>NC_063045.1:26230103-26565546 GCF_018812025.1 Megalobrama amblycephala
ACAAGGACAATGAAGGCTTTAACCAGCTCTAAGATAAACCCTGTGGGCGATTTTGAGTAATATTTGCATGACTATTTGAGTTGTCTAGCTCCACAGTTGTGTAAGGTAAAACTTGGCAGTCTGTAGAAGTGGGTAAAGAAAACTTGATGCCTATGTTCTTTACAGGAAGAAGTACTGCTTTGTAAGCAACTGTCAATCATACTAGCAATAGCGATTAAAGAAAAAAAAGTTTTTTTCATGTAGTTAGAGGGTTATCAATATAGTTTTGATATTGCTTTCCTCTCCATTTTAGTCAAATTAATGGGACTATCTTAGGTATAAACCTGTTTAATTGGATATACACACTCGTTTGAGCATGCAGTGTCATGCCGAGCACTTTGTGAAATCGCAACAGAGCGCATGCTTCACAGATCAAGACGCTTGATAGCGCTGCTCAATCCAATAAATCTCTCTTAGATAAACAAATGTCGACACATTAAGAAAAGGTAAGAGAAAATTAGGGATGAGAATGAATGTAGCACTTAGCAATTTTCCCAAGTAAATTTCTGAGCTGTCATTTTGGAAAGCAGCTAGTTTATGTATGCTGACTTAAGTCCTATGAAGAACATTCGAAGTATGCATTATTTGTTTGGTATTAAGAAAGTTTACCTCAAGTTGGTCTATAACACCAGGAGAAAGCTAACCATTAGCGTTAGCATTACTATTATTTCAATGAATCTCTGCAGCCTAAGGAACTTAACATCAAATGAAAAATCTTAAGTTAATTTCGTAGTTTTAAAGGCCCTCAAACAAACATTTGAGCACTGCCCAGAAAGGTCTAATGGGCCATGCTTATTAGCTAAACCTTGTTCCCTTATAAGGTTTCAAACCAGAGATTAAATTGAATGGCTCCATCTACTGGCTAAACATGGAACCTACGTGTGTATATTAAAAAAGGAGCTAGTTTTTACTTAGCCTTGTATGTGATGAATTATGAAATCACAGAAAAAATTAATGACTTGATATTTTACATATATTTAAGGCTAAAATCATTTTCCACCTTTTTTATAGTTTTGCCATTTATAACTGACATTGTCCTATTAAGGTAAATTATTGTTGGCAAATATGGCAAAACATCACACACATTCAAATGCATCTGAAAAGGTAGTGAAAAGGTCTTAGTGTTTCAAAAACATTAAAAAGCTTTATTAACATTCTATTTCAGCTTGTGCTACTATATTTCATGTGGAACTCACATGTGAAAATGTCAAAAAATTGACAAATTCAGATGCAAAAAAAGATTCAAAATAGTCAAACCATGTCACAGTGTTTCAAAAACATTAAAACAATCTTTAACATTGTTTCTTTCTTGGAATTCCAAATCAATGATTGTAGCACAAGTGTAAATAGAATATATCGCTGTTTTCACTTAGTGTAAATAGCATCTATTGCAATTTGTACTTAGTGCAAACAGCCACTGTCAAAAAAACAAAACAAAACAAAAAAAGCATATGAGTTTTTTTTTTTTTTTTTGTTGTTGCTAGCATGCTAAATAGCATGGTAATTAAAGCCTCTAAATATATCAAAACTGAAAAAAAAACAAAACTAGTAGCATTCTGTGTAAAAAAGTAATTACTCTGTGAGACATTTGAGCACTAATGTGTCTATGTGAAGTATCGCATGACTCATGAGTTGTAGGACATCTTATGGGATTTCAGCTGTTGGAAAAACACAGCTGCAAAATAGACGTGCCTCATATTTATGATTGGTAGTGATGTCAAAAGTTTCAAAAGCATTTTTTACTAGTTTATCACTGAAATATGGTGGTGAATATTATATTAGAATGACCAAGATGGTGTAACACTCACACACACATGCAGAGACTCATAACAGCTGTCTTTAGTGTTTTAAGTCTCTGAAGCTGGTCAGTTTGTTTCTGTAATTTGTGGCAGATGTTTGAGGTTAAAATACTTCACAGATTGTATTCAATTCTCACTGTGTGAGCAGGACAGGCAAAGTACTGAGACTAAGGTCAGTGTGCAACCTTTAATCAACAGTTGTTAGTGGTGTTTGCCAAGACATGCTAAGACAAGCATTACTCATTAATATTGCGCATACTTAATATTAGTGATTTGTCATTAATCTTCGGTGAGCAACTTGTCCAAAGTAATCTGCAAAAGCACACAATAACACACTCAATATTATCCAGTAAACCTGCAACCACCCAGAACATCCTAACTCCACAGCAACATGCTAATACTCTTAAAATCACTTAGAACATTTTAGCGTCTAACCATCTAGCAACCATCCAAACACCTCAGTTACCTATAATCCACGACTAATATCTCTCAGAACACCTTAGCAACCACTTTGCAACATAAGAGAAATTTATTAATCCAGCCAGAACACTTTTTAAACATCATAAGAACACCTTAGCATCCACTCAGAACACCTTAGCGACTGCAAGATTCTAAAAACACTGTTGTTTTAGAATGTTTTAGAAGCTGTATAACAACATCCTGGAAACATAGAACATCATATAAACAAGCTAAAACCACCCAGAACACCTTAGAAACTGCATATCAATGCACTACATAAAATATTTCATAACACCCATAGCAACCATGTTGCAAGATACTAAAAAAAAAGCATAGCAACACCCCAGAAACCATTCATAATATCCTAGCAACCACATTGCAAGATGTTAACTCATTCAGAACACATTAGAAACTGCATAGTGACACCCTCAGCAAATAACATGCTCAAAAATGTCCGCCCACTTTTTCAGTGGCATTGGATCTCTTTCATAGGTTCACTCGACACTGTGTAGCTATGACGCAATGGGAACGCCCTCTGGGTGTGCCGATTGTCTGAAGCCCGTATAGAATCACGCCAGTTTATTGGCTGATGGCGTGGGCGCCGCCCCCACGCTCTTACGTCACCATCCTATACTGACGAACGCGCCATCTGCTCCTCAGATTTCTCTGCTTTCACGAAGCGGCCATTTTAGCCCTTCTGCTATGGTTTATCTGACCCAAATTTTGGATTATTATTCGAGTGTTTCTTCATCTGCACTTCAGCGACTGCGATAGTGGAACTCAGTTCTCCTTGTGGTGAAGTGCCATGGAGTTTTGTCGTTGCATTATGCCGTGTTCTCTCTTTATTGTGAGCGACGACCCACACAGTAAGTGTGTTAAATGTTTGGGTTTTTCGCATGCGCATGACGCTGTTATTGCCGCTTCTGCTTGTAAATTCTGTGAAAATCTCCTTCTCAAAACTCACCATTCTAGACTCACAGTTTTTGAGAAGGAGTCATCCGTTTTTCTCTGTCGTGCTCCCGAAGCCGCTGAGGCCTCACGTGAATCCGCAACCTGGGGTTCGGATGTAGAGCTCAAGGACATGGAGAGCGAGCAGACGGGACTCGCCCTTTCTCTCCCTCCCTCTCCTGAGCACACGCACCCTTTTTCAGTGATCTGCAGAGTGAGATTTCCAGATCTTGGAAGCAGCCATTTTCCGTCCACTAATGCAGCAGCTGCTGACTTCACCAACCTTGTTGGTTCTATGGAGCAGAGCTATACTGCCATTCCAGCGATTGAAGACACGCTGGCTACACACCTCTCTCCATCTTCGGCTCCTTCTTGGAAGTCCCGCCCCCTCCTTCCATCTAAACCTTGCAGGACTACTTCCGCCCTTATCGGAAAATACTACATGGCAGCTGGTCAGGCTGGCATGGCCCTTCATACAATGACCATTCTCCAAGCTTACCAGGCGGATGTTTTGAAAGAAATGGACCAAGGAGATGGTCTGACGACGGAAGCGGTCAAGGAGCTCTGCAGAGCCACAGATTTGGCCTTAAGAGCCACCAAACACACCCATAGGGCGCTCCATGGCGGGCTCGGTGACTGCAGAGCGCCACCTATGGCTCAATCTTACAGAAATCCGTGATAAGGAGAAGATGTTCCTCATGGTTGCCCCTATCTCTCACTCTGGTTTGTTCAGGGAGGCGGTCAACACGGTGGTTGACAAATTTCGGGCCGCCAAGTCCCAGTCGGCTGCTCTCAGGCAGTTTATGCCTAGGAGAGTTAGGGACTCTTCTATCCCCTCCTCTTCTTTATGCAGAGAGCGCTCCTCGCATAGGAAGGAGTCCGCCAGTAGGAGAAGTGACCCGATTCATCCACCTCCGACTACAGTTTGGGGAGCCCGTGGTCGGCCATTTCCCTGCCAGTGACCCCATAGGCGTCTTGAGCTGAAGCGGCCCAGCAAGCCCTCCGCTCCAGCTCCTTCGAGTCGCTCCTGACCCTCACATCAGAAAGAGGAGAGCTTCCCCTGCCTTCCGAGGTTGGGTCAGACCGTGCAAGTGTTTCTGCCCACCTCTCACTCGCTCTCCTCATCCAGCTCTGTCACATCTGCCGCCCAGTGCGTTTCGGTGTACAGTGTTCGATCAGCCTCACCCCTTATCATCACGGGAGATTGGAGACGCACTAAGCTTTCTCCCCTCACTGCCGATTTGTGTGTCGCCTGCTGCTCGTTTAATCGGAGACGTGCAGTTTTCTCCAGGAGCTGGCAGACCCCATATCGGTCACACAGGCTGTGGGCCCTCTTGTCTTGTGTCAGGATGCCGGGCGTTCTCCATTGCGGTCAACCATGCTACCCTGCAAGGTTGAGTTCGACACTCTAAAGCAGGTATGTCCTCTACATTGCAACACACTGCTTCCTCTATCTCATTTCTTTTATGAATGGAGGCATCTGCCAGGGCTATCGCCTTGGATTCTAAGAACCGTGCAGTTCGGTTACACACTCCAGTTCTGTCGCAATCCCCCTCGTTTCTGCCAGGGGTATCGCCTTGGATTTTAAGAACAGTGCAGTTCGGTTACACACTCCAGTTCTGTCGCAATCCCCCCCGTTTCAACAGGGTTCTTCTGACTGTAGTGAACAGCGCCTCAGAGGCTTCTGTGCTACAGTGGGAGCTATCTTCCCTCCTCCTCAAGGGGGCAATAGAAGAAGTTTTTCCAGCGGAAGTGGAACGCGGCTTTTCAGCCGCTACTTTCTAGTTCTGAAGAAGGACGGCGGTCTGCACCCTATACTAGACCTCCGTCGTCTGAACTTCTCCCTTTACAAAGGGAAGTTCAGAATGTTGACGCTGAAGACTATCATGTCTCAAATTCGTGCGGAGGATTGGTTTGTCACTATAGACCTGAAGGATGCATATATTCATTTTCAGGTTGTCCGACGGCACAGGAAGTTCCTCAGATTCGCCTTCGGAGGAAAGGTTTACCAGTACAAGGTTCTTCCCTTTGGCACCCAGGACATTCATGAAGTGTATGGATGCTGCTCTGGCCCCGTTGAGGCTCCAGGGTATTCGTATACTCAATTACCTGGACGATTGGCTCATTTTAGCCTACTCCAGGAAATTTGTGACTCGCCACAGAGACGTCGTTCTTCACCACATCCGGTCTCTCAGCCTCACATTGAACACCGAAAAGAGTGTTCTCAACCCATCCCAAAAGACGGTGTTCTTAGGGGTTCACCTGGATTCTGTTCAGATGCAGGCCTGTCTGGCTCCTGCCCGGATTTCCAGTCTTCTTACATGTTTGGCCCGCTTCAGGCTAAGCCATCATGTCTCTGTAAGCACCTGTCGCAGGCTCCTGGGCCTCATGGCCGCAGCATCCCCTGTGCTGCCCCTAGGATTGCTTCACATGAGACTGTTTCTTTGGTGGATGAAGCTCTTAGGGGTCCGATCGACAGGACTGGCCTTTCACCTGTTGAAAGTGTTGCGCGTTTGTTTACGCGCCCTTGCGGTATGGCAGGACCCACTCTTTCTTCAAAAAGGTGTCAACATGGGTGCTATTTTCAGTCGGCAAATGATCACAACGGATGCCTCTCTGACCGACTGGGGCGCAGTCTTCGAGGGCAGGCCAGCGTGTGGAGTGTGGACGGGAGAGTTCCTCTCTTGGCACATAAACAGCTTGGAGCTCAGGGCTGTATCACCCATGGCCGAGATTGAAACTCTATGCGTTCCCACCTGTCAAGCTGATCACGGCTGTTCTGTGCAGGGTGAGGGAGAGCAGGATCCGTCTCTTACTTGTAGCCCCATTCTGGCCATCCTCAGAGCTGATTCTTCTCCTGGACTCCCCTCCATGGGAGATCCCGATCAGACAAGACCTGCTGTCTCAGTTTCAGGGCAAGATATGGCATCCTCGTCCCCTGTGGGTTCAGTACTGGAGTTCCTACAAGAAAAACTTGCTGCAGGGGCAGCTGCAACTACTCTGAGAGTTTATGTCACAGCCGTTGCTGCTCGAAGGGAGTCAGATGAAATTCCCCTGGGCAAACATTGGTTGGTCTCGGCATTTATGCGTGGGGTTCGGCGCCTTAAGCCAGCACGCCCCTCTGGAATTCCCTCTTGGGATCTGTCAGTCGTCCTGAAGGGCTTAATGGAGGCTACTTTTGAGCCCTTGGAGTCAGCTCCAGAACGGATTCTCACTCTTAAAGTTGCTCTTTTGTTGACTCTAACTTCTAACTAATGCTCCAACTTCTAACTAATGCTCTAACTAAGCAAGTGGGGGATTTGCAAGCTCTCTCTGTTAGCGAGGCATGTATGGACTTTGCCAGGATATGTGCCCAAAGTCTTGTCTACACCATTTCGCTCTCAAGTTATCACCCTTCACTCATTCCATCCTCCTCCTTTCGCCTCTGACAAGGATGAAAAACTTCATTTGCTCTGCCCTGTCCGAGCTCTGAAGTCTTACGTAGATCGCTCTAGCAGTTGGAGAAGAACAAACCAGCTTTTGGTATGTTTTGGTGCTGGCCGCGGTGGGCTTGCCGCATCAAAGCATAGAATTTCTCACTTGGTTACGGAGGCTATTTCTCTGGCATATGAGGTGCATGGTCTGTCTTCACCTCTCAGCGTTCGGGCACATTCCACCAGAAGTGTGGCTTCCTCTCAAGCTCTTTTTAGAGGGGTCCTCCTGGAGGACATTTGTGTAGCGGCAGGATGGTCCTCCCTGCACACGTTTGTTCAATTTTATAGTTTGGATCTCGATATGGCTCCGGGTTCCCAGGTTCTGTCTGTTTGAACCGGCCATGGCCTCGCGCTGCCGACAAGTGGCCTTTTTCGCCAGAGAAATCTGAGGAGCAGATGGCGCGTTCGTCAGTATAGGATGGCGACGTAAGAGCGTCAGGGCAGCGCCCGCGCCATCAGCCAATGAATTGCCGTGATTCTATACGGGCTTCAGACAATCGGCACACCCAGAGGGCGTTCCCATTGCGTCATAGCTACGCAATATCTCGTTCCCTATTCAGAGAACATAGGTTACGCCAGTAACCCGAGACATTTTTTCCATTCATTTCTCCTAAGAACTACAATCCCTTGAAGCATTGCGAACAGCATAATCGAATTAAAAACGATGGTAAAATATGAAACCACTCATTTAAAAATGTTGATTTTATTTATATAAACAATATATTTTAAGTTTATTGTGAAATGGCGCTGTTAAACGCAATTATTTGAAAACTTAGTTGAAATAATGTGGGCTAACAGCTTCAACAGAAGCAAATATTATCAATTAACCTTGTATAGCTCACAGTACGGCTGTCTTTAATGGTTTATAAGTTATTGTTAAAAATCAATATGATTTAAAATATTGATAAAATATCAATATTGTTAAAAATCCCTATGGAGAAAATGGGAAGTTTTTACTTCTGGAAACTGACTGTTGCACTCTATTCACATTTTCTTCAAAAACAGTACAACTAGCTCATTCTCTCTCATGGATGAATCATACATGGTTGTTGGCTGCTCCGCACTCTCGTAGGCGTGAAATCAACCATTCAGAGACAAATCTGTCCAGTTCCTCCCCTCATCTTATAAACGAGGGATTATCACTGTCCAGGGTTTTGGAGTGATCAAGAGTTATGTTTGCTGTCAGTGGACAAAAGAGTTGCGTTCTGTTTGTAGACCTTCCAGAGTTGGGATTTCAATCATCCCATCTGAAATGATTTGTTTTCCCTTCCCTCCAGAATCCATTCCTCACCGTCAATCCTCTTGAATAGTTTGAAATCTTTACGCCTCCGCATATTTACATTAGAGTCATGCAGTCTTGGGAGAGGCTGGACAATGTGGACTGTGTTTTGGGGTACAAATGTGGTCTGTGACCGCTAATGAAGATGATTCTGTTTTGCAGCTTTGATTAAAAAAGACATTATATTATAAGAATAGATCTCAGAAGGTAGGCAAGGTTTGACTTGGATGGAATCCCTGCAACCCTACCTAGGACAATTTGTTTGGAAAATGGATGGATGGATGGATTACAAGAATAACAATCTGAGTGAAAAGTTAAAAATGAATATGAATTTCAGAATGTCTTAATATTGATGTCACTCTTTTTGCTTTGGCCAGGTGTGTTTAATACAGAGCGTGGTTGTGTAGGTTGTGTGCTTAAGGTGTGAGATTGACAAGTACATTGTTCGTTCAGGTGGGACTGAGCGCGTCTGTCAGGTGTTTTCGCCATGAACTCGCTGTGAGAGTACCGTGAGGTCATCATCGTGGCTGAAAGCGATAATTCTGTCATCTCATTGATTTCCAGTTGCTTAAACCATGCAATGAGAAAATAAACACTGCAATACCGAGAAAGAGAGAAAGGGGAGGTGGTTATTTTTCAGTCCCTCCATGTGCTTTATGGTTTTTTGGGGGAAAATTAAAGGTTTGAACCTCCTCTTTAAGGAATAGTTTACAAAATATATGGCAGTTCTATCATTCGTCCATGGAATACAAAAGCAGATATTTAGTAGAATATCTAGGCTTCTCCATACAGTTAAAGTGAATGAGGACAGTGGCTGTCAACCTGCTAATAACAAAACATAGACAAAGAACAATTTCAAATAGTTATGCACTGGAAAAAGAAACTTGCTTCTGTTTTCCTCATAATCATGTCAGACCATAATGTCTGTACTGTTCTCTGCACCTGTTTGATCTCAGAGCCAAACATGTTAAAACAGATCATTAAATCAATGCCTCAATGTATGTTCCTAAAGAAAAAACCCAAAAAACCTTGACTTGATATACTGCCCATGAGAAATGTGCTGAGAAGGCAGAGTTTAAGATTAAAGATGGATAGACTTTGGTTCGATTCACATTTGTTACACAGGGTTATTATATAAAAAAAGCAAGAAAACAGTTTGTGTTATATTTTAGCACAGTACATATGCAAATCCATGTAAATCATATTAGTTGGAATTAAGTAGCTTCAATGTTAGTTAGCTAATGTTTGTTAGTAGCTATATGTAGCTGCATTTTCAAAAGCACAGTTTGACTGTACTACTTCATATTAGGAGTAGATTTTAGCTTAGCAAGCGGTTTCAATGTAGCTTCCCAAGAACTAGTCAATTTTAGCAGGCGCTCTCACATTTACATATTCTGAAGGATGTCATCATCTTATACGCTGAAAGACAAAACAGAATATAAATAAATGTGAAGGCGTTCTCTGTCTCTTCCACTAGCGATTTAATACTATGTATTTAGCATCTGTTTCTAGAACTTGCTATTTTCCCCCTCTCTATTTTAGCTCAGGTCTTTAGAGCTGAACTCATTTTGGTTAATGTATTCTAGAGCCAATGGTGTCCAGTGCCAAACTTTAACAGAGAGTCTGTACAGAGTTCCCACGTGTGTTTAGCTATCACAAAATCACATGAAATGTTGTAGCGACGCACTGCTCAGATCTGTATCAGGATGATACAAATCTTGCCTTATCACATATAATAGATACCTGAACTTAGGCCAGAAACATTACTCTAGACAAATATGTGAATTTACACAAATGCTTGGCCAGTGCACTAGAAGCATGTACTCACAATGTACATGGCATGCATACCTTCTAATATATAGCCACTAAACCAGGGCTGCATCCAAAATCACCCTTATATAGTGCACTATTTGAGAGGACATTCATTTGTAGTGGTGTCCGAAACCATAGTGTACATTATTGAGTGCACTTGTTCAATCCCAAACAACACCCATGTACTGTGAGTGATTTTTTCCCCCAAATCCCACCCTGAAGCCAATTTCATTGATTAAGGTTAGGGTGTAGGATAGGGTTACTGTTGTTCCACCATGACAGTAACTGACCTGAAAAAGAAAGCTGACCATAACACAAGAAAAGTAAATGCTAATTATAATTACAAGTGTGTATAATGCTAAGAATATAATGTATGTGTAAAATGTGGTCTACAACCCTCTATGGGTAGCCTGGGTGCCAGCCCGAACCCCGCCCACAACATTTTTTGGACGGGAAGTTCGGTCTGGACTCGATCCATTGTGGAGTAATTATGCTCAGCTCCCAGAAGGCCGAGCCAATCAAATTGCCAGGGCGGGCTTTAATCGATGATGGACAGGCTATCTGCGGTTACATAACCACCCACGTCATCAAAGAGCGCTTGGGTTGAATTGGTTTTCACCAACGATGACTGCAGCTGGAGAAGTAAGATGTTTAGATTCCGCTATCACGTCTGTAATAAAAGAAATCGACAGCGCATTAATTTAAAAAGACGAACAAAGAACCGCAATCAAGGCATTTGTCGATGGGAAAGATGTGTTTGCCGTCCTTCCAACGGGATTCGGCAAAAGTTTAAGTGGTTTAAGTACAAGTTCAACATAGGTCACTTACTGCGTTGCTCTGATTGGTTGTAGGTCTATCCAATTGAGTGCAGAGTTTTTTTTTTTTACTGGTTCGGTTAAGACACGCCCCATAATTCAAGTGCAATGGAGCAGTATCAGACTCACATTCTGCCTAGAATATGAGTATGACGAAGTCAGGCTACTCTATGGGCACACTGAAGCTCGAGGAGCCATTAGCTAGTCAATCTTTTATTTCCCTCGCCAGACTTCTTACATAGAATGCAAGAATAATGCAAATGAACAATTCTACATAAATATAATATAATATATTTCAGACATCACACCAGTGTGATTAGAAAGTTCAGTGCATCACGTGATCAACAGCCAAATTCAAATGTGCTTGCGAGCTTCGGCTGGTGCTAAACCAGACACGGACGCACCTAGCGCTTTTCATATATCACAAATATGCAGTGTTTTCAACCACATAATGTTTATTTTAGATTTCAGACATTTAAATACACATAAGTACTAACAAAACAATACATTTAGAGTTTGTAAAATACACACTGATGTCTATAGAAGCGGTAATAACAATCTTTTCCAAAATAATTAGATGACACATTTTATTCATATCAGATACACATTGTTTAAGTAACACTGTGTAAGTAATAGTTTACTCTGTTCTTCTCCCAGTTCACCGGCTCACTTACTTTCATGTATTTCGGAAGAAGTGGATGAATTTGTGCGTTGTAAATCCAACAGATCTGATTCCCTGTACTGCAGCACAAACTAACATGGCGGCGCCCATTGCACATATAGCTCAACTAACGCGACCATTATAAAGGTGTTTAAACAGCAAAACACATCCACTTGCACATATTTGACAATCAGAATATCATTTCATGCTATAGTTAACAAATTTGTGAATATGTTGAATAAAAAAGGAAAAATTTAATAAAAGCAGATCATCAGTCATACAGCGCTATTGTGGCTACAGTGTGTCATGTAACAAGCAGTGATGTGTCACTATGGAAACAATAAAGTGATAAGTTCTAAATAACAGTTGCCTTGAAAAACTCACGCTGAGGGCTCAGCCAGAATATTTTAAACTTACATGTGAAAGGGTTAAAAACACACAATGCAGCAGGAATTATAAGTTTGCTGTCACTTTAAGACTAATGCACGGATCCAATATACTGTTAAGGTAGGAACACACCAAGCCGACTAAGTTTTCTCAGTGTGTTCCAGCCATCGGCTGAAGTTGGTCCTCGTCGGCTTTTTTTCGGCCGATTGGACATGTCGAATCAGCATCGGAGCTCGTCGGTCCGTTGATCTGATCATTCTGATTGGCTGTTCAGTTACTGCCACCTGCTGGTATGGAAAAGCATTTCATCTTACGCAGGCGCAGAACGGACATGCTACTTGGCCATCGACTGTCAATTTAGTGTGTCAGGGCAACTTTGGACCCAGACGCTGTCGACGTGAGCCAACCCCACAGTCTGCTTTCATCGCCACTAGTTCGTCGGCGTCATACGCGTTTACTTTCTCAACTGTTTATATTCACTTAAGACATAACCGACTATGTTTACTAGGATACTCTCCAAGACAGGCATTATGACATACTTTTGTGTGAAATTGCCCGTTCAAGTGCAAGACGTGAAAGAGAAATTGTAGAGGGTTGGTCTAACAAGCAACACATCGCAACTACAGATTAAAGTACAAAGTCACTCCAAAGGGAGTTATTCTCTATATCAGCAAGCACTGTTTCTGAACTCCTTGAAACGCCTCAATAGTCTTGAGTTTTCTTACGGGAACATACACATAACAATATTACTCATTTAAATAATTCTCGCACAAGGCATACGCAAAATAAAAGGGCGGGCCTGGTTGAGTTGCATTAGTAGTGTGTTGAAACTCGCGGTTATGGTAAGGGGTGTGACATTTCCCAAACATGCTCGAAGCAGTTGACCAATCACAACACAAAACACAGCTGACCAATCAGAGCACATTGTGTTTTTCAGAAGGAGTGGCTTCAGGAACTAAACAGAACATTACTGACAGACTGGGAAGAGAGGTGCTGCAACAATGTCAAATATGTAAAAAATTGTTTTTTGAACATTCAAGCAAACCTATTCAAGTAGACCTCAAAACCAAAATCAAGACTTTGTATATGGCCTCTTTAAACCATCCTAAACCATGACTCACAACAAGCAATAAAAGTTTTTGTCCTGACCACAAACTAAACAAATTTTGTCAGTTGCTAGGTTTCTATTTATACTGGGTAGCCTGGTCCTCTGTGAAATTTCATGCGTCTAAAATCCTGCTTCTCATAACTCTACATTAAACATTAAATATTCTGACTGTGATTGTCACATTTTTGCGTTGTCGCTGCAAATCGTTTGTATTGTGCCTGGTTAGGACATGCTGTACATTCGCAAACAAAGTTTAAAATAATGAGAGCTGTCGCTTGTTTTTTGGTCGTAATCTGCATGAATATCCAAATGTGCAATTTCCAGCTCTTTTTCTATGGCAACATTGGCCTTAACATTGGGTTTTACGGTGCTTGTAAACACAAGCACATGCACACAATCATCAACACACCCACCCAAACCCAGGCACCGTTCGTAGTCTCTTAGTGCTCTCGGTCTTTTTTTATGCCTTCGTCCATTGTTTTACACTATTTTCACCCTCCTTCCCTTTAGTCTGTTGGCGAGCAGCCACTGCCAGACTCTGTGGCTCTGTGGTTTGGTTGGAAAGGGCTCATTCTCTCGCTCTCTCTGTTCCTCTCTGTCTGGCATAGGTGCAGTGTTGGGCCTCTGCGTCTGAGGCAGACACACAAACACGCTCACACGGCTCCCTTCGCACGCGAGGTGCCGTTTGGGCCGTGGTCTCAGACATTCTCAGGTGGTGACTTCAGGAGTGAGCGTCTACATCCGTGGGGCTCCTGGGAACACGGGCTGGCCTGTTCCTTTTGGAGGTCTAGTCGAGGGAAAGGAGGGTTCCTTTCCTCTCTTTCTCTCTCTCTAGTGTTTGCACACTCTTTTCTCTCTCTTTCAGTCCACTCTTGGCCGTTTTGGGCTGCCGATCATCTGGTGCTGATTACAGTCCTGCCTCCCTTGTTTACATGAGCAATGAGCTGATGAAGTTTCCTCTCTCGTTTCGCTCTCATTTTGTCTCATCTCCTCTGTTTCTCTGTCATCTTGTCTCATCTCCTGTCCTCTATTTCACTCTTTTCATCTCTTTTTTGTTTCTCTCACATTTTGTCTTGGCTTTTTTTTTTCTCTGGTATGTATCGCTCTCATTGTCTATTCTGTTTCTCTCTCTCATTTTGTCTTTTCTCATCTTTCCTCTATTTCTCTATGGACTGTTTCTCTTGTCTCAGCTCATCTCGTCTCCAATATTTTTCAATTATCTGGTTCTTTCTCATTTAGTCTCATCTCATTTCATCTCATCTCAGTTTTTCCCATCTTGTTCCATTTATTTAGTCTTTTCTCATTTTGTCTCACCTCTGTTTCGGTTTCATTTTGTCACATTTCATCTCTTGTTTTTGTGTCTTTGTGTTTTTTCTCGTCTCATTCTTTCTTTTGGTCTTTTCATCTCTGTTTCTCCAATTTATCTTTTTTCTAATCTCATCTCTTTTTTTTGTCACTTTCTTCATTTTGTATCCTTGTTCTCTCATCTAATTTCTCTCATTATATTTCATCTAATCAGTTTCTCTTTCATGGGTTTTCCATACTTTGTCTTTTCTTGACTTGTCTCATCTACTGTGTTTCTGTCTGATTTTGTCTTATCTCAATCACCTCTTTTCCTGTTTCTCACTCATCTTGTCTAATCTAATCTGTTACTCCCTCTCGTCTCATCTTGTCTCCTCTGTTTTTCTTGCCTGTCTCATTTTGTTTCCTCTAATTTAACCCTAGTTTTTCGCTTATTTCGTCTCATCCCATCTCATTTCAACTCACCTCCTCTGTCTCTCTCAGCTGTTTCGCTCTCACTTAGTCTCTTTCTCCTCTTTCTGTCCCTTTTTGACCTTCAAACCAGCACAAATAACTGAGCCTCTGTTCCCAAGGAGTGAGTAATCCCTCTCTCTCTGTCTGTGGCCAGCAACTGTGAATCACATACTTATCTGCGGAAACACAATTCAAGCCGAGTCGCTAAGAGAGTTCTTTCAGGTCTGCTGGACTCCAGAATGCCCTCCATGAACCCCAACAAACCAAGATCAGAGCTGTGAGAGTCTAAAGAGAAGTGGGCCAAAAGCTGGATTTGGGTCTGTACTCTCTTGTGAACAAGACGTTTTGGCCATTTTAGGGTCAGATATGTTGGTTCAGGTCTTGAAAATATGTGTTATTTTGTGTGGCAGTAAAGTCCCTAACCATTATACGTAATTATGCAACCATTTCTTGTTTTTAGGGGTTCGAGTGCATGCTGTGCTCTGTTCTTCAGCTGTGGGTACTCTCTTTCCACAATTAGAGCTGTCAATTTCTTTTTCCTGCCAAATCTGCTTTATTACCTCAAATTTTTCAAAAATCCTAGTGCTTCACGTATCAAGGTCAGCTTTTGATTCTTGCCTTGAAAATTGACTTGACAGTACGTGCAAAGGACTGACTGAATTCATGCTCCTTTGTTTCCTGCAGAAGGACTTTTTGATTCGGCAGCGGCAACTGTTGGCTCCCTCTGTGCATTTCCAGGGCATCATTAGTGCATATTTAGGATGTATTTTCTCTGAAAACTCAACTAAGTTCCCACTCCGCATTCCACGACACACCTGCTTGAGCAAACCATTGAGTTACACATAAGTTGAGTAATGTAAAATCATAATATGGAATGCTAATTAACCATCACATCTCAAGGAAATGCCATTGCCTAGTTATTTTGCTCATTCTCTAGCAAAAAAACCAAAAACTTCTACTTTAGGAGCAAGCAGGAATCTTTCATAGATAGGAATTAGAATTGAATTTACGAATTGGATTGTACTCACAACTGACAGGTAGTCCTAAAGATTGGATTTGAAAAACTTTAATTACTTTATTTCGATAGTCCACTTTAGACATTCTACTAACTAGGCTATAAGTAACTTTGCAACGACATGTCTACTAACTCTCATTGAAGTATTATTAGGGTTAGTTGAATAAGGTGACATGTAGTTGCAAATTTACTTATAGTTAGTAGAATTTCTAAAGTGGACTTTCAAAATAAAGTCCTGAAAAACAAATGTGAATTGCATCCAGTGAGAACAAGTGGGCGGTTCTTGGTCTCAAAAAGCTGTAAAGTTGACCAGATATTTAAAAGTATGGCAACACAAATTCACTTTTCCGTTTTAAATGATTTGTTGCTCTATGCGTTGAGTTGTTTCAGGTTGTTGTATCAGGGCGACTTGGGGGACGTCGGGGGACGGGTCATATGTTCTCTCTTCACCTGTGTCACTTTTACTCGGTCAATTTCAAAGTACTTTATTGGAATTTTCTTTACATAATACATTCCAATAACAACAAAAACATTAAAATGTTTACATTTGTTTTCAAAATATTTATTTTTTCCCCTCTCTCTCACACGCAGGTTTGCGTGAACAATATTCATGTGTTTGACCGACTTCTTTCCATACCTGTGAAAAACACAAGCAACTCTCCGAACACGAGCGCAGACTGAATAACAGCATAAATCAAAGCCTACGGTTGCGCCACATGGTAAAACCACAGAAACATGACTCAGAGTAGCCATTTTTCAACTTCATGCTGTTTGGATGAAAAGCTTGGAGAATTTTTTGTGTGTGTATATTGTAGATGTCACACATGAGTTGTCTGTTGTTAAACTCAAAACATAAGATTTCCATCAAATACGATCACTGTGAATCACAACACTCATACGTAGTTGTCTCTGTCTCAAAACAACAAAAAGCAGATTTTCCAAAAGACATGACTCGTTTAGCTATTTATTTAATAGTAATTTCAGTTATGCTACCAAAGGGGTAAGAAAAATGTTGCAAGATATATTGAGATAAAAAATGTTTTATTAAGCTTTATTTCTCTACTTATCTTGTTTTAAGAATGTTCTTCACTGGAAACAAAAATATTGCTGCAAGCAGCAATTATTGGGGTTCAAGTGATTTAAGGTCTTTAAGCACATGCATACAAAGGTATAATGTTTTAATTAGCAAGCCTCTAATCATCTCAAACATACAATCGAACCAAAATTTATTCAGACATCTTGAACATTTCGTTCATTAATACAGTTTATTCACTACAGCTTAAAAAAATGGTAAAAAAAAAAAGACAGGATCTCATAGTAAAACTGTGTCAGAAAAAAATAATGTTAATTATGTCAGATAACGCAAAACATGGTCAGGTCAAAGTGTCTGAATAATTTACTATTGATAGTAAATGTAAGACAAAAATTTACTGTGCTGAAGCAATTTGATTATATTCATACAACAGTTTTTAATGTTAAAAATGACTATTTACAATACTAATAAACTACTTTTTACATTGTTACATATTAATGTAAATGCCAAATATGACACTTTTGGCGAACATTTATTTGTCCATCTCCCAATTATCATTGATTTGCAAAAAAATTGCATATAGGCCTATGAGCTATAAAAGCATGATGTATAAATAAGATGCTCAAGAACAACAACACAACAAAAACATGCACATATTTATATACAAGTTTGTATTTTTTTTTTTGTATGATACACACACACACACACACACGCACGCACATCTGGATTGCTATCTTTGTGGGGACTCTCCATAGGCGTAGACATAATGATTTTTATACTGTACAAACTGTACATTTTCCGCTCACACCAGGATAGATAGATATATGCAAATCAATGATAACTGAGAGATGGACAAACAAATGTTCCCCAAAAGCCTGTTGTGTCATATTTGATATTTACATTAACATGAAAACAATGTAAAAATATATATATTTTTATTTTTAACATAAAAATGAGGCATGATTAATCAAGAAAAACCAAGTTGCTTCATTCCAGAAAATTTTTATCTTACATTTACTTTATAAAAAATATTAAAAATGTAAAAAAGTAAAAGAGTAAAAAAGAGGTTACTTGAAAAAAAAATTATGAACTACCAATCAGAGGACAGAAGCCATGAAGTAGATGTGTGTGTACGACAGCAAAGTTTTGGCGATATTGATAAATTATAGACCCTAGAAATTTGCATATGAATGATGATAAAGTAGGCTAATATATATTAATAAAAAGGCCTTATTCTTATTGTTCAACAGAATTTTACAAAGAATGTTTGTTTTAAGTTATGAGAGAAAAAATGTTTTAAAAATCTGGCTATAATGTTGTAATACGCATTGCCAAACAAGCATTCTGTTTTCAGCTGATTTATACCCCTAAACTGGCAACATATCCTGTGGGATACACACATTTACAGGCAGATTATAAAAAAACGTATAAATTAAATTCATAAAATTTCAACATAAACATAATAAGCTAACACTCCACAACAACTTTTTAAACATGCAAGTCCCCTCCAAATATTGTAAATATGTGAAATATATCAAGTTTTATCAGAAGGTTAGTAAAGCAAGGCAAGGCAATTTTATTTGTATCGCACATTTCATACACAATGGTAATTCAAAGTGCTTTACATAAAGAAGAATAATAAAAATAGAACATAAGGAATAAAAATAATAGTAAAAACAGAGAATTTTGCTATCTGGATGGATGAGCTAGGAAGTCTTAGGGAGTTTTTTTGTTTTTGTTGTTGTTGTTGTTGTTGTTGTCCATCAGTGTTGATCTAAACAGATCTATCCATCAGAGCAGATCTAAATGGATCTTCCTCACACGATAGGACCGCTACCTGTTAAGGCACTTCAAACTGATAAACAAATTTTCAATCTCCCCTTTTGCCAAGACACCTCAAACTGCGCCACACATCCCTAATCCCCCTTCCGGAGATATCTTATCTATGCAACGCAGTTCAAATTTCCCCTTTGGAAATTTCCCCCTTTGGAACATGTCCTGACTGTAATCCAGAGATATCTTAACCATGCACCACAGCTCAAATTTCCCTATGGTTTGTCCCCTTATCCAAATTTACCAAATTTTAACCTAATTACAAATGCTTTCTTCCTAATTCTCCCAGCTCTTTCAACCTTTCAGTAGATTTCCCACTACAGGGGGTCATGCTGTTTTTAAATGCTGCCTGTAAGGTAAACAAAAAAATTATGAACAAAGTCAATATATCTAAATATTCACAACAAACACCTTTTCAACATGAAACCAATAAATGAGACCTAAACTTTCCCTGACTCGATCCACAGCCTTTCAAATGTTTGTATCCCACAGGATACGTTGCCAGTTTTAGGGTTAAATACGTTTTTTTTTTTTTAGTTATTTGATGCTATAAAAACGCAGGTTTTGACATCATAATTGACGGCTGAGATTGACAGCTTCTCTAAGTGAAGTTTGGTCTGCCTGATCACTTTTAGGGGAGAATGCTGATCCTTGGAAATTTTAACAATTACAATACGCACTTGAACCCCTAAGTACTGATTAGGAAAATATTTTATAATAATTTAAGTCCCAGATTTGCCAGTACTGCGTACCAGTGATTTCAGATGAATAAAACTGTATCAAAGAGGGCGAGATATAAAAATGGATGAAAAGAAAGAATGATTGTTTGGCCCCAAATGTGAGAGGTGTGGTTGTTTGAAGGCAATCCAGTATAGATCCCTTTATTTGCCTTCCAAAAGTGCAGTGCTGCTAGCTGGACTCAAATTCACACATGCACCACAATAAGAATTCACTCAAAATAGAAACATCAGTGTGTATCGCTTTATTGTGAATATGTGAAAGCACAACAGATGGGTCTCTGCT
Source organism: Megalobrama amblycephala (assembly GCF_018812025.1). Classification (NCBI taxonomy): domain Eukaryota; kingdom Metazoa; phylum Chordata; class Actinopteri; order Cypriniformes; family Xenocyprididae; genus Megalobrama; species Megalobrama amblycephala. The sequence goes on from NC_063045.1 coordinate 26,249,543, forward strand.
GACTTGCACAATTAAGAGTGTGTTTGAAGCTATTCAATTTGAGTTTGATGACAAAAATGACTTTCTGGAACAAGACTGAAAAAAAGAATAAATATGGTATTTGATAAAGTGGTAATAAATGAGACAAACAGGTGTGTTCATTAGACAGCTATAATATGCTTGTGTGTTAGCATGCCATTTTTTGCATTTGAATATAAAAGGGAGAAAGACAGAGAGACATTTAAGTCTCTTTTATTTGCAAACACTTATAAAAAACAATGTATATTGTATACAATGTATACAAAGATCCAGGAACAAAAAACCTACATTCACTTCATAAAATTTAGAGTAGTCCAAAATATCTCTGATCAGAAAAATATTATCATATATTGTTCTATCTGGAATACAATATGTCTGATCATGATTATATCACCCAAAACAGATTTCAGCTTATTTGCCAAGCCTTATAATCAGATGTTAAAATATATACAGACCTCCATTTTTAGGAGTATCAAGTCTCCTTTTTTTTTTTTACGTATCAGAGCTAACACTGCCCTTTGACAACTTTTGGGAAGAACTTTATCATTAAAACATTATTGAAGTACCTCATAAAAGTCTCTTCCGATGATCTTCTATAAAACCTTATAAAAGTCCACTGGCAGTCCATCAATTCCAGGTGCACGGCCACACTTCATCTGTGTAATAGCAACTCCCTATAAGAAACAGTACTGTCCAGATTCTGTCTCTGCTCTTTATTGATAGTATGAAGCTGTTGTAATAATTGTGGAAAGCATCCAGTATCAGTATCCTCTTTTTTATACAATTCCAAATAAAAATCCACTGCAATTTTTCACATTTCTCTTGAATCAGAAGTCTTTAGTCCATCTGGTGTTGTTAAGCAGTGCATTTCATTTTGTTTCTTTGAGATCTTTTCTCAATTAAAAAAAATTCTGTTTGTAATAAAGATCTTGTTTCTTTTCAGATAACTTTCCATCTAATGATGAATCTGAATGTTGAACCCTTCCAGATGTAATCTGAAAGATATCTTGTTCTAAAGCGTTCCCCGAGGAGGGGAAAGCTACGGAGACCACACCCTGCCTGAAGGGAGGTAATGTGTGGAAAACACATATGGACTGGCCTGAGGACAGTAACGCATATGGAAGATCTTTGATGTAGGTCCTACCTTCCGGGAGGAACACACTAGCAGTCAGAGACAGGGCAGAGCGAAGCCGCCCAGGGAAAGACACAGGTTTACCGTCAGGGAAACCGTACCGTGGACAAACACATATGGGATTACCCACGGGGAATCACAGCATATGGGCATCTAGCCCAGTACAAGGGCAGACCAGTCGGGCATACACATGAGTACTGGACCTAACTGAGGAGTGGGAAAAGTGCTCGCATTCCCTCTCCCAAGGGAAATGGCACAGCAAGCGAACACCCATGGCTATCTACGAGTAGACAGCACACGGGTGGACACTGGTTCCACTCAGAGATTGTAATATCTTGCGAATGTACTTGGTGTCGCCCAGCCTGCAGCTCTGCAGATGTCTGCCACAGAGGCGCCGTGCGCCAGCGCCCAGGAGGAAGCAACACCCCAAGTGGAGTGAGCTTGCAACCCGAGGGGCCACGGCTCGCCTTGCAATTGGTACACCAAGGCGATGGCATCCACTATCCAGTGGGCCAACCTCTGTTTGGAGACAGCCTTTCCCTTCTGCTGACCTCCAAAACAGACAAAGAGCTGCTCAGAGCTTCTGAAGCTCTGCGTGCGGTCCATGTAAACGCGCAGGGCATGAACGGGACACAGCAACGCAAGTGCTGGGTCTGCCTCCTCCGGGGGCAGCGCTTGCAAGTTCACCACCTGGTCCCGGAAGGGAGTGGTGGGAACTTTGGGCACATATTCAGGCCAGGGTCTCAGGATAACGTGAGAGTAGTCTGGCCCGAAAATGCTTGCAGGTCCCCAACCCTCTTGAAGGAGGTGAGCGCGGTCAGGAGCACTGTCTTCAGAGACAGATGTCTTCAGAGACTCAAGGGGTTTGAAGGGAGCTCTCCGCAGGACCGTGAGGGTGACAGAGAGGTCCCAAGAGGGAATGAGGCGAGGCCTAGGGGGATTTAACCTCCTGGTGCCTCTGAGGAACCTGATGATCAGGTCGTGCTTTCCTAGTGACTTGCCATTGACTACATTGTGATGTGCTGCGATGGCGGCCACATAGACCTTCAGGGTGGAGGGGGACAGCCTCGGCTCCAAACATTCTTGAAGGAAGGAAAGCACGGCACTGATCGGGCATTTCCGGGGGTCTTCCCAGTGGGAAGAACACCACTCATCGAACAGACTCCACTTCATAGCATAAGTGCGCCTCGTAGAGGGGGCTCTAGCTGAAGTAATGGTGTCAACTACCGCGGTCGGTAGGCCACTTAAGTCTGCAGCGTCCCATCCAGGAATCACACGTGGAGGTTCCATAGGTCGGGACGCGGGTGCCAAATGGTGCCCTGCCCCTGAGAAAGGAAGTCCTTCCTCAGGGGGATGCGCCAGGGATGGGCTGTCGCGAGAAGCATGAGTTCTGGGAACCAGGTCTGGTTGGGCCAGTACGGCGCAACTAGCAAGACCTGCTCCTCGTCCTCCCTGACCTTGTACAGTGTCTGTGCGAGAAGGCTCACTGGGGAAACGCATACTTGCGTAGGCCCCGGGGCCAGCTGTGTGCCAGTGCATCCATGCCGAGGGTCCCCTCGGTCAGGGAATAAAACAACTGGCAGTGGGCGGATTCCTGAGAGGCAAACAGGTCCTCCTGTGCCTCCCCGAATCGGCTCCAGATCAGCTGGACCGCCTGGGGGTGGAGTATCCATTCCCCCGGGAACGTGAGCTGTTGTGAGAGCGCGTCGGCCGCACGATTGAGCTCGCCCGGGATGTAGGAGGCGCGCAGCGACCTGAGTCAGTGCTGACTCCACAGGAGGAGATGGCGGGTGTAGACCAATGTAGACCACCCTGGTGGTTGATGTACACTACCGTCGATGTGTTGTCCGTTCGGACCAGCACATGCTTGCCCTGCAGCAGCGGTCGAAACCGGTGCAGAGCAAGGAGTACTGCTAGCAACTCAAGGCAGTTGATGTGCCAGAGACATGTTCCTGTCCAGGAGCCCGACGGTGATTGACCACTGCATATGGCAGTGGTGGTGGAGGCATCTGTTGTAACAACAACATGCCTGGACACTTGTACTAGGGGCACTCCGGCCTGTAGAAAAGCAAGGTCCGACCACGGGCTGAATGTGCGGCAACAACTCGGTGTGATGATCACACGGAGTGAGCCATGCCACCTCGGGACTTGGCTGTGAAGCCAGTGCTGAAGCGGTCTCATATGAAGCAATTCTAGCAGCGTGACCGTGGCTGCGGATGCCATATGCCCCAGGAGCCTCTGAAATTGTTTCAGTGGGGCTGCTGTTTTCCGCGAGAACGAATTTAGGCAGTTCAGCACCGACTGTGCACGCTTGTTGGTGAGATGTGCTGTCATGTTGACCAAGTCCAGCTCCACACCGAGAAAAGAGATGCTCTGCACGGGGCAAAGCTTGCTCTTTTCCCAGTTGAACCGAAGCCCCAACTGGCTGAGGTGATTGAGCACCAGGTCTCTGTGTTTGCACAACTGCATGCCCCCAAGCACCGTACGAGTGGAACCATCCGGACAGCAGAAGTACCCCCGGGGGGGCAGCATGGAGCACTGTGGCACAACTCAGGAGGCAGTGTGTCCTGAAGTCAAAGCTGGGAGTGGGGTCCACTCACGTGGCTCCGAGTGGGCAGGGTGGCGTGGGGAGGCTGTGCGTCCCCGGGGCGCCAAGACCCTGCCCGTGGCGAAGGAAGGAGTGGCCAAGAACGAGGGAGCAGAGCTTCGCTTACCCTCGGCACAGACCTCCTTATATGACCCAGAGGTTTTGGAAATTGCTGTTTTGACAATGTGGGTACCACTGGCCCTCGGGCCAGCGGCGGAACAGGGGATTCTCCCCCGGGCCCTCTCCTGGGGGAAGGAGCAGTCTCCATCACCTCTGGGTCTCCCGTCTCAGGGCCGCTTCTTAGCCTTCTTCTTTTTGGAAGGCTTGGCAGCCTGGGTGGGTGGCGTGGCTTTCCTGCAGGAGGCCCGGGGAGGATGGGATGGCTCCGATCTCCCGGAAGCGTGAGCCGCAGGAGGACGCCCTTGGCGAGGAGCAGGCGGAGGCACGGCCCGTGGCGGATTGGTGGCAACATCACGCCGGGGCAGGATGTGTTTTATGGCCTCCGTCTGCTGTGCTGTGCGAAGTCCTCGACAGTATCACCGAAGAGGCTGGCCTGGGAGATGGGGGCATCGAGAAAGCGAACTTTGTCGGCGTCCTTCATCTCAGCCAGGTCCAGCCAAAGATGCCGTTCCTGGACCACCAGGGTGGATATCGTCTGACCCGGGCGCGCACCGTGATCTTCGGCAAAAGAACGATTTCTGGCAGTGTGAGGTGCCATCCACGTCTTCTGGAGCTCCTCATGCACCTCCGGGAAGAATGGCACTGGGGCGGGACGTGGCTGGGAGCCAAGCCCCGAACCCAGAAACCAATCATCCAACCGCGAGCGCTCGGAACACGGTGGAGGCTTCCACACTAGACCAATACCCACGGCGGCCCGGGCAAGCATGGCTGTTAACACAGAGTCTGCCTCCGACTGAGCAACCGTCCCTGAGGGCGGAAGCTCGGAGTTGTCGTTGTCCTCTGAGTCGTCCAGCCCACTCCCCGATGCAGGAGGACCAGATGTGCAGCAATCGACATCTGGTCCTCCTCTGGAGCGCCAAAAGTGACGCGGGGAACCCCCGTGGAGGGCCCCGCGGCAGCAGCCGGCAACTCGACGGCACATGGCGTTGCGGAGGAGTGGGAGGTTCGTGGGGGCGGACCTGACGAAGTTGCTCCCACTGTGATCCTCAGATCTCCCAGAGTACTAACCGGACCATCAGCCACTACAGCCGCTGGTGCTGGGGTAGTAACAGAGGGGACTCTTGCCTCTGTGTTAAAGAAGGAGAGAAATTAACAATTCACTACTGATAATATAAACAATAATGTATTGCTAACATAAAAGAACAGGATTGCTAATGTTAGCAATACACCACTGTTAATATAAGCAAAACAGTATTGCTAGCATGAGAAATTCACAATTGCTAATATTAGCAATGCTAAAAATTTTAACTATTTGTAACTTGAGATGGGCCCAAAATATTCTTGCAACTACAGAAAAGTAAAAAATAAATAAATAAAAACACTCAAATCATTTTAGCAACCATCTATTATTTGAATTTCTATATAGGAATTTTTCTAGGAACGATATACGTATAAAGGCAGGAACACACCAAGCTGACGTTCTGCCATTGGGCAGTTGTTGTTCGTCGGCCGACTAAGTTTTCTCAGTGTGTTCCACACCGTCAGCTGAAGTTGGCCCTCGTCGGCTTTTATTCGGCTGTTTCGACGGCTGTTTCGTTGAATTGGCGTCGGAGCTCGTCTGGCCATCTGATCATTCTGATTGGCTGTTCAGCTACTGCCACTTGCTGGTACGGAAAGGCATTTCATCTTACGCAGGTGCAGAACAGACGTGCTACTTGGCCGTCAGGGGTCGAGCATCGGTTTGGTGTGTCAGGGCAACTTTGGACCCAGACGCTGCCGATGTGAGCCAACCCCGCAGTCTACTTTCTTTGCCTCTAGTTCGTCTGTGTTGGCTTGGTGTGTTGCTGCATTAACACTCTAGCAACTGGCTGAGAAACAACTCAGAATACCTTGGAATCTATCTAGCAATATCCTTGCAACTACCCATAACACCTTGATGGCAGTAATTTTTGCAAGCACTCACATTTTCTTAAGACCGGTTTATTACTCTACAAATGTTCTTCTGAGAGTTCCTACTCAGCAGCCTCTCTCTGAACCCATCAATGCCTCTCTCTGTTCCTGTCTTCACCTGATTTTGTCTGTCTCTCTCACTCTCACTCTCAATATCTCCATCACCTTCCCCTCTACCTGTCAGTAACTTTTACTTTTTTCTCTCTTTCTTTTCATGGCACATTTCTCCTGATTCATCACTTCCACTTCTCTGCACATTGATTTTTGACACTCTCTCCCTCCTTTTCGCATCAGTTTGATGCTAACCCTCATTTCCTCACTCATCCCATCACTGTAATCTCTTCCGAAGGACCCTGTAACTTCCATCCCGTACATCTTTCTCACTCAGAAGGTCAATCCTGCACCTTCAGACCTGAATTGCTCCCTCAGCTCCACCATTACCTGTCTGATGAGAAGCAGAACTTCACTTGTCCAGGCATCTAACTTCTGATGTCTAGGCATGTGCCTGAAGACAAATACTATGTTTGGAATGGAAATGGCGCATTCTACAGAGCCCCTAAAGTGACACGGTGATGGGAAAAAATATGAGATGGGAGGAAAAAATATATTTTGATGCTTTTGCGCTCTCTTGCAATTATATAGTTGGGTGATTTATATTGTATATAATTTGCGGGCATCAAGGAGTCAATATCAATATGTGGGGGGTATTGAAATCCAATTCACAGTCACGCCTACTCTGTATATAGGAAGCAGATGTACTGGCCACACATTTTACAAAATATTTGTCAATGATTTGGTGTGCAATCTGTTGCACACCAAATCCTCTGACATCGTCCTGTCAGTCATCTCTTCTTACTATCTTCACATGATAAGTGAAATCCGATGTGCTGTAATGCAACCGACTACGGCATGTCCTTTTAGGGACTCTGTAGAATGCGTTATTCATTTTCCTTGCCTTTCCGAATTCTGATTTAGGCTTCGGGCACATCCCTAATGTATACTGTAGCTGTTTATTTTGAAGCTCAGCATGGATACCTGCAGACAAGACATGCTATTTCAAGACCTTGAAAACTGCTCAACCTCCAAACCTATCGCTTTCAGGTTTCTCCAAAAGCCCAGTTCCAGTGTTCTTCAGTTTTGAAAACCTCTGCGTCATTCTGCTGACATCTCATAACCTAAAACAATCCCAAAAAGAATGGCATCATTGCAGGTCAACTTTGTCAGAGCCTAAGATTCATTGTAAAATGGGAAGTTCGGATCACTACAAAGACTGCAATGCAAGGCCATTGCCAAACTATGAGAAATAGAAACTGTTAATTCATTGCTTAGCTGGGTCTGCAGGCTATGTCTGTTCACCTCACCTCCCGATCTGTGTTCTTTGTTCATCCCGTGACATCCTCATAAGCTGAGCTGTGCAGTTGGTACCGGATACAGAATTTATTAGTTCACCTCTCGATTCTTCGGGTTTGAGTTGTTCGTTCATCAGGTCACATCCCCATCTGAAGCTATGCAGTTGGTACCAGATACAGAATTGATTAGTTCACCTCTCGAGTCTTCGGGTTTGAGTCGTTCGTTGTTTTGTCGCGTATCTGTATGTTGTTATTATATGTAGGTATCTTTATCAAAGTGATTTTTCTCCATCATATGGACAAAGTTTAAAGCATTACCACCTATTTATTACCACATTAAATGTTATGAAAAAAAAAACATCATGACAGAAATTCAAAAAATGATAAATGTTAAGAAAAAAAGAGCTAAAATTTAAGACCAGAAATGCATCCCGTAACTGTAAGAGTTAAACTGACTATGTATGCGCTTGTTTGTAAGGAAGTTTGGAAATTATTAACTAAATTCTGTATTCAATACAGCTCTCATGTCACATGACAAAAGAACGAATGACTCAGACCTGAAAATTCAGGAAGTGAACTAATCTTTTCTCTTTCCAGTACAGACTGAATAGACTCTACAGAGCTGTCAAGGGATAAACGAACGACTCGGACCTGAACCCAAAAACTCATGAGGTGAACTAATCATTTCTCTTTCTAGTACAGACTGCATAGCCTCTATGTGGCTGTCATAGGATAAACGAATGACTCAGACCCAAACCCAAAGACTCGAGAGGTGAACTAATCATTTCTGTTTCCTCTACAGAAGGATATAGGATGTTGCGTATTGTTCGAATTGTTTACAATCAACCCATTGCGATTTCAGACTATGTGAATGCCAGTTTTGCTCTATGCCAAAAGACTTTTTATGACTCAAAAGTGATAAAATTTTTGTCTATACTGTATCTTTACAAATGTTGCTTTTCAGATTGTTTGATGTGACTGTTGGGCACAAGTCAAGGCAGACTGTATTACATTAACAATTTTTTACATCAAAGGGTATGATATGTTAAGACTTTGGTCAAGATTGATAGTGTTGACAGAACAATTGTGTTACGTTCTGACATCCCCAATGATACGACACATTGAAATGGGACTAGGGTTGCACGGTGTACCGGTACTACGGTAGTATCGCGATACTAAAGCTTCAAAATACTGGCGATGCCATTGTATTTTTTAAACGGTAGCATCATCAGTACCGTAAGGAATGTTGTATGTGCAGCAGGTACACTTCAATTGAACATGCGTGCCTGCAAAAACATTACAAGAGACTGCCGTTGACTGTCTGCTGTGCCCTGTGTAGTAAATGCTCTGTAGAATTAGCGCCTTATTGTTTCCCAATCCTTCAGTTAATTTTGCAATAAGATAAAGTTGCGCTTGCACGTTGTTGTTCGCAGTGCATTTTATCTGGAGAAAGGGTCTGAAATTCACTTAATTAACATCATAAAATCTTTATATAATAATGAATTCTCACAGTTTTTCCGTTGCTCATTTGACCACTTCTGGAAAAGATTAAATAGTTTGTTTCTAGAAACATCTTTGCGAACACGATTCAGACAAATGCAATTCCATTCATCAATAAGCTATAGCGGGTTTGCACTCGGTTCTTATCAATCATATCAATCGTGATTTTATAATTATAAATGTATTATATGTTTTAATACACATACTGCTCTCCAGTCAGGGTTAGATATTTCAAGATAGGCTGGCAAAAATGCTCCTGATAGTGCGTGACACGAGCAAGAGCGCTGTTTTTGTTTCGTTTCTAAATGAATCTGTTTTTGAACAAATTGGGCGAGTCACAGACTCACTAATCCATTCATTAAGACAGTCATTTGCTTCGTGAATCAGCCGTTTTGAACGAATCGGTTAAATGATTCATTGACTTAATCATTAACACTTGCTGCCACCTACTGGCGACTGTCTCCCATCTAAAAGTAGGCCTATTCTATCATTTTTTACCATCTAAAAGTAGGTCTATTCTATCATTTTTTTCCGCCAACATTTTTATTTCTATATTCAAATTTTTATATTTGAAACATTAATATCATAACATTATTTATGCAATTGTAATTGAAGTGTAACTGCATAAACGCTACAGCTACATACAGCTTCTGTGCAGTGCTAAGATGAATTTTGTTTACAATGATTAATTTGATTGGTAATAAAAGCCTGTTATTCATTCTCATTAATGAAGTATTCAGAGAAATATGTTTTTATGAAAGTTTGGTTCATTTTGTATACTGCATGGTATCGCGATACTACTTGGTATCGTGATACTTCAGCTGGTATAGTATCGTAAGACATTTTTATGGTATCGTGACAACCCTAAATGGGACCCCACAAACCTAATGGCTAGCCCATACTAAAAGATTTTTAAAAAATCTCATCAGACTAACAGATTCCATTCACAAACAACTGTCACAATCCCGACTAAAATCACAAACAGTTTGTCCTTGGGGTTCCCACCACACAGAAGGATTTCTGTTCGTAAATACAACATGTTGAATGATTTGAGATTGGTGCAACCCCAACATTTTTCCGAGCTGATTCAATCACCCTTAACACACATCACACCACAGGAAAATCTGATTAGATAATCTGTAGAACCATCAAGATAATCAGGACTTTACCTAGGATTGTTGGAAGGTGAGAATTGGGTCCAAAATTGGTCCAATTATCTTGTAGTGTGTGGTAGCCTTATGAGTGACTGAACTTCATCAGAGCCTAAGATTTCAAAGGCCTAAGATCAAATACCACGAGTGAGCCTGTCAGACTAAATGACCACCAATTTTGCTCTATGACAAAAGAATTTTTACAACTTCTGAAACTCCTAAGATTCATTACAAAAGCCTAAGATTATTCACCATCGGTCAGCCTAATCAACACTCTTTTATGTCAAAGTGTACAATACACATTATGACTTTGGTCATGAGTCACGACTGGCAGTGTTGATGAAACAATCATGTCACATTCTAGAAATGGTACTGCACTATCATGAGTAAAAACAAAGAAGTCAAAGATATCATAGGAGCAGTCACATTGCAGAACTGCAACACAGAATTTCAGACACTTTCAGAACTTTGGTGGAGCCTAAATTTAATTGCAAAAATTGACTGCCAGGTTTCTCTACACTAAAAGACCTTTTACAACTCCCAAAAGTTATTTCAGGCTATAAAAGCTTGGCTTAAGTATTGCTTGTGAACCTCTTAATTATGTTAATCCAATAGCTAAACCAACTAAAAGTAGCATGAAAATCTAGTGTAACTAGTCTTTCAACAGGAAATTTCATATTGGTTTGTCAGACTTGTTTTTGCGGAGAAGTGAACTCACACCTAGGGATTCCTGCTCGCTACAATTGATGGAAAACCGCTTGGAGGAAAGCAAATCAACACATTCTGTTAGCATTAGTCTGGATATAATTCTTGCTAATGTTATTTCTCTTTCCTGGTCGCACCCTGCTAATAAACGCAGCATTGGTCAACTGATTGCTGGTTGCATCTGTTCTGAATTACAAGTAAGTGTGGAGGAGTACTTGTGCTCACTGAATGACCTTTCCTACAGTACATGAAGACCAATCAGAACATGCTACTTTTTAAACCTTAGGGTGCCCACATTGTAAAGGACAGCACATTTTTTTTGTGAGCACAGTAAACTAACCTTTTAGAAAATGACCATGTGGTTAAAATGGAACAATTTTGACTAATGATTGGTAAACCATGGGAACATTTAGACCTATTAGCCAGAAGTTACCAAGGAGGCTAAGCTAAGGGCAAGGCTAGTAAAGAGAATAACGCAAACTGTTCTTTGACAATAACCTCTATGTTTTGCTCATGGGTATCAGTTAAAGGTTTCACAGATGGGTGAGGAACCAAAGTTGTGGCAGATTCACTGTCCCTGGATTATGGTGGTGCTTTCCAAGAGTTATGTTGCTTAGCATCGCACCAACGCGTAGCTGCATGTGCCATCTGCCTCCATTTCCTGTCAATCAGTCTTCCCTTGGCATTTTGGGATTGATCTGGGTGTGTGGTCCTTCACTGAAATCAGGGGGAAGTTTGGCTGTGCTTCTGTAGAGAGCAGTTAAAGTCCTGGAAGGAGCCAGGGAATTTTTAAGTGGTTTCCCGCAAGTGGAGATAGAAAGGCAAAGTAGCACACACACACACATACACACACACATACACATGTATAAACACCTACTGTATTCCAAATCTGTCAATCCATAAAGAGAAACTCACTTGCACGAAACACCAAACTCAAGGGTAACTGTGATACATAGCCTGTCCAGAAGGTGGCGGTGATGATATAGTTAATGAGGGCAGAGATATATTATTTAGAGTTCTCAGCTAGCACTGACATTTTGAAACTACGTGAAATTAATCTTGCCTGGATCACGTTTTCTGTATCTATCTATCTATCTATCTATCTATCTATCTATCTATCTATCTATCTATCTATCTATCTATCTATCTATCTATCTATATATATATATATATATATATATATATATATATATATATATACATAACTAAGTTAGATGTGGTCTTTTGGACCACACTGTACTCTGTAAAAAATATTTTAAATTAAAAATATTTTAAATTAAACCAACCATTCTTTTTTACAGTGTACACTCTATTTGGATTTAAAACATGGCCATACAGTGTATGTGACCATATATTAAATTTAATATTATTTGATAATACATATTGTATGTGACAGAAAAAAAAGTTTAAAAAAAACGTAATATATGACATTTTATGTAATCGAACCACATATGTGACCACATATGACATATATGTATCATAATTGCCCATTTATATGTGGCCGGAAGTTTGTGAACACAGTTATATCTCAGGTGATTGACTCAAAACAACCTGGCAAAGTTGCAAACAGAGTCTCCATAGAGATTCATCTTTCTCTCTGTCTGTTCTTCCTTGTCTTTACATGTGCATTTACATACCAATTTTTCATGGCATCAAACAGATGTTTGCACAGATTTAAAACTGCCATTCATCTCACAAATTGTCAGCAGAGACTTTGAATCGCCACCCTGTATGACATAAAAATAAAAATGGTGATGAAAGTTGAGCTGACCTAAAAACATGCACAAGCTCAGATACTGTCATAAAGAGAAAAAACATTTTGGTTTAAAGCATACAAACCCAATACTGTGATTTTAAGCATAGGGAATAATTCACTTTGATTATAAGGTGGCTCTTTATCACGGGGAAACTCTTGGGTAAAGCTGATATGGCTTTGAAGTAACTAAAATGACTTTAAAGGATGAACTTCCTGTATTTTAGATGAACTGGTTTGTTTGAAGGAACTTAAAGGTGGTGATAAAATGTCAAAGTGTCTGGTATTTTATTTATGAAATTAAATTGTGATTTATTGACTTAGCTAATTAACATCTCAAACCAAGCAAGAAATTAACAAACATCAGTGAAAGTCGGCCTCCCACTGCACAGAGTAAAATGAAATTTGTTAGTAAGAAATGTGTGTGTGCCCCTGAAAACGAACACTAAAACTGCCATTTATCCGTATTGTAGGTAATTATATGTATAATATAACAATACAAGAACAGACAAAAATATTTCTATATATCTTCAGTTGTGACTATGCAAGCATTATTCATTTATTAAACAACTTATTTCTTTAATTTCAGTATAAATATGGCTTAAACTGGTTTGCTAGTGTTGATTAGGCTTAGCTGTTAGCAAAGTTGGCTAGATGATCATATTTGATGAGCTTTGAAAAGCTAATTTACATTACATTCATATTCTTAGAAGATTATATCTTGACCATATTTAATAATAATAATAATAATAATAATAATAATAATTTATTGTTTAAATGTCCATAAATGTCTTTAAATGACCTTCTGTCCAAATCTTTTACAAAAAATACTGTTGCCGTTTACTGTCATTCTCCTTGACTTTTAATATCTACACACGTCAAACATATACAGCTACAGCCACTAGAGGGCACTATCATGCTGTAAACGAACTATTATACATGTTTACTCTCAAAACAAATAACATTTGTCTCTTCTTCACTCCATCCAGTCAATACTTAAGCTTTTATTGTGATATTTCCATCTTTAGCATATAAATATTTAAAATCCCTGGTGGGGAATAAAGTTGAGTACTTATTACGGTGACGTTTTATAGAAAAGTTCAGACTTGCAGCCATAACTGGAAGAAGTGCAAATGGTTTGATAATGGACTTTATAAAAGGAATCATTTCTATTTCATAAAATGTCTGTTTACAAGAGCCGGTGTTAATAATTAATACTGAAGTATTGCGGCAGTCAGCATGACTCTTTCGACTTGATAATAAAGTGTTTGGCAAGAATACAGGTTGTCATTTCTGTTAACTATCAATTCACTGAGAGGAAAAGACCCTAAAACAAAGATCTCCAGGAAGTGACACAGCAGGGACAGGTGGCATGCTGGGAAGGAGGAGGACTGGATTGATCATGACAGCTGGACGTGGGAGACAGAATGACTGACATAAGAAAACTGCCATGGTGATATTGAATGCGTCATGCCGAAGCTATTTATGCTTTAGGGAACCAATCAGGAAGAAGATTCTTCAGCATGTGGGCAATTGAGCAGCATATTCCCACAATGCAATGCTTTTCTATCCTGGGGCAGCTTCGCATGTGGTGTAATTTCAAGGTGGTGTAAATATTCATTAAATAGTATAAATAAAAAAGTAGTTTTATTGACAATTATAATATAATAAATAAACAACTATAATATAAAAAGTAATTTTAACCAAAATTTGTTTTCTAGAGTATTTCAGTTTTCTTACAGTATTGTGCTGCTAGCTTAGCTACATGCTAACGTCAAACTCTATTTATATCAATCGAGTCTCCCATGTGGTAAGTTGTAAAATTAATGTAAAAAGGAAAACTGAAAACAATAGACAGATTGGCATGGATGGAGACGAGGTGGGTGGTTGGAAAGGGGCTTTGACTGATGGGTGAACACACCTGAACTCTCTCGCTCCGTCTTGATAAGTACTGGCATCAGCGGAATAGAGCAAGCTGTCCTGTCAGCCTTAATTGCGGAGGAGCGGAGAGGTGAAGGAAAAGCCTCCTGGGGTGGAGCACGACATATAGAGACGAAAGATCCACTGCACACAGAGATGAAGGCAACCCACAGTGAAGGTTTAGCGGGGTTCTGTGTCTCCAGGTGATGAATGTGTTAAAGGAATAAAGGGAAAATGTGTCATTATTTACACATGACTATGCATCCTCTGCATCGTATACACAATGCAAAAAATACGAGAAAAAAAAGAAAGATGAAAGAAAAGCTTGTGGCCTCCTATGGAAGTATGACAGAAGGAATGCTGGGAAGGATGCAGGGCAATTACACCGCTTTTAAAATCATGTTTTTGTTTTGAGTTTGTGACAACCTATTTGCCATTCAGAAAGCAAAGAGGAGAAAAAGAAAAAGAAATCAAATGAAAAAGGAAAAAAGTGGCTAAATAGGACAAAGAGATTTCAGAAATGTCTAAAGCCAGATCAGACTTTAAGTTTTGACTTAATAAGCATAATAATTTAAATGTAAATAAAAGATTTAAGTATGTGTGAATATGTGTGTATGTGATTACACTCTACTTCAGCACAAAATCATATTCTCAGCCTGCTCAAGCTTTATATAGTCACTTGATAATAAACAATGACAGCACCATAAATAAGACATCAAAACTCTTCTGTGAGTGTGTGCAGTTTTCTTGGTGTGTTTGTGCTTTCTGGCTGTCCAAGTCAAGCTCTGAACTTTGACTTCAGCCATTCGCTGTCTGTCCCAGGAGAAATATGTGCCCGAGGGTGAACTCAGGCTTCATTATATTATACAAACGCATGCAGAAATACACACGCACACACACAGAAATCTGCCCTAAGGCCTCAGTTTTCCTACCATATCATCCCATCATATGTTTTCTTAAAAACCGCCAAGGCAAATCCCATCTCAATTTATACTGTAGCCAAGACAAATGAGTCTAAAATAATAACTTTTAATGCAAATTTAATTTAAATACCATTTATGACAACAGATGTAAAAATTACTTGTGTGTGTGTGTGTTTTCTTCACTTATATGTATATTCTTTTTGAGCTGTAAATGTGAGGTCGGATTTCTGTTCCTCCTTGACTTCCTGTTCTCATAAATCTGTTTCCTGTTTGCTACGGCTGGTGGGCACAGATACATAACCAACGTAGTATACCGAAAACCCAGTGGACACTCAAAATTCTTCTATTATTGGCAGGTTCATAAATATGGACGCCACAGTAAGCTGTGTGCTTCAATACTTTCATGTAGGGAGGTTAAAAAAGCATGTTGTTCTGGACACAGATCAATGCTCAGCCACTGTAGCAGTAAAAAACGAGGGAACAAAGCAGGACACCTTGGGAATTTCGCTCCAACACCAGTCTTTTGAGCCCAGAAACTGGACTGAAATTACATTTATGAGGCAAGAATTACTTGTTCCACTCATATAAATAAAGATTTACACATATAGTTACACTTGACACTGTAAATGTTTCAACTAACAAAAAATATAAAACTTTTTTAACACAATAATCAAAGCATCTCATGTTTTACAAAGTGGCTATTACTGGAATTGATGTAATAGCTTATGATTTGGACAAATGTTTTACTTTAAAACTTTCATTTGATATGCACAAGTGGATCTCTGTGCAGTAAATCCATTTGCGATAAAACATGACTTTCAAATTCTGCCACTTCAATTTCAATCAACTGAAAGTGTGTTATTTGGGATTTTACGTGTAATGAGTAGCAATTACCTTTCAGCCGCTTCGCCAAGGCTTAATGGTGTATTGGAAAAGGTTTAAAAACATTCATGTGTAAGAGTGATCAGTCTAGATCCATAGTTGCAGGGCTTCAGGTAATTTGTTCCTGGCAACATTTAAGACTCATATAGCCGAAACACCTGCGCACACTGGCACAAACACATACCAATGCCCACAATGAAATAACATACTCCCTGAACCTCCACAGAAAAAAACTGCCCAAGAATACTTGAGAAGAACACATCTACACCCTAGACTCAAATTTGTGGCTTATTCTGTCCAAGAAACATTTACTTGTGGTGGATGTTCATGTTGTGTTTTTAGCTTGATGTGAGAGAAATTACATGGAAATTGTTTGTTGAGTTTGTTTGTTGTTGAACATCAGACCGAATTAAAATAACTCTTTAAAAATATGGCTCGACAGTCCCTGTGAATGGTTATACAACACCAGAGAATTTGGTGTAGAATGCAGGCAAACAGAATTTTTAACTCCCCGAAATTCATGTGACTATCAGACTGAACTGATTGTGATTTTCAAATCATTTTTGTGTGCAATATGCATACGATCAGGGGTAGCCAAACCTGCTCCTGGAGGCTTGCCTTCCTGCAGACTTCAGTTCCAACCCTACTCCAGCACACCTGCTGGAATCCTGAACACCATGATTGTGTTTGATTAGTGTTGGAGCTAAAATCTAATGGATGGTAGCCCTTTAGAAACAGGGTTGGCTACCCCTGCATTAGATGGTGAAGAGATTGTGGGTGGTCCACGGACTGCAATTAACACTGCTGTAGCTCAGTTGAGACCAACGGGGCAACAGTAGATATAGAAAAATGGAGGCAATCTTGTAGAAGGTCACCTCAGCGGGAATGCTTTCTATGAATACCTGAGTACAGAGTATTCACCAGACTTGTGCGTCACTGAAACTTTCTCGACCTGAGGCATCATTGTGTGTTTTGGCAAAGGTGACTGACCTGATCAAATTATGGACTGGGAGCCAATGGGAGTACAAATTACATCATACAAGAACCTTGAGAAACCTCAGAGAACATGAAGGTCATTACATGAATTGTGACCTTCCATTGAGTGCTGAAGGTTTAATTTGTTTCAAGACACAGAAACCTAGAAAAACTTGTGAAGTTCAATATTTGTGCAGTGATCCCATGGGGAACGCCAAGGGGAAATGCACATGTACTCCCTCAACCTCTAGTGACCTTTGAAGCACTTATTCCTTTTGTGGAAAATGCAGTGTAATCACACTGTTATGAAGTTATCACACATGAAATGTACAGAAAATGTAGGCTTGACAAGATGGTATTTTCAAAAACGCAATATCAAAAGTGCTTTTTACATTGTGTCTTCAGTTTGAGCTACTACTGGCTATAACAGTTTAGTCCACTGTCCCATGAGCTCTGGGTAGGTCAGATTTGTCTTGCTCAGCTGAAGTTGTGCTTCTTGTTTGGAAACCAAAAAGCCAATTATTTTCTTTATTTGCCTCTTGAGTCCACGTCGAATGGATACAATTCCTCTCGTGTCCACATTGAAGGAATTAAACAAGAGTTCTCCAAGCAAACAGTTTCACAGCGGGGCCTTAAACTTTAAGTACCAGAATGGGCCATTGAGTCCAGGGTTTTGCTACAGACAATCAGACTGTTATTGCTTGCAAAGAGATGATATAAGATCCCTATCCTTCACTTAGAAGTCTAAAGAGATGTGTTTACTCCACTCTCGGGTTATAAATAAACCTTCACTCATCATAAATTAGCATTTCATCACTCTAATGAGCTCAAACAGACTAATATATTCATGAATTAATTCCTTTCACTCTCTGACCTGTCTGATCTTAATGACACAAAGCATTGGATGTGATGACTAAAATACAGTAAATATATTTTTAAACCCATGTTTTTAAGTGATTATAGATCTCTCTAGACCTAAAATGGTTGATTTGGATTAAGACGATATTTCTTTTTCCATACCATGTCTTAACCTGACATACAGCCCACAGTCTGATGCATATTGCACAAAAACACATTTGTAAAAATCTCCAAACAGATTGCCTAACTGCTATGCAACATCCGGGAGTCCAGGTGCACAGGGTTTGCTTGGAAACAAAAATGTGTCACAGTCACATTTTGCTTGGTTACTGGGGGCACTAAAGTGCCATTTACTGTAAAGTTGCTTTGAAATGATATGTAAGGAAAAATGATATGCACTTAAATGATATGTTGCATTGAAATGATACATCTAGACAGAATGTCCTTGCTATTTTCTATAGAATGAGGAAACAAAGAACAAAAGGCATTTGGAGGCATGCTGCCATTTTTGTATTCCACAAACTTTTTCACATTAATTAATAACTATTGACATTCGCAATTTGTGTACATTTATATAAATATTTTTCATATAATAAATAAAATATATAAATGTTAAAGTAATAATAAATATTACTGTAAAATGTAAATGTAATGTAAAATTGTTTATTTCACAGTTTGTTTAGATTTTTGAAACTGATATAATTTTTATTATTTTGAAATTTTTAAAAATGAATTCATACATTATATGTAAATATTCATGAACAAGTTAATCTTCTACAAAATTCCATTTGTCTGTTTTGTTTTGTGTTTGTACATTACATTTTTACCAACCTGATCTCATGGAAAGACGTACTAAGTCGCAAAATACATACCAATGCCTACATATCACTGCAGTTTCCAACAGAAATGAACACTAGAGGCAGTAAAACAGCAAGCACTTTAAATCATCTTCATACACAGCTATATAACATAATATTGTGCAAGGAGATGTGAAATCTGACCCTGTAATCATAGCTGTGTATGAAGATGATTTAAAGTGCTTGCTGTTTTACTGCCTCTAGTGTTCATTTCGTTCACAACGAAAAGTGAACGATTTGTAAACAAATACCTTTTGGACTTTGCATCTCTTAACCAGCTCAATATGTTTCACTTTTCCGACATAACAAGTTTGCTCGGTTGCTCAGCTGATACAGAGCTGTACTTAGGATGCGGAAGGCTTAGGTACGAATCCCATGAAAGACAAGTCATAGTAAAAGAGCTCAAAAACAAGCTAAAATGGCATGATTGCATATGCTTTTTATGTCACATTTGCTGTTGGGTATGTTTAGGTGTAGTGTTAGAGGTACGTTATTTTTAAATGTAATGGAGCATTAGCGGCACTCACCGGACATTTTAAATCATAACTGTGGTGATATGTATAAAACCAACATAATAAAAACGTACCATATTCATGTTCATCTGTTTCGGAAAAAAATGAACACACGTTTAGCTCCACTCAGTGGACATTTCACATTGAAACTGTCATGAAATGTACATGGCACTACGTATTTTCGTTCCCACAGGTACGTTTTTCTAGTGAGACTGGGCTGATTTTTACTAATAAGTTTCATAAAAAAGTAACATTTTGAACAAAACGCTGGTTTTGGAAACCGAATCGGATTCAGAAAGATGATCAAAACATAGATGGAGTAGATAGAGTCCATCAACACCCCCAAAGCTTCACAGTCCAATACCTCATCCTGGGTCGACATTTCACAACGTTAGGCAGTTTTGATTTATTGGCTGTTGAACGCCTATTGATAACATTGGCTTACATGTACGTAAGCAATGATTGTTTTTGGATCCGGAGATTCTGAACTATTTCAGAAGATGTGTAGCACCTCCTACTGTATAACAGTGAAAACATGGATTGCCAGAAAATTCTTTCAATGGCGGGGTAGCGTTGTGAAAAGGGAAAAAGTAAAAAAAATAAATAAATATGTCAATGAATTGCGAAACCTTTTGTGGTGCGCATTTGGGCAATGTGACTTTGAATCTGGCTTGCAACATTTCTCAGTCCTCCCTTTCCCATTCTTCTGCCTATAAATAGAACTAGCACAAACAATACAATTTATACTGATTTTTTTTCCCAATAACACAGTATCAGTGCAACATAAGCACAAAGTGCAAGATTTTCCCAAGACAGTGTGAAATATGTATCTCTCCCTTTCTTCCCTCCATACTCTTCCTCATTGCCGGGTGCCAATTGGAATTGTAATGTAATGCAAATAGGCTTTTCTCTTCCCTCCAACACAAATAATGGTTCCTTCTTAAGAAGTAGGACTGTGGACGGGAGTGCCTTGCTTTGAAAAATGGCATTGTTATCATGAAAAGTAATTTCTAGGTGAGTAAATTGCTTTCCTTGTTCCACCACTTTTCAATTAGTCAGGGAGAGCTCGTGCAGCGGAGATGCGGGCGGTAATAAAGCAGCCCTTAATTCATGGTATTGTGATATCTGACACAAAAGAGAAACTGAGCCAATTAAAGCCGTGGCGAGGGACACAGCTTATAACACATCCTAAAACCTCTGCAATCTTTAGAGGCCATGCAGTTAGTGCTTTCTCGCTCTTTTTGACTTCCTTGTAATCCCTAAATCATGGTTTTTGTATGTTATGAAAGAGAGATGATGATAATTGACATCTCAGGGATCTGCGCAGATCTTACACAGCGAAGCAAGGTTGTAATGAGCAGAAATACATTTTTGTTGGCTTTGATTTTTTTTCCTATTTTATAGGAAATAAACACAGTTGTAACTGACCAAAACCAATTAATGAGGTTATTATGAACCTGAGGTGATAATATTTTTCACGGTGTGACAATTTTCAGGCCAATTAAAAGGTAGCTCATGCAAAAATGAAAACTGCCATCATTTACTCAACGTCACTTCATTCCACACCCGTATGCTGTTATAATTTTACCATGGAACATAAAATGAGACATTCTGAAGAATATTTCGTAATTCATGGTGACCACGACTTGTCAAGCTCCAAAATGGACACATTTTTAGGATGTTATTCACTGAAAAATCAGCAGCATCAAACCTGGTGTGACACTTCAAAGCACCATTTAAAAATCTTAAAGGGTTAGTTCACCCAAAAATACAAATTCTGTCTTTACTTACTCACCCTCATGTCGGTCAACACCCGTAAGACCTTTGTTCATCTTCAGAACACAAATTAAGATATTTTTTGATAAAATCTGATGGCTCGTAAGGCCTGCATTGAGAGCAAGTTAATTTAGATTTTCAAATGCCTAGAAAGGTAGTAAAGATACATTTAAAACAGTTCATGTGACTACAGTGGTTCAACCTTAATGTTATGAAGCGACAAGAATACTTTTTGTGCAAAAAAACAAAAAAACAAAATAGCGACTTTATTCAATAATATCTAGAGAAGGGCGATTTCAAAACACTTTTGTTTCGAATCAGTGGTTCAGAGCACTTCCAAAGTCATGTGAACCATTGAAATTTCAAAACACTTATGACGTTACAAAGCTTTGTTTACTGAAATCATGTGACTTTGGCAGTTTGAGATCGTTTGATACACACTCCGAACCACTGATTCGAAATAAAAGATTCGTAAAGCTTCAGATCTTCATGAAGCAGTGTTTTGAAATCACCCATCACTATATATTGTTGAATAAAGTCGTATTTTTTGGCGCACAAAAGGTATTCACAAAGGTATTCTCTTCGCTTCATAAAATTAAGGTTGAACCTGTAGTCACATGAACTGTTTTAAATCTAACTTATAACTAGTACCAGGGGCGATTCTAGGGTCAGAGCTTTAGGGGTGCTGAGCACCCAATGAGCCCCACTGCCACCACCCACCCTCTTTTCACACAAAAACAAAAAATGTCTATTGAAAAATAACTTTATCATTTTAACATTGATTCAACTAACTCCAAAATCCAGATTTTTTTTTTAATTTTTTTTTTTAGCCTAGTTATTAATTGAATAACGAGACAAAATTCAATCGTGTTTGGTCCCATTTATTTTTGATCACAGTGCATACACACAAAACTTTTAGTCCAAAAGCGCGCACATTTGGAGAAATGCACGTTTACCTCAGATTTCATTAGATAGAATAAGCCGGGCCGCATGGCGGGTTTTAATTACCGAGGTCAGAAAATGTAGTATGCTAGGGGGGTCTCGGGGGCATGCTCCCCCGAGAAAATTTTGATTTCCCTGGTGTACATATGTGCATTTTAAGACGTTTTAAGGCCAACAAATTGGATAACAATAGCTTTAAAACCATGTCAACAAATACATGCCTGCACAGTTTTGAGGCAGCTTTAACCACATGTTTGGTAATTTCATGACTTAACTTACAACAGAACAACGACGGTCATTGCTCGCAGTTTCTTTTGCGCTTTATTTAAGCTATAATAAAGTAATTATGCAGCATGCGCCGGCGCATTTGCGCATGCAATTCTTGAGTGCGCGCCACGAGCACAATATAATGGCTGATTGGACAGTCGTGTTCATTTTTCTGAGTTTTACCGACATAGCCTGACAACATCTCATCTGACCGCAGTTCACTGTTGTTCAACTGAAGCTCCCTCGTTTAACTTGCGCCTGGCGCTGAGGCGAGGTCGGAATGCGCGTCTGAAAAGTGTCCCGTTTGTTGTGGTCGTAAAGAGACAGTTCTATATAAACTCAGCGTTTTACTTGGCGATGTTTTAAAAAAAGATTTATATTTTTGGTATTTTATATGCTCTGTTGGTGGTTTGAGGAGTAGCATCACCCAGGGGGGATATTTTTTTTATACTGACTCCAGTAGGCTACTCACCGATATGGTTTCGGAATCGGAACAACTCTAGGTAAAAGGAAAGAAGTGTGAGACACAGCTTTGGAGCAGCTTAGTTGATTCACAACACTACATAACGGGTTCTCACTCTGCGTGTGTTTCGCGCTGGATGACGGTCGTGCTGAGCGGTGCAGGTACAGAGGAGAAGTAGAAGAAGAGAAGAGGATGACATCATTTGCTAAGGGGGATATTTTCATTTTCATCCTTAACACATACATTTTAAACCACAAACTACGGAGTATGTTTTGGACATTATTTAACCTTGTACAAAATTTTTTTAGAATAACATTTCTTACTCCAAGTTTTAGGGGTGCTGAAGCCTCGCCCATGACTAGTACCTTTGTGGGCGTTTGAAAGTCTAAATTGCTCTCAATGCAGGCCTCACTGAGCCATCGGATTTTATCAAAAATATCTTAATTTGTGTTCCGAAGATGAACAAAGGTTTTACAGGTGTGGAACGACATGAGGGTGAGTAATTAATGACAGAATTTAAATTTTTGGGTTAACTAACCCTTTAAAATGGATGAGAATAATATTTCAGATATACTGTTATACTTTTATTTGTCAAGAATTGATTGGATGGAGAAACATGTTACAGTGGTTGAAGGGGATGGGCTAAAAATAAGAGGAATTAATGATGTCAGCATAGAAGGTAAAACATTTTAGAGGCAAAGCTTAATTTAATGAAAGATTACGAAGAAGTATAACATTTTTTTCCCCTTTGGAACATGCTGAGAAAGTAAATTGGGCCAATTTCAAGATGACTTGAATATCCTTTCTTACTTCACTTTTAATAGTTTTACTTCTGTCCTCACTTGAATGATTTCCTTTTTACTTTTACACACACACAAGACTCAAAAGGCACAGAGGAAGGAACAAAAGAGAAACAGAGAGCGAGCGCTAAGATCCATCCTGTGAAAGTAATCATTCATAATGTGTGTATTTTTGAGATGTAACTTACACAGTGTCTCTGTGTCAGTCACTTTTGCATCTGTTGTGGCTTCTGCAATCATCTCCGAGGAGGTGAGTAATGGCCACAGCGGGGAAAGAGGAAGGCATCAGATATTCAACACATCGAGTCATCTCTCCTCTGCTGTCTGTACCTCAGGAGGATCCATGAACTTCAAGAAGACATTAGCCTTGCAGATAAAGATGTGCCCCCAAAAGCAACACAAGAGAGACACTTTGAAGAAGGAGGCGCCCATCCATCTTCATCAGATTAACAGAAAACTGAACACAGATGAGAAATTATGTGGTTTGGATGTCCTCGGTATCATTACAGTTGTAGTTTTTGCATAGCCCAACCACAAAATCTGCCCACGCAGGAGCTTACTCTGGCCAAGACCATGTGAACGTTGGGTCGCAACGTGTTTATCACCCGTCACCCATAGGAAATTAATTGTGAAAATGTGTTCACGCAGGGAGCAGCCGCACAGCAGAGGGTATTAAACTTCATCCAGTCGTATTTGTTATGATGAACTTGGGGGCCGATAACTCGCAAATCAAGCGTCCAATTACGCACTAGACTGCAGGCCACTTTAGATTTAATTAAAGGCAAGAAAACTAATATTACTTGTCACCGCACCTGACAGAGCACGATCTTGGCGAGGCTTGCTGCTCATTAGCAGATTGGGGCAGGAAGTCGCACCTCAATGATGTACCGTTAGCATCATCCTGACAGACCTTCACTTAACATTTTGCAATATGTATTCATACACTGAAAGTGAGAAGAAAGAGAAGGAGAGAGAATTGGTGGAAAGAATATTGGAACAAATATTGCTATATCATAGGTATCACTCTGTTTTGTGGTGATGTCACAAAACAACTTAGCTTATTAATATTTATTTGGTTTTGAAAGTCAATGTACTTTGACTTCAAGTAAATATACTTTAGTCAGAACAGACAGCAATCACACAGGCTCATGTTTTTGATCATTCAAGTAGATGAAACATACAAAGATGAAACATAAAAATACAGTTGTCAGGTGACCGCAGAAGACCCAGAGGCAAAGAGAATGTTCACAGTATTTATTGAGTCTCACAATTAAACAGAACAGAAGCAGTCTACCAGGCGATGAACTATAGCACGGTGCAGCTGGAGAACTAAAGATATTAGACTGATAATCTTCCCGTAAATGTCCCAGATCAACTGTAGCAAAGTGGTCCTGCTGGAGTGTCTCAGATGGCTGATGGTGGAGACCCAGGCTGGTAGATGGAAGAAACCAGGCCTGCAGACAGGAGTCTCTGAATGACGGACCACAAATGCAGGAACAGACGAAGGCTCTGGGACTGGGACTTGGACTCAAGGCCAGAACACACCAAGCTGACGCCAACGAACTAGTGGCGACGAAAGCAGACTGCGGGGTTGGCTCACGTCGGCAGCGTCTGTGTCCAAAGTTGGCCTGACACACCAAACCAACGCTAAACAGATGACGGCCAAGTAGCACGTCCGTTCTGCATGAGATGAAATGCCTTTCCGTACCAGCAGGTGGCAGTATCTGAACAGCCAATCAGAATGATCAGATGGCCCAATGGACCGACGAGCTCCGACGGCGATTCAACATTTCGGGTGCTTCTCAATATCCCTCCTCGTCTCCTTGCTCCTCCGTCCTCCATCCTATGACCCGGAAAACGATCGAGCTCAGCCATCTTGAAGGACATATCAATTCTCTAATTGCACCGCAAGGAGGCGAGGATCGAGGAGTGAGGAGGCTTTCTGAGGAGTCATGAGCGAGGACACACCAGTGCATCCTTTGCGGAAGTCTTTCTCGTCGAGAAACCTGATGCAGGCATAAATTCTCCTCCCCCTTCATATCTGTCACAATAATTTAAATGTATGTTTTACTTTTACAGTTTAAATAAACTTTATACCTCATATATTTCAACGGGGCATCTTGCTTTATTAATATTTATTATAATTTTTTAAATAACCAAACTTTAACAACATGTGGATAGATTCCTCGAGTGCAATTGATGACGCTTTGAAGTGACGCTAAAGAGAGCGAGGATATATCATTTCACTTGATTCAATTCCTCCATCTTCGCATCTTTTCCTTGCGTCCTTCCCTCGCATCCTGAAGGGGTGGAGCTAAGACGCGAGGAAAGGAAGCGAGGAAAGGAAACGAGGATGCACAAATAAGAATTGAGAAGCACCCTTCGAATCGGCCGAAAAAAAGCCGACGAGGACCAACTTCAACCGACGTTGCGGAACACACTGAAAAAACTTAGTCGGCCGACGAAGAAAAACTGCCAGACGGCCGACCGTCGGCTTGGTGTGTTCCTGCCTTCAGACTCAAACTGCGCGCACACACGAAGAGCGTTTCAAAGAGCAACCGATAGCTCGTTACACCAACATCAAACAATTACCCGACACACACACGAACAAAGTACAGGGAGAAGGAGGCAACGCAGTCAACACAGAGACATAGAACAGGTGCGAGCGTGAGAGCGCGAACGCAAGCGGCAACGAGGAACAGCTGGAACAAATCAAAGATGAGTAGAGAAGGAAAAAGACCCGAAAACACAGACACACTCAAACCTGGCTCATGACAACAGAACATTTTTTTGGGGTCAATCCAACACTGGGGCCTTTTCATGAAACATACAGTTAATTTGCTTGTAAATTGTCCGTAAAACAGTTTGAATATAAATTATCCCCAACCATTTATGTTAATAGTTTTAGAATAGTTTTATGTACAATTTACACAGAAATTTCTTCATGAATAAGCCCATTAGCTACTACAATTTAGCTTTGTTTTTGTTTGCGTTAAATATGACCACAACTCTGAATAAAGTCCATAGTAACTAAAATAACTCATATGAACTAAGAAACATTATAATTAATCATAATAAAATAAAAAAGCAGATACAACTACAGTCAGTTCAATGTCATACTGAATGTTTCCACCAACAAATACTAAAAATAAGTTCATTTCCACTGGAAATGTGTATTATTAGGCTGATGAAACATTGAAATACATATAACTAGAAAATTTAAATATTAAAAAAAAAAAAACATAAAAATAATATAAAATTCAAGTAAATCTACAAAAACATTTAAAGAGGGACACAATATTAGTTATATTTTTTTGTTTATGTAGGCTATGTTAGTTTTCCTATTTTTTTTATAATCAGTAACTTTTTCCTTTTAAACTGAGCATATCACCTCTTTGAAGTCATTAAAGCCATAAATCCTTTTTTGTCCCCATCATCTGATGATCACACTTCTCATTTTGTGCTAATAGGAAGTGTCACTCACAATACGGTGGGCCAGGAGAGACGTATTCCCTCCTTTCCCCGCTGCTCTTAGCTGTAATTTAACTTCCTGTGGCCAAATCCACAATATTTTAGCCTGAGAACCACACAAAAACAAAAAGGACACATAACTGCAGGGATCCATAGTATCTGAGGTAAACTGAAACCTGAGGGTATCTCACAAATGTAAACAGTGGCTCTCACAGCTTTCTGGTAATCCCTAACAGTCATCGCTATGGGCCTGGAGACGTGCGAACCAATAAGAGTGAAGCATGGAATGAGTGAACCAATGACAGCAAAGCAGCTCAACAGCTCAACCAATAACAAAACAGCATTCTTTAGTGTCTTTCTACAAAAACATACCTTAACATCAGATGATTCCTCTCTTGCACTTGAAAGATAAGAGGAAGGGGCTACAATTTTTTATCACAATGGCCAGGCCTAAAATTATTTTAAACCCCCAACCTTATCTCACTTTCTCATACTGCGCATGGAAACTTCTCATGGTGATAAGAATCCATAATGAGATGAGCCACAGAAACGTGACAGCAACAATAGATCATGCTTATGGGAGTTTCCTTGCTAAAATGGGTCATACTGGAGACTTAAATTCTGTTAACATGAATTAGAGATTTGTCACGGACTGTGGGACTGAATTAGGGAATTATAATTTGTGTACTTGTTGAAAAAGGGTCAACACATTGTTACAGGCTGTCTTTTAATTAAAACAGCAGTTAATGACATTGTGTTTCTGGAAAAATACTTAAAAGGCTTTTCTGCGGAGCATCAAATGGATTAACAAAAACTGATTTGTTTCAAAACACTCTTACAATTCAGCTTATTAAAAAAAGTCATTGTATTTACATTAAACAACACTAAATTTATCTTTTTTTAATAAATGCTATTTACTATTTATTTTGTATTTATCTTGAAAGTGTCAGACATTAACATATTTCTAATGTTTTATCTGTAAAAGTTAAGCTCAAAGTATACTTAACTTTTTACGTCTAGTGTCAGCGTATGCGCGTGGTGCAAATTTCGTCATCAGAAGAGTATGCGTATACTGTACTTGCACCGCCGGATATTTGTAACAGCAGGTCGCACATGTGCATTTAATTTTTACATTTTTTTGGCAGTAATTAGTTTATCCACAAGGTGGCAACCTTGCACTGGGGGTGTCGATTCACAAGGTAGTCGAAGAAAACCTGCATAAACAGAACAGCCTGGAACACATGCAAGCTACAGCAACAATAGAGGCTTATATAGACGACAGGTTGTGCGAAGAGGTTAGAAAGTATACCTTCAACTGTAGCTTGAAAGAATAAAAATATATTAACATGGGTTTGACTCGTGGCGAGATATTGCTCAAAACTGCCCATACATTGAACGCCTGTGTACGTGTACGAGTCAAGTGAGGTATACTTTGCAAGGTTGTGCGTTCGACTGTGCGCATACGTTAGCGTACGCATAAAAAAAAAAAAAAAAAAAAAAAAACGGAGTATACCCAGGGCTTAACTTACTGTACAATTTTGTAAACCGGCTCAAAAGATTCATTTAAAAGATTTCCAAAAAAAAATATTTGTGTATGATTTGGACGCATAGATATGTTGGACTTATAAACAGCATTTGGAAGGTTATATTGGAGACACTTGCACTGACATGTTGTGCTCATTTTCTGATTCCATTTCCTTTCCATTTTCTATATATATATATATCAGACATCAGTACACAAATGAATATAATATAAAACAATGTAGTATAATATTTTCGACTGTTAGCAAAAGAAAAAAAAAAAAAGGCAAAGATACTCAGCGACCTCCAGATGTCTCTGCACATTAGCTGGAATAGGAGAAAGGTAGTTTAAAATCAAGACACACATTGCCTCTAAATATTTTAAACAGCTGAAATTTTAGTGTTTGTGTGTGCTACCAAAATAGTTGCAGCAAACC
Organism: Megalobrama amblycephala; assembly: GCF_018812025.1. Lineage (NCBI taxonomy): Eukaryota > Metazoa > Chordata > Actinopteri > Cypriniformes > Xenocyprididae > Megalobrama > Megalobrama amblycephala. The sequence continues at coordinate 26,278,412 of NC_063045.1, forward strand.
ACATACAGCTTACTGCTCCTGCATTAGCAAGTTAGCTTGTTTCCTTTGATCATTCATTATGTTGGCTTTCTCATGCTCAGAGGAGCACTGATAGCTTGATCAGGGGCTGTGTTTTCTCTCCATTTACAAAAACAAAAAATGGCAAAGAGGTTGTGAGAGACTCAGGTGGATCTTTCCTTGCAGCCCTTTGAGATAATGAGCAGAAAATGGCAACATGAGCACTCACACATAAATGAACAAATAGCCAAGAACACGCTTAAAATACAACAACAACAGAGCTAAATGAGCCGACTGGGACTACCTGTCCGTTTGATTACACACAAATGCAAGCAAAAGCAAAACAAGTCCCAGCTGAGGCAATGAATTTAATCTCGAAGATCTAGCCACTTTAGCCTTCCAAGCTAATGTTAGCAGCCAAGCCTAGAAGTGTATTGATTAGCATTGCTGGCTCCACACAGGATTATTTTTATCATGCATCCTGTTTCAGGGGCTCAGGTGCATTAGTACTCAAATGCCAGATGCACATATTTTAAATGTTATGTCAAAAATCAATACGGTAAGTATATTATAAAAAGGTTCAAAATCCCCCATATCGCTGTTTTTACCTCCTGACATTTTATACCTCATTTTATATGATGTCAACAGCCAGACAACTCATAACATTACTAAAACACAACAAAAAAATACAATTGTGTCAGCTTTGATATTGAAAGTCATGTCAAAATTGCATGTTTGCATATCACACTTGTTTTTCTGATGCTTCAAGTTACTAATAGGATGCAACATTTGCAAAACATCCAAAGCAGTTTATTCATGATTTGAGTAACAGACCTCAAGATAGCGACAGTAAATATAAGCACAATATATATAAACAATATCATGAGGAAGACTGAATTTCTTATTGCCTCTATTTAATATAAATACCTGACAATGTTAACAAAAAATGTTATTATAAGATACATTTTCATAACCTCTTTATTTTGTCAGGACATAGTGCTTCTTTAGGATATATACAGTACAGTCCAAAAGTTTGGAACCACTAAGATTTTTAATGTTTTTAAAAGAAGTTTCGTCTGCTCACCAAGGCTACATTTATTTAATTAAAAATACAGTAAAAACAGTAATATTGTGAAATATTATTACAATTTAAAATAACTGTTTTCTATTTAAATATATTTCACAAAGTAATTTATTCCTGTGATGGCAAAGCTGAATTTTCAGCATCATTACTCCAGTCTTCAGTGTCACATGATCCTTCAGAAATCATTCTAATATGCTGATCTGCTGCTCAAGAAACATTTAATGTGTACAATTGTACAAAATATTTGTGTACAATATTTTTTTTCAGGATTATTTGATGAATAGAAAGTTCAAAAGAACAGTGTTTATCTGAAATCTAATCTTTTGTAACATTATAAATGTCTTTACTGCCACTTTTGATTGATTTAATGCATCCTTGCTGAATAAAAGTATTCATTTCTTTAATTTCTTTTCAAAAAAATAAAAATAAAAATTCTTACTGACCCCAAACTTTTGAACGGTAGTGTATAATGCTACAGAAGCTTTGTATTTCAGATAAATGCTGTTCTTTTGAACTTTCTATTCATCAAGGAATCCTGAAAAAAAAAGTACACAACTGTTTTCAACATTGAAAATAACCATAAATGTTTATTGAGCAGCAAATCAGCATATTAGAATGATTTCTGAAGGATCATGTGACACTGAAGACTGGAGTAATGATGCTGAAAATTCAGCTTTGCATCACAGGAATAAATTACTTTGTCAAATATATTTAAATAGTACACAGTTATTTTAAATTGTAATAATATTTCACAATATTACTGTATTTTTAATTAAATAAATGTAGCCTTGGTGAGCAGACGAAACTTCTTTTAAAAACATAAAAAATCTTAGTGGTTCCAAACTTTTGGACTGTACTGTACCTATATTTCTGCTCATTTTATTATGTATTTTAATATATATGGGTCAATGATGTGACGGGTTATTAATTTGTCCAAAGGCCTTAATAATAATAAACAAAGATATGACATCCAAAGTACGTAAGGTAGTACAACTAGATCTCTTTTATTGAATCCAAAAGGTTTTAATTACATTTTGCTAGATATAAAGGTATTTTAAAGATTTTGAAGTGTCAAAATGTCATTCGGTTTAACCGTCCAAAGGCCAATAAAGCCATTTCATTTGTGATTAAAATATCTTAAAATGTAATAAAATTATATATATTTTTTTTTTCTGGCATGATTTTATAATATCATATGTCAACATAGTCCAAAATGGCATTAAAATTATGTGTAGAAGTCATTGCTTTGTTATGAGAAAGAATGTCCGGAAAATGAATTTCATTGATGTCATTCGGAGTAACCAATACAAAGGGACCATTTTGGATCAAGTATCATGTGACAGGATGTGACATCATTCAGACGCCTACAAAGGACCACATAGTCATGAAGCAAAGTAACTAACTCTCTCTTAACTATTTGAAAAATTCATGTTTTCACTTGTTCATACGCATGTCCCGAAACATCAGGTCATTTGGTACAACTGCTATAAAACATGGAAAATGTTGTAATATTTTAAAAATTTGTACTAAATATAAAATGTTTGATTGTCCTTTTGTTATCTAGCTAGCTATCTAGATATCAGCCTGTTAGCATTGTTTGAAAATATCGTCATTCGGTATAACCAAAAGTGTCATTTGGTAAAACTGAAATTTTGGTTATGGAATTACTTTTTTGAAGACAAATTTTGTCCATATTGTAAAAAATGACAAAAGCAGTGTTAATTGATTATAAAAACCACATAATCTTATTGTTACCACTTAAATTAATCTTCAAAATTAATTATATCTCCGTTGTTGTTTTTTTTACACTTTTAAAAAGCTTATTCGTTAATGACATATATATTATTAGAGCTGTCAATTTAACATGATTAATTAAAACTAAAATAATGCCATGAATAATGCCATTAATGTAATTAATTTGATGATTCAATCTAATTTTTAATAATTGACTGCCCATATGTATCTGTTTATGCTGGGTTGTACTGAGTGAGTGATAATGGCATATTTTTGATAAAATTAAATTAAATGGAACATTTTGCTACAAAAACATTCTTGTGATCATCTCAGATAATTATGAAAGTGGAAATGCAGCCATTTTTTTAAACAAACAGCAGGCAAAACTCGTGTTTTATTCCGAAGAATCAGTGTAAGTATGCAGTTTGGATATCTCTATCACTCTACTTCTAATGAAAAATGACAGTGTATCATGATTACGCATATTTTTTGCTTCTGATATGATGATTTGTGAAATATCTCCAGCTGATGCTTGTGGGATGCATTGCTTTTAAATGTACTGTCCCCTGGAGAAGCTCGCCGGCCTGCGGCAGACCCCACTGAAGTAAAGTAGACTCATTCTGTTCCCCTATACGGAGATTGGAATGGGTAGTCATGCATTTAAAGCTGCGGAGACAGCTGGGGAAAACGGTACATTATCTCATTGAGAAAACAGAGCACAACTGAAAAATGCTCCAGAGGAAATGGAAAGAGAGAGAGTGGTAGACGAAGAGAGAGAGGCTGTGTTGTAATAGTGACCTTGAAGGTGTGATTTGATAAACTGCAGTGTGGAGAACGCTTGCTCAACAACATATGCACACGCACACATACTCTGATACACGAGCACTAAAAAAACAGTTTATATTAAAACTTTCTCTTTTCAAATATTATTTATAGGCTTTTGTTAGGAATCAAAAAGAGTTTTTTTTGTGTGTGTGTGTGTCCAAATCAGATTAGTTGTTTGTCAAATTTCAAGTACTTTTACTCGTATGTTCCATATTGTCCGAATACAATCTGTGAACTAAGAATGGTCACTTTAAATGTCAATCACACAGTCACGTCCTGTGTAAGTGGGCGGTTATTGACAAGAATAAGCTCCAAGATGGACCACAATTTATGTGCGCAATTCAAAAGTCAAGAGAACCTTGTCAAGTTTTCTATTTGGAATCAATGAAATACAAAAAAGGCACCACAGAAAACCTTTTGAGACTTTTCACTTCTTACCTCAAGTCAAGTATTCATCACCGAAGACAATACCCTCTGCGAGCAGGGCTAATGCTTGGATGGTTAATTGTATTATGTAGGTTCAGTTTTCCTTGATTTGTCTCTATTGTCTGCAGCAGAACGACTGATTGTTCGCAGAGATGGTACTTTAGCGAAAAAGTTTAACTGCAATTAGCACTTTTCCCCCGTAGAGGAATCCATTCCTCTGTGGTACGATGAAGACGGATCGCTCCGCCTCTGCTCTAAGCTTGGCAGGCTGTTTTCTTCATCAAGTTGAGGAACGAGGGATGGGACCTACTTTAAATTTCAAAAGAACAACAAAGGTATTCATTAAAACTCCAGGCTCATTTATCTACATTGTCTTTCTTTTGTTAATTTCTTTCCTTTACTTTAAAGCACCTTTAACTTTGGCCTCAAATAAAAAAATTTAGCTGTGCTTTGATTAGTCTATTACCTATCGTTGACTATAGATGAGTCTTAAATTTAAAAAAAGGAGCTCTCCAAAAAGAATTGGGCCTGGTAAAAATGCAAAATGCTGACTTCTATTGTAGATATTTGCTTTTAGGATCCAGATGGTGCATCCTCAATGCCTTATCAGAAACGTGGCACATTATCATGATTTCTAGTTAACAAAAGGAGTAGTAGCGTTATGCTAAGCCAGCAAGCTAAGCTGTTACCTTGCTAATAGAAGGCTAACTGAAAACACAGGCAAATGTTTCATTTACCCATTATATCTTAAAAAACAGTAAAATAAGAGAATTGTTGTAGTGAAAATGTACAGTAAGAAAATTTGAGATTTACTTGCCTGTGCAAGTTGGCGTTCTGATGTAGAACCTGGAAGCGCTGAATGTAAACAGTGTATAAGAATGAAACAGAATTTTGTTTTTGCACACAAAGTATTCTCGTCGCTTCATAACATTAAGTTTGAACCACTTCAGTCACATCGACTTTTTTTAACAATGTATTTAGTACCTTTCTGGACCTTGAAAGTGGTGGTTATATTACTGTCTATGGTCGAGCCATTTACCTCTCAGATTTCATCAAAAATATCTTAATTTGTGTTCCAAAGATTAACGAAGGTCTTACGGGTGTGGAACGACATGAGGGTGAGTAATTAAGGACAGAATTTTCATTTTTTGGTGAACTAACCCTTTAATATCTCAGAATGTTGTAACTCCACGCTGATAATATACCAAGTATCTTAATTATGTAGGGTAGCGATATTGAAAATTTGATCGCCAACAAATTTACCAAGCCATCATTCAAATATTAAAATGCATGCACAAGTTCGCCTGCCCCTTCAGTCTGAATGGTTATGGTAAAACAAACTTGGCTTGCTGTTCTCGAAGGAGACTCGGATTGGAATCTAAAAAGCTATCTTCATAATGCTGGAAGAATTATCGCTGGGATGATGCAGTGACTGCTGCTTATTATGGTCGTATTGACAGGACTGAATGTTTAGGCTCCTCTCGAACCTACATTTGGAACTACATTTAACAAACTTTCATGATCGATATAGCAATTTTCTATCATTTTTAATAAGGCAACGAATAAAATACCTATTAAAAATGATCTTTAATGGTCTATTAAAAATGGCACATTAATCTTGCACGAGACTAGCATCTACAAGCTAACATGCTAACAAGGCCATGCTAACCAGCCAAACGTTGACCCCCTCATAATAACTAGTGCTTACAGAGGGATGAAAACACCACACTTTATCCACTGAGACACACACACACACACACACACTCGTTCTCTGTGACATTCAGAAGAGTATTGAGGATTGTGTCATGTTTGGCCTAGCATCCGTCTTCTCTTGTGTCATTCTCTTTGAATGGCTGCCAAATATATTAAACTTCATAACCTAGTGCCCTAGCAGCTACGCTTCACTGAACAAAGTCCTCTGCAAGTACTTTCTCTCTCTGTTGTGCAATTTGCGAAGGGAACTGCTTATCCTACAGAACCTCATAGGGCTGTGACATATCAAAGCCGAAATAGCTTTTCAAATAGCGGCCGCTCAACCTCCTCTCCTTTAGCAACGCCATGGCCGTACAATGTCACGAGGACATCTTCATTACAGCAGCCAACCCGCATTCCAGGGTGAAACAACTAGCTAAAGCCGTGCCAGTCTTTCACCTTTTGTTTCACGATTATGTAAAGCCCTTTTCGCACTCACGTCAGTTGGAATCCGCCAGGCCGCCAAATAGAACATTTCTAATTTAATGTCTCATCCACTTCACTTTGTTTGAACAGTTTCTATCCTCTTCGCCCTCCCTCTCGTGCTTCTCATGAGAGGGACTCGCTAAGCCCAGATTACTTTGAGCTCTCGAGTGGAGTATGAAATGAACACATATCTATTCTTTTGATACTTTCAATAGAGTTGAAATGGATTTGCTCTATCAGAAAGGCATGTGCTCGCTACAAACCGGCTCGAAACGAAGTCCGTCGCTTCTCATTTGTCATATATGGCTCACTTTTGACTGGAATGGATTCAGACATATTTGGAGGGACTAAATAAATTTTAGTCTAATGTGAAAGGAACCGTGATTTCCAAGAGAGAAGTTATTGGTTCACTTCAGAATGCACATGAACATCCCGGTAATAAGGTAATTCCTTCAGGAACAGTCTGAAGGAAACTGTCTGATTGAGAATTTCTACAGCTATTTCCCAATGTCTGAGTCCAGATGAAAAATTTTATTGCTCAGACGTTTCTCCTTGAAAACTTAATGAAGTCCCCAGTAATGCTTCGTGTAGGCTATACACTACTGTTCAAAAGTTTGGTGACAGTAGGATTTTAATGTTTTTAATGTATTTTAAAAGGTATTTTTTTCCTGTGATGCAAAGCTGAATTTTCAGCATCATTACTCCAGTCTTCAGTGTCACACGATTCTTCAGAAATCACTCTAATATGCTGATTTGCAGCTCAAGAAACATGTCTTATTATTATCTATGTTTAAAAACAGATGTGCTGCTTCATATTTCTGTGGAAACCGTGATACATTTTTTTCAGGATTCTTTGATAAATAGAAAGTTCAAAAGAACAGCATTTATTTGAAATACATTTAAATGAATCTTTTCAAACATTATACATGTCCTTTCTGTGATTTTTGACCAACTTTTCAGAGACAGGGCATTCTAGGTGGCTATTATTTGTTTGTGCATTAGCCCAAGTCAAAAGAGTACACCTCAAGCTAAAAATAATGTTATTTTGGCCCCTAAATACAGTGTGACTCAAGTTGTTGAGATCTTTTCTGGTCCCTTGGTCCTCTGGAGAATTTCAACTTCAACTTGACTGGAAACGCATGTGAAATTACTGGGGTTCTATCTATCTGCATTCTAAATGGTTTTGACATATTGAGCTTTGTAGCGAAAATTAACTCAAAGGGGAAATATTAATAATTATTCATAACTCATTATGATTATTAATTATGATTAATTATGAATATGCAAATCCGTTAATCAGATTAACTGGACGTAGCTACATTAAAATTAACATTACAATCAGTTAACCTGTTCGTCCAGTGAACGCTCAGTGTTGATTGTTTATTAATTCTAAGAAATGTCAATTTCCAAGTTATGGAAAAATAATATTTCTTATTGTACTGTACTACTCAGAGCCCGTAGTCCGGATCTATCACTTAAGAGGCAATTCATTAGCAGACGGAGTCAGAACCAAACGTGTATTGTGCACAATCTTTATTAACTAACTCACAAACACATAACTAAACTTACAAACACATAACATAACATACATAAAGGGTCACACACACACACACACACACACACACGCAAGTCAGAATGAGTAATGATAGTGTTGAACCGGAAGAGATGCTGTTACTAGAGCTACATGAAATGTCAAAGGCAATCTGGAAAGGAATCATCAGTTTCTTCAGCAATAGCAAGGTAAGTCTTACAAATTAATACTAACTTGCTGTTTAGTGTTAAAATGTACGATACTTGCAAGATGCCCTTAGGCTGAGGAGCATCGGCTCTGCCATCTGAGGAGAGATCTTGGGTGATTCAGTCCGAAGTTGTTGCCAGTCTTTTCCATGTGGGATGAGGAGCACATGGCTCGTTTGTAGGCCGAGGCCTACAGGCCTTGCAGGCCTGGCCTAGGCCGGCCGCAAGGAGATCGATTCAGTCGTTCAGAAGCAAGGAGAAAAAAAAGAGGGAGTGGCACTGTTCGCTGGTTTTTAACCTCTGGTCAAAGTCACACCTCTCAGTTGTTGACCGGACCAATGAAGATGTTGTACTTCTGGGTGGCAACACCCCTCCTGTCAGGGCTTTTACAACCCAGAAAGGTTAACAAGCTGAGTTCTTGAATCAGAACTATTAAATATTCTTTTAATACCGATGTGTTGCACAGGTATGGATGTACCGCATACACAAACATTTAAATCTTCCCGCTACGAACGTATAGACACTAAACATGGCATGATTGAAGTTACCGTGCAGGTCATAACATTTAACAATCATCAAACATGTAAATACAATGAGTACAATACAACATCAGTAATAATGGATACCATTTCCTGAGAAGGAATCATTTATAGCACAGTCTGTCTATACATTAATGCCACAGAGTCTGTGTTCTGTGTGGAAAATGCAGGGAAGATGCAGATTTTCTGTGTCTCTACTCTGTTCTCCATGCAGCAACCACATTCCTCAGCGCAATAAACTTGTAACTGAAAACTTCCCGGGGGATGGGGACAGACTCCAGAGTGAGCTTAAAACTATTGGTTAACTAACCAATAATTGTGTCTGATTTGCCTCAGTCATTACAGCTTCAAAGTTTTTGTATTCCATTCAACTTTGTAGATAGAACCTTTTAGTTTTCTAAATAAAATTCCCAAAATGTACACAACGTAAAAAAAACATCACATTATGTAAATATGTTTTCACAGACTAAGAATATGTAAATAATTTTGACAAAAATGTCAGATAGAGGCTTTTAATTCCAAGGTGATGAACTATCCTCTTCACAATCTAATTGTCTCTGAGCAACAGTTGTGATATTAGAGAAATCTCATCTATAATTTGTCTTGCCCTGATTGACAGACAGGTCTTGAAGTATTTATTAGGACTGCAGAATGAAGGACATCAGTTAATTCGCCTCAAGTCTCATAACCTCCACAAAGGACAACCTGAAAACTGCTACCACGCTTCAATATTAATTCACTCCAGTTCCAATTACACGCTGACTACAACCGGGTCTGACCGACAACTGACATCAAATCCGTTAACTGGCTGTTTCTGGGTTCGCGCTCTATTATTTCATTATGTTTTATCAATATTATTTTGTGAGTGGGATTTAGCATTGATTCAACAATGTTTCCATTCAGAGCAGTACTACAAAAAGGAGGAATCCCTAAACTGTAGGGATTTTTAGTGGAAGATGAATGTCAGATTATGATAAATAAAATATATCCTCATAGTTCTATCCAATATATGTTAAATGTTAAAAAAAAATGTTGCTATGTCAGCTGTTAGGTCATTTGATGGACACCTTACTATCCCATGAGGCCATGGGTGAGGATTTATGAATGGAAGTTAAGTGACCACTGATATAAACAATGACAAAATGGCGGACGTACATCGAATTTCATTCATACTACATAGAACATACTTTTTTAACTGTCGCAAAGTACGTTTTAAACTAGGGATGCACCGATAGAATTTTTTAAGGACCGAGTACGAATACCAATATTTTTTTTTCTGGTACTTGCAGATACCGATGCCTATACATTTATTAATTTCTCTCTATTTTATTATTTATTTATTTATTTTTTGGTGATGTTGCAGTTTTCCAAGCACAACACAGTGAGACTAATGAATGTATGACAGCTTTGTTATTATTACTCCAATGAAAAAAGTAATAATTTTTATGTGCTTGTCACAAACTTAAAGAACAAATATTTCACAATGTCCAATAACCTTCAAAGGCATAATTACCAATATATATATATATATATATATATATATATATATATATATATATATATATATAATTGTTGTTATATAAAAAGAAATGTACAAATTACAAACAATACAACAAATACACTATAGAGATACAAATTAAATAAACTTGTTTTTTTCAGATACAGTAAGTTTATTTACCATGTATACATTTATTTAACATCTTGTGTTGTTTTATTAACATTAATGACAAATATTTAATTAGGCTACGGTCCCTTTAAGACCGAATCTAAGGATACTGACACACATCCTGTTTTCACCCAAATGTTTATGTCCGCTTAAGCCATAACCGACTGTATTAGATATGTAGATACTTCACACGATGGACATTTTGACAATGTGTGCATTTGACCATTCAGGCACGAGGAGAACTGATCGAACCAAACCTGCCAAGTGTGAAGTTTTCAATGTGGTGGTGACATTTCCCATTCTCATTCTTTCCTTATATCCTGATCTTTTCACGTCATCTTGGGAACTCTCTCAGCAATCCGTTTCCAGTCATTCAGAAGCAGCCCATATGAGGAAAAGATCAAAAACCACCAAAATTTTGGTTAAAATTACATTGAAATAACACACTCCAAATCAGAAACCAATCAAATTGACCTTGACTGTTTTATTGCTAATGGAGGGCTGTTAGTTTCTTCCCAGAACTCCACGTTGAAGGGAATGACAAGGGAGCCCAGGTTGCCCTTGAAATTCTGTTCATCAGCAAAGTTCAATTTCAGTCCCTGTATCCGTGCATCCTCAGTCTGTGAAACAATCACAGTCTGTGAGTTTTAATTTCTAACATCCCTCACTGTCTAAGACTCGCGGAGTGAGCAGAGAGATCCATAATAAAAACTTTATTGCTCGTTGCCGAGGAAGGAAAGTAATTACAGGCTTTATAAGGTTATCAATTCCTTGGACCTGATCTTCTTCGATCGCTCCAAGGAACATTTTATACGTTGGACAGATAATGGGCAGGGCCTCAAGGGTGTGTGTGTGTGCGTGCAGACATCTTCTTACTGAGAAATAAAGAACTCTTGGCTTTAATCTTCTTTTCTTGACACAGCACTTTTCCTAAGCAGGTGTTACAAATCTCGACCGTTAATGACTCCAGAGCAGATCTAAAAATGTCTAAGACTCTTTAGGTGATTATATCTCAATTAGATCACTGTGATTCAACACCATTCATACAGAAACCTGTGTGACTCTGGGTGAGATTAATTTGCTATGAATCTATTCACACCACAATGTTAATAGATGGACTTTTTAAGATGTCACACCAAACATAAAGCATGTGAAATGTCTTTGGACCTTGCATCAATTATGGAAAAGAAAATCGGATGTCACACACTTGGAAATCTGCTTTAAATTAAAATATTTATATAATTTAAAAGATAACAAATCTCAGATTGTTAATTTGTAATAGCCTATATACAAACAATTACAAATTACTTTAACAATCGAAGCAGGACCAGAACTGTAAAAGCATATGTAACTTATAACAGCAGAACAAATACAGAGCCATAGTCTTAACACTGACTCACACATTTAAATTTTTCCCCCTGACCTATCTTTTCAACAACTATGATTTTCTAAGATGGAAAAAAAGGCTCTTCTTTGAATTGTGCCATAGACAGGGTGGTACTTTTGAGCAGTAATAAAAGACTTTGAAACCCTGGAGAGTTTATTTCTGCATTATGAAGGTATGCACTGTACTCAAAGGCCAGGGGAGAAAAAAGAAAACTCGACTGTTGTTCATTCAAACTGCACACCACCTTTCCATTTCAAATGACATTTTGAAAATCCCATAAAGGGATCGAAGGCAAATAATTTCTGTGACACAAAGCACTGCATGTGGGGAAATTACATTTTTTCCCCTCCAAACCTTGCACTTGGATCTATAGGATAAAAAAAGAAATTACCATGGTACTCCAAAAACATTACTGTAACAAAGGAGTGTTTACCTCATCCAAAGGGGAAAATTGTAACATTTTTTTACTCACCCACGTCTTTCCTAACAAAATTGAAAATTGTGCTGGTCATTTTTTTCTTTGAAGGAAACTAAATATTTAATCTTCAGAAAGTACCCCAAAATACTGTAAAGTACCAAAAAAAATTAATTTGTCCATTAATTTTCTGATGCCATGCATTGATTTCATTATTCACTTATAATACTAAATCAAGTCAGGGAGTTGAACTGGCTAACACTACAAGTAGAAAAACTTGCTTTCTGATATTATATCATAAGTTTTTACAATGCTTTTACATAATTTTTTGGGGCATGTCATAAAAAGTTTGCCAGAAATTGGTAAACCTGAATTTTCGTCACATCAGAGAGCCGCCAGAGTCCCGTCAGCGATCCTGAAGGTTCTCCTGGAGATCAATGAGATTTGACGTGCTGTCAGCAGAATCAAACGCTCATGATGGATGGCTCTGTTCGGTTTATTGTTTCCAGCTGACGTAACGCTGAGCGGCTCTCCTCTAGCCCACTTCTTCAAAGCCCTAGGGGAGCCAAGAATATGAAACAGAACTCTTACCTTGTCTCTTTTTTCACCTTATGTTATGTGTAGTTCTGTGAGAAGAGTCAGGTTCTATGAAAAAGATAGTCCCTGATGACTTGAAGCTGTTTAAAGCAATTTTTGCATTATACCTCAGTCATTTAAGTCAGCCTGAACTGTACAAAATGTGATAATGAAAAGCGCTTTACATTCATATATATATATATATATATATATATATATATATATATATATATATGAATATATGAATATATGAATATCAAGAAAAAATGTAAGAGTAATAAAATTGAGAAATTTCTTGCATTACATATAAAATGTCATAATGTGAAAAAAAACCCTAAATGGTCCTAAAAAATTCAAGAAAAATGTTATATAAATATGAAATATATATGAAAATATTTCTGGGTGAAATATGGCCCAGAAATATTCCTGCAGCTGCCCGGCGTCTTTTCATTGCTGGCTAATTATTTTCATACTCATACTTTTCTGGAAATTTGTCCAGGGCTTATACAACATGGTCTAGTTGGAGAGTGTTAAAAAAGTCTGGAAATAGCATCATTTTCACAAAGCAGCTAAGACATTTCCATGGTGGCCTATGCTAATGCTTTATCGCTAATTCTAACTATCCCATTTAGAGGAGGATTTGTGGCCCGCTCGACCCCGGAGTGGGTCTTAGGATGGAGAAAATTCAGGAGCATGGGAATACCATCATCAATCAGATGATGAAACAATGATGGGATTAACACATATTTACTCACACCCAACCTGTGCTAATTTCTGATTAGCATAAATTCCCATGTCATCAGGAAGAGAAAGTTTTTTTGGGGGGTGAATTACGGCTGGCTCCGCAGTGCTGGAGATGGAGAAATTGGATTAAATTCACGCCACTCACAACTGCCCTCTGGACTTATGAACACACACACACACGCAACTCTGGCATCATGAAAATAGAAAAGACTCAAATCCATGCTAAGCTGCTTTGCTAAATCACATTAACACATTATTTAAGGCTAAAAACCTTTACCCTTATCAACAGCCCAAACATCCAGATGTTCTGATGAATAAACTAACTTCTTCCCTCAGTAAAATTAAAATTTAAAGATAGTTGCAGATTCTAATGAGTGAATTCATTGTGCTACTTTAACTAAACAACACCTAGCATTGTACACAAACAAATGCTATAAAAAGTCCTGTATAAAGCTATTCTAATGTAAAATCTGTTATAATTGTGCATAAAGGTTGTTCCAAATCTGTTCTGTGATTATTTACTCACCCTCATGTAAATCCACACCTGTTTTAGGTCATTCTCAAAATGCGGTGTGTAAAAGTTCGCTTGAAAATCGCTAAAAATGTAGCTGTGTTCCTTGCACACAGCAACTGTATAGCTTGAGAAGACTTTGAAAATAGCACACAAGTGTCAGTCTTCGAGACTTGGCAAATATAATATTTTTGGTCTATTTGGACTTGGTCACTATGAACAGCTGATAGAAAAAAAGTGAAAATACTTTGTAAAAAAATATCTCTTTTTGCGTTCCACTGAAAAAAGAACAACATATGGGTGAGTAAATGACACAATTTTCATATTTAGGTGAACTATTCCTTTAATCTTATGACAAATGACTTGAAGGCATCAAAATAAGTACACTTCTTTTGTTCCCTATGTGGCTATTGATGTGCGATACGTGCAGCATTATGCATCGCCCAGTCTTATCCTGCTACATTTACATGATATTCGAGAGATGATGGCCTTGATTCAGACTACTCTGACAAAGGTCGACCTCTCTAAAGAGGGCTGAAACTCGCTCTGTCATATCTGTCGTTTTTATTCCCTGAAATGGCTTCCGCCGAGATGAGAAATCAATGGGAAATGACGCTTTTGATGGTGATTAACGTCTAAACAGAGCTGGATCAAACCGGCCCTATTGTGTCGTTTATTCAGGGAGGGGGAAAAAAGACTTCGTTCGGGTTCGTTTGCTGCGTGCCCGCAGCAGAAAATTAGCGGAAATTGCTTGATGCTCCATTGCCGGGGATATCATTAACCTATTTAATACAAATAAACAAATCAGTCGCTAACACCTCGGGAAAGTTCATTTTCACATCTTGCAAAGCTATTATATTTCTGACATGTTTTTGAGGCATCACGTCACCTCAGCTGGATCAAACATGAGTTGGCATGATTAGATGTCAATTTTGGCGCCTGGGTTTACTGGTGGTCTGAATGCTGTTCGTCGTAGCATCTCCGGAGAGCCTCAGTGCAGAGCAAATAGCTCAGAAATAACCACTTTCGTTTGATGTATTTGCCCATCCACTGTTTGTTTGAGCTTCTCCCTGCAAAATTGTATTTTGCATGGTCGTATAATAGTCGCGAGCTCGGGTATGGGCTAATTCCCCTAGCACGTATGCTATATCGGAGTTTTTCTTTGAAAGTTTCCTGCTGTTGTTGACACTTTATTTCAGCTCAACTCTCTGAGGGGGTGACGCTGTTCACCGCTAATTAGAAACTGTTTTCATCCAGCCCTAATCAGGTCACTGGCTTCCATCGTATAGCAAGATGTACCAGATTCCACAAATTGCTGTAGACAAAAAGAGCGCTGTGTGTTTGGGCTGGTTTGTTTCCCCTATTCTGAGATGTAGCGTTTGATTTGCGTAGTCGGCTATTTTTGAAACTCTACAACCGCAGTCTTTGTTTGTTTGTCTTTTGTTTCCTACATGGACCATCACACACTGTTTACATTAGCATTAGCTGTCTCTCCTAAATATGTATTTTTAGAGATCTAGCATAGTATTACTGTATCCATACCACATATAGGTCAGCAAACAGATATTGCAGGTGGTTCAGATTGTATAAATATATAAGCTGGATTAAAAATGAAGCAATACTCAGTTTTATTTACTTGGATTCTTCTGGGCAATACCTGAAACATCTATATTTCAGTACATTAAGAGAGTCTATATAAAATTAGTTCTCTATGTACAATCACACACAGCTATATGACACAAATCAAAGGTCAAATCATGGTCCCAATTATTAGTTTTGTTTTGAGCTCACAAGAATGTTAATATGTGTCTGTTTATGTCTGTTCACAAGCAGAACTTTTAAGGATTATTTTAAAGTCCTTTCACCATTTTCTGTAGCCTATCACTCATTTTATTCATAATTGAAGCAAAACATATCCTATTTTTTTCTGAAGCTTAAATATATTAATGTATACAAACAACAAACAAACAAACCACAAAAATAATTCAAAAATGTTGTATTATTTTTGTGTATAATATTAACACACACAATATATAATATTTACAAACACACACACAGGTTTGTTTTGCTATCTTTGTGAGGACATTCCATAGATGTAATGGTTTTTTTTACTGTACAAACTGTACATTCTATCCCCCTACACTACCCCTACTCCTAAACCTACCCATCACAGAAAACTGTCTGCATTTTTAATAAAACATTGTTTTGTATGTTTTTAAAGCTATTTTAAATGAGGACTCATGAAATGTCCTCATATTTCATGTTTACGTTGTAATACCAGTGTAATACCCATGCCATTATCCAAATTTGTTTCCTCAAAAATCACAAAAACACGCACACACAGACACACACACATGTTCCAAAGTTAAGGGTCAGTAAGTTTTTTGTAATCTTTTTGAAATAAGTCTCTTATGCTCACCAAGGCTAAACAGTAATATTGCAAAATATTTCATTTAAAATATTACATTTAAAATACGCTGATTTGCTGCTCAATAAAGATTTCTTATTATGAGTGCTGAAAACAGACATTTTTGTGAAAACCATGATAAATGTTTTTTCTCATGATTCTCTGATTAATAGAAGGTTCGAAAGAATGCATTTATTTGAAATATAAATCTTTTGTAGCTTTTCTAACATTGTCTTCACTGTCACTTTTGATCAATATAATGTGTCTTTGCTGAATAAAAGTATTAATTTTTAAACAACAACAAAAAAAATCTTACATTAAACTTTTGAACAGTAGTGTATACAGTCATAATTTACTCTCTCTCATGTTGTTTTTATTGCCATTTTTGGAGATTTATATACTCTGTTATATGGATCAAAGCAGTGTGAACACTGTTCAGCAATATCTAATATTGGATTCCACACACACACACAAAACATTTTTTTTTAAAGTGTTTTGAAAGACATGAGGATGTGTAAAAAGTGATAGTTTTCATTGAGTGAAATATTCCACTAAGCACATGGACAGCTGTCAAAGGCTCTTCCAATTTTTTTTTCCACCTGTGAAATTTTTTTTGAGTGACTACAGATGTTCCAATAGAACTGACATAAAAGATGACAACCTTCAGAGTAGCTTTTGACAACCTCCTGGATAATGAGTCACATGGTAGTGTTTGATGCATGATTCTGGCTATCTTGGGGAGTTTCTGTCAAAAAATACACACCAACCAGTCACTAAAGTTGGCATAAATTAAATAATCTATGAAATATACTCAGTATTAGCAAAAGTACTTCATAGTATGTTCATATGAAAGATTATGCAAATATTACTATATGGAGACATTATTGTGTTCATTCATAAGGGTAAAAGTTTACAGTAAAAAAAAAATCACATTTTAATGTCATTTACGTATTCAGTAACACACAAAGCAATAAGCACACACGTGCTTATGCACATGGAAATCTATTTTAGTTTTGGAATGGTTGAGTGTAAAGCCACCAGAAAAGGACATCTGTTGGAAAAAGGCATATGTGATTGGAGTGAAAAGGAAGAGGAGCCACGACAGATCCTTCTGTCGCTTTCAGTGATACTTTTCACACAGGAAACATCCCAAAAGGCTTGCCGCCAGAAGATACTAAGGCTCCTCTGTAAAACAGATTTTCGACACTATTATGAGAAATACGACAGTCGTCACTGATAAAAAGTTATTAAATAGTTTTTAAGCAAGAGACATCAATTTTCAGGTCTGAAGCCAAAGTGGGAAAATGGTGGAGACTGACTCTTACCTTCTTCTGGATCTTCCAGACTTTCTGGGACATCCTGCACCTCGGGGTCACTCTTAAACGCTAAGGCCTCCTCATGGGTGTAATATGAACCTTTCTGATGATAGTGGTAGCGGAGAACTACTATCATCATTAGCAGTATCATCACAACAACTGCTATTACGGAGACTCCTGGGTGATGGAACAATAACAAGAAGAACAGAAACGAATGAATTCAAGTTGATAACACACTCTTAAAAACACTCTCTTTGATGGGAAAGAGCTGCTGGATTATGATGATGTGTTGTCTTTGACATCATTAGATCCAGCAGCAATTGCTCCTCTTGTTCTAAGCCAAACAAGAGAGCAGGAGATGGCTGATGAGGATGAAGATGGTGAGCCTCCTGAATCCTCAAAGCCACCCTGCCCCTGCGTATATACAGCTGTTTGAGATTATGGAACGCGCCTCTGGCAGACTGCAGCTGTCATTGGAGCAGGTTAAACCTCTGGAGTCTGAGGCTGATTTGGGGCCCTGGAGAAGTTTTGACATGCCCTGACATTTGTGCTTTTTTCAGTTGTTCATAAACATATTAATGGAAAAAGTGTCATTACACTGTATTCAGCACAAACTAGGCTACCATAATATGTGAGTACATTTGTATTTTTGAAGGAATAACGTTTATGCATGGTTATTGAAAAAACAAAAAACTTAAGTCACTGAAATAAGGCCAAAAAAAAACTCTGTGTTCACAAGAGTTTTTGCTTCAAAATTATGTAAAATTTATCCTGCCTACTCGTTCATATAAAACAATATATTTATTTACATTTTGTAAGACACTTTTTGTCAAGAAACACAGTATGCGTGGAGGCGTGAATCATCATGAATAATCCTGTAATTCACACCTGAGAAGACAAAAGGATCGCATAATGTGTTGTAATGACCTGCATAAATAATGAGCTCTTTCAGACAGGTAGGCTGTGAAAAAAACCCTCTGTGATCATGTCTCAAACTCATCATGGTGTATATCAAATATACAGAAAAAACAGCAATACTGTGAAATATTATTACAATTTAAAATAATGGTATTATATTATATTCTTTAAAATATAATGTATTTCTGTGATGCAAAGTGTCTGAACATTCATGTTACCTCTATGGCATTTCATATAGGCTTTTAGCTTAAAAGCATGCACATTTGGAGAAATATTGATGGATTCTCATATGTTTATGTTAATTTTCTATACAGAGGAGTAATATTTATTCAATATTTATTGTCATTACTATGAGCGCTGGATACTGTGTTTCCAATTCATACTTGCAGCCGGAGGGCATTCTGTGCACCTTTAGTCCACAAATGCCTCCTAAAGAAGAATAGGCCATGTGACAATCCAGGAACTAACCAAACTAACAGAGGCTTCCAGAGATCGCTAACTATGGCTATGCAAAACACCTTTGAAGACAATAAATACACGATTGAGACGATGTATACATGTATTGCCTCAGAATTTGCGTCTGAATAGCGCTGGCTCCGTGGGACACATTAATGGATAATGAGCTGAATCACAGACTCCTGACATGGCTCTTTTTAATACAGATTACATAAACAGAGAATATTTGTTTTCAATTTGACTTACACTATTTAAAACCTGACATTTCACCGTTTTTTTAGACATAAGACTCATTTTTGTGTCATTAGTATTCACTAAGTTACAGTTCATTTTCTGAGAACTATCAGATTGGACTTCGTTCAGAGGGAGACGACAGATCACGCATCATGTTAGTTTTCTTTATTTTACAAAAAGCACAACATTTTGTTTTTACTCTGAGTGTACACAAATAAAAGAAGATATTCAACAGATTAAAATGGTATATAACTCTTAACTGTATGTGCAACATTGACAGAGTATTTTGAGTCTCTTTCACACTGGTAAGAAAAAACTGAGGTGGTATCGCCAGCGATACCTCAGACTCCAGAGTGTTAAGAAAGAAACCGCTCGCGGATTGTTCGACGAATGGTTCCTTTTTGGCCATAATCCTCCAGCCACTGTGAGCCTTCCATTCCTTCTTGATCTTCATACTGAGATCGAGATGGCATGGAAGAACCTGTATTTAGCTCGCATTCATCAACATCAGCGGGCTAATTCGCTGGTGTTGATGGAATGAGTATGGGTACACGTCAATACCTCCTATTGACAAGATGGGTGCAGCGCTAAAGCTCCAGTCCTGCCTTTAAATCATGATAATTGGTAGTCTCGCTTGGGTGGCAGGTTATACGCGGCAGCAGGTCAGGCTGGTGCTGCTTTACACACAATGTCTGTTTGCAAGCATATCAGTTGGACCTGCTGAAGGTGGCTTGGTAGGTCTCTTTATATATTTATATATGTTAGACCTCGGTTCCCTGTATAGGAATGCGGTTTAAGGGCCCTGAAGTTCCATTAGGTTGGCTGGAACAATATAATTATTAAGGGTAGTACTTTGTTGGTCCCCTTTATGAATGTGTTGGCTTCATTCTTTGCAGAATTCACTGAAGACACTGAAGCTACCATTCATATGTATTCAGATGTGGGCTTTAACTAAGTCGCATTGTTAGCCACCTTATGGTAAATTAGCTTTCTCCTCTGGTAAATGCTAGAGTTTGAGATTAGCTTTCACTAACTTCAGATAGATCTATGTTCAGCGTCGGCCTTACAGGCCTTTGTGTGTTTGGTGAAGCTCTGCTCCTCTGAGCTTTATTGTAGAAATATAGTATTCTTAGAGTTTGCCTCCTCTCAATTGAGAGTCGTTGGTAGAGGCTGTTTCTTAGCCCCAGGAAGATCTATGCTTATGTGTTGGCCTTATAGGCCCACAGCTATAGCTTGCCTAGGCTAGAACTAGGGTTTAGGCGGTCTGCTAGAAGCATTTTATGCCCCTTTTTATACTACCCCTGTTATGTGAGTATAGTTTTTTTCCTAGTTCTGGCTTCCTCTTATCAGAGTTGTCAGGCCAAGGCCCATTGTCCCTTTGGTGTAGGTGTAAAATAGATAGCAGCTAAGGTAGCAGACTGTTGCTAAGTCTCCCTGGTGCAGTTGTCTCAGTCGGCGTAGGCCCCTTTCTCTATGTGAATAGAAACTGTGTTGCTGTGGCCCTGCTCCCCCAGAACTATCTAGTGGTACTTTGACTTCAGTCTTTCCCCTGAACCCCTTGAACTATGTTCAAGCTTGAGTGATATGGTTGTAGCTTTTCATGAAAGCTCCTGTTCCCTAGGGTTCAGTACAGATTGTATCTGTTTTGGTGAGAATTTCTGTTGTGAAGTACCCACCCTGTATTTTTCAGGGTTGGATTAATAATACTCCCTTGTTACTCAAGGTTGTTTGTACTTTATTACTTTAGTTCTGATTCCTGCCCAACAGTATGTGATCTCAGTAAACTCTAATATTGCCACATGCTAGCACCCGTGTTTTCTGGAGTAGTAGGCCTGACTTTGGCCTCCTTAAGATTATGGTGACGTAGTTTGTACTCCCCTTGGTGAAAGGGTAAAAAGTGTTTTTACTGAGTACATTGCCTGTTGGAATGTATAAGCTCAGGTTGAGTTTAATAAAGTTAACCTAACTACATAGTTTGGTCTTCATATATGGCTCCCTTAGAGCTTGAACACTGCCATCAGCAGACACTCATGACTTTTTGAAGTAGCAGGCTCTGTTTGGGCCTATTTCAGAGCATAATGGCTTAATTGCATTACATTGCTTGGTGGAATGTGTTTAGGTAGAGTTTGCTTTCTTGGAGTCTTAGCACTGCCACAGGCTTATGCCCGTGATCTTCTGGAGTAGTAGGGCTGTTTTTGGCCTCTCCCAGAGCATGGTGATGTAAAAATGTTGTACTCCCCTTGCTTTAAGGGTAAAAAGGTGTTTTTACTGAGTACATTGACTGTTGGAATGTGTGGATAAAATTAAGCTCAGGTTGAGTTAAATAGTTAACCTCACTGGATAGTTTGGTTCTCATATATGGCTCCCTTAGAGCTTAGACACTGCCACTAGCTGACGCCCGTGTCATTCTGAAGTCGCAGGTCCTGTTTGGACCTCCCTCGGAGCATGATGGCGTAAGTCTGTACCCCTCTTGTTTAAAGAGTAAAAAGTATTTTTACTGAGTACACTGCTTGTTGGATTGTGTTAAGGTAGACTGTCATGTGGGCACTCTACAGTCTGCTAGTTAAACTCAGTTTCAATCAGAATGAGTTCCCATGTTTTGTGGGCTCTTGCATTATCTGCAATTGAGTTGATTTTAAGTGTGTGGCATTCACAGGCCGCCCTGTAAGTGAATCCCCCACATCTGGGTGTCGTTTAGCAGATTAAGCATGTAGTTTTTACATGGCTGGCCTTTGCAAGGCTGCTGTAATATATTCTACATTGTGTAGGAATAGTTCATGTTGCGGGCTCTCTGGGAGCCTCTGTGATTTTGTGCCTACAGTATGATCTACCTGTTAGGTAAAGATTTCCTTAAAGATACCCTATATTCTTTGAAAGGAAGCTTGGTTCCAGAAGCCTTTGAGCGGCCTTGGTAGGCCTTCTGTGGAAGGCCTCTTTGAGGCTTATAGCTTGGGCTGTTGGCCATAGGAAATGCTGTAACTGACAGCCTATGTATGACCCGTAGGGGGAATGGTTCTGGCATTTCAGTTGGCATTTCAGTTGGCAAATTCAGTTGGCATTTCAGTGCATTTCAGTGCTTTCGAAAGGGAACGTCTCAGGATTACGTATGTAACCATGGTACCCTGAGAACAGGGAATGAGACAATGCGTTTCCTAGCCATGCATCGAGGCTGCCTGCTGAACAGTCCCTTCAGATGATAAGGTACTGACTGGTTCTCTAGGCGCTCCTTCCGGTTCGCGCCATTATGACATCATAGGCTGTCGCCGGCCAATAGGATTGTCGTGATTTGATAATTGTTTTAAGACACCGGTTCACGAGTAGGCGTTTCCCAAAGCGTGTCAAACGCAGTGTCTCGTTCCCTGTTCTCAGGGAACCATGGTTACATACGTAACCTGAGATGTTTACACGACAATGATGTACTAAAAATGAAAATGTTTTCCCTTTGTGTTGTTTGCACACAGATAATGTTGTCAAAACGACCCCACAAATTTGCATTTTTGTAGTTTACACTGAGATGATAATGGTATTGTGTTCAAAACCTTGTGTAGCGCAATGATTGAATATTGCACTCATGTAATATGAGCCTTAAAAGACCATAAATTTGTATAATTTTAACTATAGTGTTAAAATGTTAGTCTCATAGAATGGCAGTGTTTCATGGAGTGGTTATGACACTGCTCTCGCATGAGTCTGAAAGCGAGATTACCTCGTGAGTGATGGTGTGTGATGGTTTGCGCTGCAACTAAAACCTTTAATTTCTGTTTTACAGAATAAATTCACTTTAAATGTGCAACCATCCTTTGTGATTTATTCACTGCACACTGGGAAGTGTTACATTGCACTTTGAAATGTTTGTGTTTTCAGGCCCCCAAAATGGCGTTGCTGTGTAAATGGTCAGCCAAAACTTTTTCCATTTTTAGTTGAAAATGATGTTGTGTAAACTGCCCCTATGTGTGTATCTAAAAAACTGCCCCTATGTGTGTATCTAAAAAAAAAGTGTTTTCTTCAGAGGGTGGGACTTAAAGACCCAAACTTGATTTTATCCATTGGAAATTGATTGAATGGTGGAAAGTGGCTGTGGCTATGAGTAAAACGTGAAACACGAGGTTGAAGGATAGGTCATCTTTTGAATATGATTGCATTCTTACCTATTAGAATGAGGTTCACTGATTCGTCAGCAGACTCGGCACTGGGAGCCATATCTGAAACCAAAACCAAAACATTCAATGTTTTTTCATTAAATTGATTGAATGGTTTTTCTACCCTTCCCTAAAGGAACTTTGTGCTTTTCATGAAAGTCTCACACGTGGCACTTGAAAACAATCTTAGTGTTGTATTTTTAATGGAGGGAGCACAGATCTTGGAGAGGAGACACCACGAAGAGGATAATTTGGGCAATGAGGGTGTCTATCTAAATCAGATTGCATACATCTGCTCTCCACTCCACAGAATGCCACATTTTCTTATTTCCCGGAGAACAGAAATACGCAAATGTGAGCTCTCTAAAGGGATAGTTCATCCAAAACTCATCATTTACTCACCCTCATGTCGTTTCAAAGCCATATAAGTGATCTTTTTTGTAATTTATTAAATTGGAGATGTTAAGTTTCAAAAGAGGTCCATAGCACTTTTCTTAGCCTTCTGAAGTCATTCAATAGCTTTGTTAAGGAAACAAGATTAAATTTCAGTATTTATTTGCATCAAGCTCCTAAGCCTCATTCAAAAATGGCACACTTGGGACACGAAAGGAAGATGACAAATCGGGTACTGATTTGACTTAAATTTTGGTCAAGCTATCGTATGGCTTGGGAAGACTTGAGAAGAACCAACCTTTAAATATCTCAAATGTTTCTCCTAGACAGCAATGAGACTAATTGGAGAATGTGTGGAGAAGTTTAAGTGTCCTGCTTCTGAGATTTTTCTCTTGAGAACATGCATCTCCCCTATAGAGTTTCAGAACGCATCTCAATAAAGTCTCAAACTCTGCTCAGATTTGCTAAGATACCAGTCAAATATCTCTAAATTAACTTTAAAATATTCTGGCTGACCCCTCAGTGTGAGTTTTTCAAAGCGACAGTTATTTAGAATGTATCACTTTATTGTTTCCATGGTGAGGCGTCATTGCTTGTCATGCGAAACACTGCAGCCACAATAGAGGGTATGTACGTGACGTCACTGTCGACCGTTATGACTGCGGTTACGTCCACTGAGTGGCAAAAAGACATTGGTTTTCAGCGTTAATCCTGTGAAAAACACACAAAACACATCCAAAAAGGGAACGAGCTTTGCGATTGACTGTACAAATAGATTTGACAAGAAATCTGAGGTATATTTTTACAGACTGTCAAAAGCTACAGAAAAAAGCAAATGGATCGCTGCAATTCACTGAAACAGCTGGACTCTAGGCAGAGAAACATGGATTTGTTATTTTGTGTCGAAACAATGGATTTTGGGGTAAAATCTTAATACTTTATATATTGTATATATATGCATTAGTGAGTGTGGAGGTGCTTATAGGGTGTCGCTCTGGGACGGGTGAGTATGAGGCTGGGAGGGAAAAATCACAGTATACTCACTACAAAAAAACTAGACTACACCACTGTGTGTATCTCATATGAAGAAAACGTGTTGTATAATGGAAAGGAATATTGCCACTTCCAAAGACATTGTGTATTCTACAAACTCTAAATGTATTGTTTTGTTACTACTCGCGTATTTAAATGTCTGAAACCTAAAATAAACATTATGTGGCTAAAAAAACACTGCATATTTGTGATATTATGAAAAGCGCAGAGCGCGTCCTTCTCTGGCTCGCGCGAAAGCATATTTGAAGGCAGTTGATCACGTGATGTGCTGAACGTTCTAATCACACAGGTGTGATCATACGCATCAAAGGGTTAACATTAATTTGATAGTTTTGTATTCTTTAAGGCCAATTGACACCAACCACTATAATGATAACTATATTGGAATCCACACCAACACCAAAGTTTCTGTTTGGCTGTCAATGATTTTAATGTTCATCAGCTTGAAAAAAATCTCCAACGATATCGTTCCTGTTTTGTTATCATTACAATTTTCAAAACTTTATAGTTATCATTATCATTCTTGTTGTGAATGGGCCTTCAGTGAATTTTTGCAGGCGAAATCTAGTCATTTCAATAGGAATGCAAGAGATTTGGAGTTTAGCACATAGGCGAAACATTTTCCTACGCAGATTTAGCATTGATAAGTTGGTTACACCACTAACAGTGACTTCAGTGTGAGCGATGCTTGATACATCGCTACACTATTGACAGACCTAAAAGACAGACCTTTTTTTTGCTCCCAAAATTTCACTGAAATATGACTGCACCTTTACTCTGCATCAGAGGTCTCCAAACTCAGTCCTGGAGAGCCGCCGTCCTGCAAAGTTTAGCTCCAACCCCAATTAAACACACCTGAGCCAGCTAATCAAGGTCTCACTAGGCATACTAGAAACTTTCAAGCAGGTGTGTTGGAGATAAACTCTGCAGGACAGCGGCCCTCCAGGACCGAGCTTGGAGACCTCTGCTCTACATCAACAATTGTCTCGTTTATTGTCTTTTCTCCAAAGCAATTTTAAGAGAAACATCTGAGACAAGTTTCATGAATGAACCATCAATGGGATCTCAATTAAGTCTCCTGAGCAATGGAGGAGCAACTTTCAAGCAATTAAAGCCCTTGGCGTGTTGTGTGGTTACGTGTGACCGAGTCTCTGTGTGTCTGAGTACTTATGCACAGCTCATTAATGCATAATTACCTGCTACATCTAGGTGTTAGCCTATCATTACTGCTCCATTAATCAGAGCTTAAAATGCACTGCCCACTCAGAGCCATTAAACAACAAGCGTCAATAAGAGAGAGAAGGGGGCGGCTAGGAGAGGACATCATGATAATGAAGCACCTTGAATTGAAGAGGAGAGAGATACTGGCTCTGTTCCAAATCCTAGCGAGATAACAACATAGGAAGCATTTCTAGACATTTCAAGACATACTCGTGACGCAAAGGGTGTTCCAAAAGGTAGGTAGCTATCAATTTAACATGTTAATTTAGTACTAAAAAAAAAAAAAAAAAAAAAAATCATAAAAAATCATAAAAAAATTTTTCATTATGTTATCTAATTCTCTGTAACAAGGATGCCCTAGCATTATTTCCAAACATCAAAAAATCAATCAATCAATCAATCAATCAATCAATCAATCAATCAATCAATCAATCAAATCAAATCAAATCAAATCAAATCAAATCAAATCAAATCAAATCAAATCAAAACAAAACAAAACAAAAAACACAACACAACACAACACAACACAACACAACACAACACAACACAAAATTTCAGAAATTTTAATATGTTTTTTTTTTTTTTTTTTACTTTCTTTAAGATGTCTGGAAAACCATGTCAGAAACTGTATATATTATATTAACATTTATTTTATCCTTGCATATGGGCAGAGATCATATGGAAATCAAACACAGTAAGTTTGATGATCAGGAGACGTATCATGTGAGCTCATTTGTCTTCCTTTTGTACTCGGTGTTTAATTGCTAAAGTTAAACTTTTAAACTTTCTTAAGACATGCCAAACAGTTGCTCATGTCGCCTCAAATCGCCAGCTTTCATTGAAAAAGAATGGCTTCTGGGAGCTTTGTTGCTGCAAAAGAGCTTTAGAGGGCAGCTGCCTAAGTATGCAGTAGGAAAGCAGGCGCACTAGGTTTTGGAATGCAGCCTGTGTGTGTGTGTGTGTTTGAATGAGAAAGCTCTCGAGCTGATTAATTCTGTGAATAAAGAGCACAAATGCAATTCTAAGTGAGATGTTTTGCAGAATCTTTCCTTTTGACCTCCGTCCACCTCTCTTCCTCAGTTTATCTGTCTATTCTTTTTTCTTCTTCTTTACTATTCTCTGTATCCCCCCCCACCCCACCCCAATTCCAAGCCTCATTAAATCCCTCGTCAGCAGCTCTACATCTCATCAGTCACTGCCTCATTTACACACGTCCATCTGTTGGATGCAAGATCACACACACACACACACACACACACACACACACACACACACACACACACACACACACACACACACACACACACACACACACACACACACTCTCTCACTGCAGAGATGCATTACAGAACCCCTGCATTGTTCCTGTTCCTTTGGTGTTTACGGTTCTGCTAAATTAGTTAAAACTCAGATGCGTTCAGTTGGGAAGAGGTAATGGGAGCTGAATAAATTGCTAAAAGTCTTTTCAAGCATGTTGTCCTATATGGTAATGATACTGGCCAAAAAAACAAAACAAAACAAATAAGAATGACTGTTTGACAGCTTTAAAAACACGAAATGCATTTGTACTATATTATATGTATATATAAATAAATATTCAACAATTATATAAATAAAATGGATTGAGATTGCTAAAGTAAATAGGGTATAATATAATATAATATAATATAATATAATATAATATAATATAATATAATATAATATAATATAATATAATATAATATAATATAATATAATATAATATAATATAATAATACCTGTTATGAATTTTTAAAAAAAAAGAAGAAATAAACAAACAAATGAAAAATACAAGAATGAGTAACATGGTTTCAAATTAAGCCTAAATTGAGCTATTTTATGAATTAATCCATGGAAGGAAATATAATATAATATAATATAATATAATATAATATAATATAATATAATATAATATAATATAATATAATATAATATAATATAATAAACTTACTTATATAATATAAACATTTTATATAATAATAATACACATTATTACATCTTATTAAAAATATCTAATAAAATAAAATAAAAAGGAAAAATGCCAGAATGAATGTCAGGGTTCCAATTAAATCCAAAATTAAATTTTTATCTTCAAATGTTTTATTAATTCAACCAGGTTCCATGAAAAGAACTAAAAATATAATACAATATGACATAATATAATACACTGCTCAAAAAAATTAAAGGAACACTTTTTAATCAGAGAACAGCATCAAGTCAGTTAAACTCCTGGGATATTGATCTGGTCATTTAATTAGCAGAGGGGGTTGTTAATCAGTTGCGGCTGCTTTGGTGTTAATGAAATTAACAACAGGTGCACTAGATGGGCAACAATGAGATGACCCCCAAAACAGGAATGGTTTTACAGGTGGAGGCCACTGATATTTTTTCCCTACTCATCTTTTCTGACTGTTTTTACTAGTTTTACATTTGGGTCAGTGTCACTACTGGTAGCATGAGGCGATACCTGGACCCTACAGAGGTTGCACAGGCAGTCCAACTCCTCCAGGATGGCATATCAATACGTGCCATTGCCAAAAGGTTTGCTGTGTCACCCAGCACAGTCTGAAGAGCATGGAGGAGATTCCAGAAGACATGCAGATACTCTAGGACAGGGATGGGCAACTTCAGTCCTGGAGGGCCACTGCCCAGCAGAGTTTAGCTCCAACCCTAATCAAACACACCTGAACCAGCTAATCAAAGTCTTTAGGATTAGTAGAAAGTTATAGGCAAGTGAGTTTTTATCAGGGATGGAGATAAACTCTGCAGGACACTGGCCCTCCAGGACCGGAGTTGCCCATCCCTGCTCTAGGAGAACTGGACAGGGCCGTAGAAGGTCCTTAACCCATCAGCAGGACCGGTATCTGCTCCTTTGTGCAAGGAGGAACAGCATGAGCACTGCCAGAGCCCTACAAAATTACCTCCAGCAGGCCACTGGTGTGAATGTCTCTTACCAAACAATCAGAAACAGACTTCATGAGGGTGGCCTGAGGGCTCGACGTATTCTAGTGGGCCCTGTGCCCACTGCCCGGCAACGTGGAGCTCGATTGGCATTTGCCATTGAACATCAGAATTGGCAAGTCCACCACTGGTGACCTGTGCTTTTCACAGATGAGAGCAGGTTCACCCTGAGCACATGTGACCGAGGTGAAAGGGTCTAGAGAAGCCGTGGAGAATGTTATGCTGCCTGTAACATCATTCAGCATGACTGGTTTGGTGGTGGGTCAGTGATGGTCTGGGGAGGCATATCCATGGAGGGATGCACAGACCTCTACAGGCTAGACAATCGCACCCTGACTGCCATTAGGTATTGGGATGAAATCCTTGGACCCATTGTCAGACCCTACACTGGTGCAGTGGGTCCTGGGTTCCTCCTGGTGCACGACAATACCTGGCCTCATGTGGCGAGAATATGCAAACAGTTCCTGGAGGATGAAGGAATTGATACCATTGAATGGCCCCCACGCCCACCTGACCTAAATCCAATAGAACACCTCTGGGACATTATGTTTCGGTCCATCCGATGCAACCAGGTTGCACCTCAGACTCTCCAGGAGCTCATTGATGCCCTGGTCCAGATCTGAGGAGAAATACCCCTGGACACCATCCGTCGTCTCATTAGGAGCATGCCCCGACGTGGTCAGGCATGCATACAAGCAAGTGGGGGCCATACAAACTACTGAATACCATTTTGAATGGCTGCAATGAAATTTCAGCAAAATGGACTAGCCTGCTGCAGAATTTTTTCACTTCGATTTTCGGGGTGTCTTTGAATTCAGTCCTCTGTAGGTTGATAATTTTCATTTCCATCAAACGATGTGGCATCCTTTCGTTCCTAACACATTACCCAGTCCATATCAGTATAGATATCCAGCATGATTTTTTTCCCCATTGAAAACTGATGTGTTTTCAAAGTGTTCCTTTGATTTTTTTTTTTTTGAGCAGTGTATAAAATATAATATGTAAAATAAATAAATACATGAAAAATACTAGAATAAGTAACATGGTGTCACAGCTGGTTGTAATCAAGGAGAGGATGCAGGATCAATTGAAGCAGCAAGGTTTTATTTACAATTACTAGAACACAAAAACACTCAGGAGTGGGAACGGAAACAACCAACTAAACTAAGATGAGGACAGACAAGGGAGTGCAGGAGGAGTGAGTGTTTAAAGGAAGTGCTGATGAGGATGTGCAGGTGCAGGGAATCCATGTGATGAGATGATGAGCTGATTGAGTGCAGGTGTGGATCAGGAGGGATGCTGGGAAGTGGAGTCCGGGAAAGGTGAGACAGACGGTGACTGTGACACATGAGTTATAAATTAAGCCTAAATTAAATTACTGTGTTAATTCAACCAGATTCCACGAAAAGAAAATAACTTGACTGATTCTTGCAAGTAGATAAATATTTTACTTGACTTCAGTAGCAAAACAAGACTTACCTGCTTTCCTGGGTGTATTTTGTCAGCGCACACACACAAACTCAAAATAATCGCACATAAAAGCATCAAATCCATGCTGACTTTGAATCAAAGCAAGGCAAGGCTTTACATATGGAACGTTTCTCATTCGAGTGTCAACTTAAGTTGTTTTGGAAACCTCTCTTTGATGCAGAGTGACAAACACGGCCGCCATTGATCTTTACATGTCCCCTACAGAGCTGGGGCCCCTCGCTCTGTCAGTCGCTCAATCACTTCAACCCTGCCCCACATTCAGCACGAGTAAACAAACAAACAAACAACCACCTGGAGCAGTTTCGCTCTCAGCACACCTCTGGGGGCCCCCGCTTTCAAAGAGGTCCCTAATCTGCAGGCTATTTGTCAAAATAAAGTCTTTTGTTTGTCAGGCCCAAACAGCGCTCGTCTCTTTAAGACAGGCGTGCTGACAGACGGCTCGCTTGGGTCCTGATGAGCACTCTCTGATGGATTTTGCCAGATTAATGGAGCTGAGGCGGTTCTGTTTGGATGGCCGACAGACAGTTTTCTGATTGCAAAGTTTATTGGTGGGAATGAGCCGGTTGTCAACTAGGGGGGGGAAAGTTTTGTGACCATGCTGTTCTATCCAAATTAAATTGGTATTTGGTTTTAATGCAAATGTTTGTACCAAGTCCTGCATTGCACAAATAAGTAGCAAACAGTATCAGCAGTTTTAGGGCTATCAGTGATGATTCTGCATATTTACCTTTTGAGGCACACAAAAATTCCTTCAGGGATGGATGGACATGTTACAAACAAGAGAAGATGCCTAACAAATCTGCAACAAATAGGGTCAAAAATAGGGCCTGAAACTCCTACAAAAGCAAATAAGCAAATTAGAATGAATCTGAAGGATCATGTGACACTGAAGACTGGAGTAATGATGCTGGAGTAATGGCTGCTGAAAATTCAGCAATAAACATTAAAAACACACCAAAACATATAATAAAAAAATAATACAAATAATAGATTTTTTAAAAACAAATACAAAAGAATAAAAATCTATATTAGAATATTTAAAAACAAATAAAAATGAAAACAAAAGAGAAATAAACAAAAAGCAAAACAACGCAAAACAAAAGAAAATCAAGCTAAACAAAACAAAAGCAAATCAAGCAAAACAAAACACAAAACAAAATAAAACAAAAAACAAAACAAAACAAAAAACAAAAGGCCATATTGGGAATAATGGATGACAAATGAAACCTAAATACATGAAATTACCTCTGAAACATTAGCAAATCAAAATAGTTTTCATGGTAGGCTAATTTTATGTTAAGTAATAGTTTATCAAACATTTAAAAGGTCTAACAACAAATAACATGGGATTGGGATTGTATGTTACATCAGGGCATCATAAAGATGTTAGTGACAAACTAAAGACAAGCTAGCATGTATTTTGTTCCAAACAATACACCGCTAATGAAAAACCCCACACATTCTTATAAAAACGTCTACAAACTCAGGCCTCCAGAGTGCATTGCACCGTTTTATCCTTGTGCTTCATTCCTAGGAAGTTAGATGTTTTTTCCCCTCAAGAGCTGGGTTGGTTTTTAACGGCACATCAATATAAAATGCCCCAACATTTACAGAATTCGAATCCTCTGTGCTGAAATTGGTTGCATTGGTTTTTAAGGCTTTGTTGTATTATTGATGCTTTTTTCCCGTTAGCGGGGAAATAGCTCCAAATGACTTTTAAGACTCGTCGTCTTTCCATTTCTGGTTATTCCATTCCTTACATAAGAGTTGAAATGGAAAGATGAGAAAAACATATTTCTTATTTATAAAGTGAAGTAGGAATTGATAGATGTAAGAAATGAGAATGACAGTGGCCGTGCGGTAAGTAACACACACGGATGGCGAGTTTCTGCCGATTGCAGGAGTTGGCTAACAAAAATATCCTGCGCTGGGACCGCTGACCTGTATGGAGTCCAAACCTGCTGGGAAAAACCTAAAGTGAGCTTTTTTATCTTTGCTAGTTTTCTTGCTAATGCACTATTTGGAGTACTTTTCCCTTCAACCTTGTTTTTATTACTAGCTAGTTGTTTAAGTTGGCAAGAAAGTAATTCCTGTTAGTTCCTTCTGAGGATAATTACAGCTAATAACCATACTTAGATGTTTATACTGAAGTAAACAAATGGTTTACAGTCATTGGAAGCCACCTAATATCGAATTGCAAACCGAGTCAATGCCGCAGGTCAGCCGAAAGTACAAAGTTTTTGCTTTTAATTGTTTGGTTTAAAAGCAAAGAGATGATTGCAGGCTGCTTCTGTGGTGAGATCACCACTTCTCTGACTTTACTTAATGAGCTCAGGACGCAGTGTGTCATAGGAAGTGGGTGAAGTTAGCAGGAGGTTCGTAGCACATGGGTCGGGAACTGCCTGTTATTGCCATCAAGGGTAATGGAAGTAAACAATCACCCATCAGGAGCACTGAAAGAATTTTAATGAATATGTGTATAAGAGTGAGATTGTATATGAGTGCGCAGACTGCATTCAGAGGAATGTTCCGAGTTCAATACAAGTTTAACATCTGCGACAATTACACAATTATCTCTAAACTGATAAAAACAAATCAAGTCTATGGAGCAATTAAGAAATTAAAATTAAGTAAATAAGTTTAAAAGTAGAAGTTTGCAGCTCATAATTTTGTTGAAAAGAGCTGATTCAGGTAAAATTTCCTACGTACTTTGACGTATACATAAAAATAAACTTAAAGTACCTAATATAAATGCTAATTCTTATGTGCAAAATCTGTTATTTGAGCTGTAACTTATTTTTATTTATTTTTAATGTTTTGTTTAAATTTAGTGTTTAAAAAAATGCATCTTTAGCATGTATTTAACCATCTTAATGCATTAAAAAACTGCATATACCTTTTGCATTCCTGGGTTTGTTTTGACCCTATGGAATGTAAGCTTATAAAATAATTAGCTTAAAATTTTTCAGCTAACACCGTGTGTGATCATGGAACACAAAACCAGGGTCAAAAGCTGAATAAATAAGCTTTCCATGGATGTATGGTTTGTTAGGATAGGACAATATTTGGCCGAGATACGACTATTTGAAAATCTGGAATCTGAGGGTGCAAAAAAATCTAAATACTGAGGAAATTGCCTTTAAAGTTGTCCAAATGAAGTCCTTACCAATGCATATCCACTCACAAAAATAAATGTTTGATATATTTATGGTAGGAAATTTACAAATATCTTCATGGAACATGAACTTTACTTAATATCCTAATGAAAACAGACCTGAATGCAAAATGTGTAACAATTTACTTTAAATGATTATATCTCACATTTTTATTTTTATTTTTTTAAATGCGAAAATGTGCATTTTGACAGTCTTAATATCCTAAATTTAATTTTCGTACTAAAATCATTAATTAAATAAATAAATAAAATTATATATATCAAACAAAAAACAACAACAACAAAAATTTGCAGCAGTATTTAAGCACAATAAATAAAAGGACGCAAAAGCAAGCTCTGGTTTTGAGCACTTTTGCCATTTTAAAGAGCTGATCCAGGTGAATTTCCCTATGTACTTCAATGTTTACCTAAAAAAGTTCATTTAAAAAACAAAAAAAAAATCTTGGTGGTTATACATTCAAAATAATACAAAAAAAAAATGTTGCTGGTTTACATGGTGGGTCATGTCATGTTTACATGTATAATGCTTATGTAATCTAGACATTTGCATACATTTGCATAGGGCAAACCCACTAAACAGTCGCTCAACTTTGCATGTAGTATTTAAGTGATAAAACCACACACAATAGAGCTTAGCTAAGTGCGATCTGTGCTAAAATAGCAGGCTATAAATATTAGTTGTAGTGGAGTGCACGTTTGCCATTTTAAAGAGTTCATTCAGGTGAATTTCCTCTGTACTTAATTGTTTTCCTGATACAATTCCTCACCCCACAGTTTTTGTTTGATTTCAGTAAACTGAGGTACAAGATGGTCTAAATGATTTTCAGTTTTAACAGAGCTTGTATAAACCCTGTAAGATTACTGGATGAAAGTGGATTTTGGGTGTAACGATATTAAAAGAGCCAGTTTGTAAACGTTTGCATTAGCATTAGCCTATGAGAAATGGACCTGTGTGTGGTAATTGTAGGGTCTTTACTGAAGCTGCTTATATAATTTAAAGCATATTAATGCGCAATTTCCACTTTTACTCACACAGCGAGAGAAATGGTGAGAAATTAAATAGAGCCATAAGACAGAGCCATAAGTTCATCCCCTGTGGAAGTCGTTTGTACCCCCTCCGTTCTCCTCATAAAACGATCACCTAATAGTCTTTCGCTCTCCCTCTCACACAAACACATGCAGGGAGATACACACTTCAGATAAATCAAAATGACAAGATGATTGGTGGGGGTGGGGGGCCTTAAAGAGGCTGTAATTTTTTCCTCAGAGAGATGAAAGTGACTTTTTCTTTCCACACTAGCGCACATACACAGCAAAACAGCTAGGCTAACATACATACTGTACATAAACAGTCATTATTGATCCACTCTCACTCATGCCGAAAGACTTGCTCCAGGGAAGATGGACTTATTGTGGACCTACATACAGTGGGTACGGAAAGTATTCAGACCCCCTTAAATTTTTCACTCTTTGTTATATTGCAGCCATTTGCTAAAATCATTTAAGTTCATTTTTTTTCCCTCATTAATGTACACACAGCACCCCATATTGACAGAAAAACACAGAATTGTCGACATTTTTGCAGATTTATTAAAAAAGAAAAACTGAAATATCACATGGTCCTAAGTATTCAGACCCTTTGCTCAGTATTTAGTAGAAGCACCCTTTTGATCTAATACAGCCATGAGTCTTTTTGGGAAAGATGCAACAAGTTTTTCACACCTGGATTTGGGGATCCTCTACCATTCCTCCTTGCAGATCCTCTCCAGTTCTGTCAGGTTGGATGGTAAACGTTGGTGGACAGCCATTTTTAAGTCTCTCCAGAGATGCTCAATTGGGTTTAAGTCAGGGCTCTGGCTGGGCCCTTCAAGAACAGTCACGGAGTTGTTGTGAAGCCACTCCTTCATTATTTTAGCTGTGTGCTTAGGGTCATTGTCTTGTTGGAAGGTAAACCTTCGGCCCAGTCTGAGGTCCTGAGCACTCTGGAGAAGGTTTTCGTCCAGGATATCCCTGTACTTGGCCGCATTCATCTTTCCCTCGATTGCAACCAATCGTCCTGTCCCTGCAGCTGAAAAACACCCCCACAGCATGATGCTGCCACCACCATGCTTCACTGTTGGGACTGTATTGGACAGGTGATGAGCAGTGCCTGGTTTTCTCCACACATACCGCTTAGAATTAAGGCCAAAAAGTTCTATCTTGGTCTCATCAGACCAGAGAATCTTATTTCTCACCATCTTGGAGTCCTTCAGGTGTTTTTTAGCAAACTCCATGCGGGCTTTCATGTGTCTTGCACTGAGGAGAGGCTTCCGTTGGGCCACTCTGCCATAAAGCCCCAACTGGTGGAGGGCTGCAGTGATGGTTGACTTTCTACAACTTTCTCCCATCTCCCGACTGCATCTCTGGAGCTTTGGATCTTTGGGTTCTTCTTTACCTCTCTCACCAAGGCTCTTCTCCCCCGATAGCTCAGTTTGGCCGGACAGCCATCTCTACGAAGGGTTCTGGTCATCCCAAACGTCTTCCATTTAAGGATTATGGAGGCCACTGTGCTCTTAGGAACCTTAAGTGCAGCAGAATTTTTTTTTTGTAACCTTGGCCAGATCTGTGTCTTGCCACAATTCTGTCTCTGAGCTCTTCAGGCAGTTCCTTTGACCTCATGATTCTCATTTGCTCTGACATGCACTGTGAGCTGTAAGGTCTTATATAGACAGGTGTGTGGCTTTCCCAATCTGTATAATCAAACACAGCTGGACTCAAATGAAGGTGTAGAACCATCTCAAGGATGATCAGAAGAAATGGACAGCACCTGAGTTAAATATATGAGTGTCACAGCAAAGGGTCTGAATACTTAGGACCATGTGATATTTCAGTTTTTCTTTTTTAATAAATCTGCAAAAATGTCAACAATTCTGTGTTTTTCTGTCAATATGGGGTGCTGTGTGTACATTAATGAGGAAAAAAATGAACTTAAAGGTGCCCTCGAATGAAAAATTGAATTTATCTTGGCATAGTTAAATAACAAGAGTTCAGTACATGGAAAAGACATACATTGAGTTTCAAACCCCATTGCTTCCTCTTTCTTATGTAAATCTCATTTGTTTAAAAGACTTCCGGAAAACACGTGGATCTCAACATAACACCGACTGTTACGTAACAGTTGGGATCATTAATATGTACGCCCCCAATATTTGCATATGCCAGCCCATGTTCGAGCATTAGACAAGGAAAGGCTGTATTAACGTCTGGATCTGTGCACAGACAAGGTAAGCAAGCAAGAACAACAGCGAAAAATGGCAGATGGAGCAATAATAACTGACATGGTCCATGATAGCATGATATTTTTAGTGATATTTGTAAATTGTCTTTCTAAATGTTTTGTTAGCATTTTGCTAATGTACTGTTAAATGAGGTTAAAGTTACCATCATTTCTTACTGTATTCACGGAGAAAAGAGCCGTCGCTATTTTCATTTTTAAACACTTGCAGTCTGTATAATTCATAAACACAACTTCATTCTTTATAAATCTCTCCAACAGTGTAGCATTAGCCGTTAGCCACAGAGCATAGCCTCAAACTCATAGAGAATCAAATGTAAACATCAAAATAAATACTTTACTCACATGATTCGATGTATGCATACAGCATGCATGACGAACATCTTGTAAAGATCCATTTGAGGGTTATATTAGCTGTGTGAACTTTGTAAATGCGCTGTAATATAGTCGAGAGCTCGTGTGGCAGGGAGCACGCGATTTAAAGGGGCGACGCTCTGAAAAAATCAGTGTATAGTTAATGATGCCCCAAAATAGGCAGTTAAAAAAATTAATTAAAAAAAATCTATGGGGTATTTTGAGCTGAAACTTCACATACACATTCAGGAGACACCTTAGACTTATATTACATCTTGTGAAAAAGCATTCTTGGGCACCTTTAAATGATTTTAGCAAATGGCTGCAATATAAAAAAGAGTGAAAAATTGAAGGGTGTCTGAATACTTTCCGTACCCACTGTATACTTTTTGAAGTGACTCTAAGGTTATGCTAACATGCTAAGCATACTGTTTTTATTAGCAGTGTTTTCTACAGTATATATGAAGACTTCAGATGCAAAAGCCTCTAAGTGCCATCTGAAAATGTCTTATAAAATGAGCATTTTTATCAAGCTTGTATGTTTATTTTCAGTTATTTCACTTTAATGGCAATGAAAAGGACCTATTAATAGCTATTAAAGTGAAATTACTGAACCTAAACATAAGAGCTTGATAAAAATGCTCATTTTATAAGAAAATTTCAGATGGCACTTAGAAGCTTTTGCATCTGAAGTCTAGACAGACAGACAGACAAAATAATGTTCCAAAAGTGTGTCAAATAACGTATTGAACTAGAGCGTCCAACTTGAAATCGCAATGCCCACACACTTCTTGCATCTTTGTTGCCAAATGCTAGTGCAAACCTGAGCGTTCGGTTTATCTGTCGACCACAGCATGGGTTCAGACACTATTATTTGTAGCCCTCACAGGTGTGGACTGAAGGTGTGATTTTTCTATGGCATGCTCTGTTCAAATACGCAGTCGCACTGCAGGTTTCCACAGGAAATTGAGTGGGAACAGTATCTGGTTGAAATAACTGTCCAGGTGGTGAGCATGAAATTAACTTCTTTCTTTTTTTTTTTTTTTTTTTTTTTTTTTTTTCTTTTTCTTACATTTTGAGATATTTTGGGGGTTTCAGGCTCTTAACTGGAGCTTCTGGAAACCATGGATGTTCCGACTAAGATGTGCGTGTTTTGAAGTATTGAAGCATTTTCAAAACATTACAGACTAAAATCACATGTTAAAAGATGTTTTTGAGAAGTGTTGCTTAATTTTTCCCTTCCAAAAGCACTTAAATACAAAGTTTTTAGCTAGATGACTAAGACAAGGGTTATTTTCAGTATAGCATACTACCACACTTATGTAGCAATTTATATTATGTAAACCATGTGCCGGTGTTCTGAATACTCAAATGACCAACAAAAATTTGCACATTGCACACAACATTGCATCCCATAATGCAATGCGTACAGCTTGACCTTCCATTTTCTGTCACAAAACAACGGAACATCAGCCACAATCATGATTCTTGACACATTTTTACCATTGGAAATATCTAAACATATTTAACATGAAAACATGGTGAATTTACTTTTCATTTTAAGCAAACATTTTTAACACTTTTAACACTTTTAAATCATAAAGCTTTAAAAAAAAAAAAAAAAAACATAAATAAATGAAAAAATAAACTTAATTCAACATATTTTCTTTACTAACTTGTTTACTACCATTTTTAGATATTTTGACTAAAAACATGACTGTGAGATAAGAAAATACTGATTAAGGGGGGAAAAAGTGCAGTGTTTTGGATAAAATAGTAGATAGTATACAGCATACAGCAATCAAGTGATATTCCCAGTGACTTACATTCTATTGGGGGTTGGGGGCAGGGGAACTGGCCTCAGAATCAGTCACTTAAAAAGCTCCTTTGCACCCATGACATCACCAGAACACAACTGTTCACTTAGCCGAGCTGGAAACTGTGATATGTGCCAGAGCTGTGTCTCCAATGCAGAAAATGTCTTAAGAATGACATACTTCACAATGACTCCTGCTTAGACTTCAGCTGCTGTCATATATAAAAAATATAATATTCCTGTTTATGTTGACACTGTCAACTGACTATCTAAAAGACACACTGTGAATCAACAGCTCACAACAAAACCCAACCCTCAACTCTCATCACTGCTGTGGTTGGATAGCAGAGCATTAATCAACACAGATTTGAAATCATCGCTAATTAAAACAAAAACAAAATATATTTGGCAAAACTTGAAAAAACAGAGCTAAGTTGTTGTGGGTGGTTGCCAGGGTCTTGCTTTGAGGATGTTTTGAATGGTTTTAGGACATTGCTATATGGTTACTTGTGGTTTCTGAGTGGATTTAGCACACTGCAATTGATAAGATGTTCTTTAGCACATTGCTATACAATTAATAAGGTGTTATCCCTGCTGAAATATCCAGCTAAAGTCTCCCAGCCTGGTCATAGCTGGTTTTAGAGGGGTTTTGGTTAGCTAGGAGACTGGGAGAGCAACTTAAACCAGCTGAACACCAGCTAACCCAGGCGTCGGAGACTACCTTGACCAGCGGCTGATTTTAGCTGGATTTTTCAGCAGGGATGAGTGATTTTAGCAAATCAGTATTAGCTTATGGCTGCAAGTGTGTTTTGAGTTGATTTAGTGTATCAATATTTTGTTGCTACTGTGTTTGGAGTCATTTTTAGCACATCAGTACGCGGTTGCTATTGTGTTTAGAGTGGATTTAGCACATTTCTATGAAGTTAGTGTGTTCTGAATATTGTTACCACAGACATATCTACTGTTTTAGCCCGTACACATAGCAAACATGTTTTAAGTTGTTTTAGTGTAATGCTATGTGGTTGCTACTGTGTTCAAAGTGGTTTTAGCACATTGATATGCGGTTGCTAATGTGTTTGCAGTGGATTTAGCACATTGTTATGTGGTAACTAGTGTGTTCTGATTATTTTTTACTACACTAGTACTTTTTAGCATATACACGGTTGAAAATCTGTTTTGAATTGTTTTAGCGTATCGCTGTGTGGTTGTTAATATGTTTTGAGTTGTTTTAGCATATTGCTACACAGTTGGTACTGTTCAGAGTAGTTTTAGAACACTGCTATGCAGTTTCCAATGTGTTTGGATTTAACGCATAGCTATGTGGTTGCTAGTGTGTTCTGACTATTTTTTTACCACACTAGTCTTTTCAGAGTGCATACACTGTTTCAAATGTGTTTTCAGTTGTTTTAGCGTATATCTACGTGGTTGCTACTGTGTTTGGAGTGGTTTTAGCATATCCCTATGCAGTAACTAATGTGTTTGAGGTGGATTGAATGTGTGTTATGACTATTTTTACCACACTGCCATGCAATTGTTAGTATTTTTTGAGTAGATTTGGCACATAGGCAGTTGCAAGTGTTTTGCACATTGCTAGGTTGTTCCTTGGTGGCCAAAGTCAAAACAGAAAGAGCTACCTCAAGTAATTTCTCACAGAAATCATCCTCGCTAACTGTAAGATCAACTCACTGTAGCCTTAGTTGAAAGTGTTTCTCTTTCTGAAAATAGTCCCCGGACATCAACATGTTTGAGCCGTGTGAATGTCATGAGCACAATGTGTCATCGCTGCGAGATCTAATTTAACACAAAGAGCTGCGGCAGGAATCATGTTCTCAGGTTCACAAGTGTTCGAGCTAGCTAGCGCTAACAATGAACACTCTGCTATGTTTTGACATGTTTAAATGGGAAATGACAATTAGAGTGAGTTGGTGAAAGTTCTCAGAGTAACGAGATGGATATGAGACGACATGAGCACCGGGAGATTTCATCTTCTATTCTGAACAGTATCCCATGATTTCATGCAGCTCAAAACAGCAAAGAATCAATGAAAAAGTGATGTCTGCCGGTGATTTCACACAGATATGAACCCGAAACCATCGTCATAATGGTTCTTAGTGGATAACAAACTTCTGCCTGTTTTCTCTTTAAAGAAGAGTACAGTACGCTTTTAATAAAGCATATAAGCTCATCATACGAGGCATGGCCTGATTTAGATAGAGCATTCTCTTTCTTCTCGCAGTTTATTAATTTATCTGAGCCATCATTTTCCCAGCTGTCATCATGGCATGCTGAGGCGTCTCATTGGCTCTCTGAGGGCCCCATACAGTGGTGCTATGAGCCAGTGTAGAGACATTGAAATCTACAGCTGGTCTTATTGGGGCACAGAGCTTGCACGGGCAAACATACTCATTTACACACACATATAGACACACATCGGTGGTACTTCTGGGGCACGAGCTCCATCTGACAGATGCTCTCCTTTTTCTCATTAACTCTCGCACAATGTGAAAGAAAGAGACAGAACGACTCACTCAGGCTTTTTAAGTGGTCTTACTGTATACGCGGCCCAAATTAGGACAATTATTTTTGAAGTAGTGAAGTAATTAATAATGAGACACAATGGGTACATTCTCATATAAGCATGTGTGACAGAAAAGGTGTTGGCTAACCTGTTTTAGCACTTCAAAGTGACCTCAAAATGAAGTTGTACAAAGTGACCCCAAAATGGCCTCCATTATCTGAATGAAATGACTCAGAGACCCCCTTAAATGACTCAGCTGCCACATAAATGATTGTGTGACTACCTGTTTTAAATGGTTCAAAGAGACCTCCATGAAGAACTCAAAGTGACAATATTAGATTATTCAAAATGACCCCCTTAATGGATCCCATTAAATGATCAACTTAAATGATTCAATGTGATTGCTTAAATTGAAGAAGAAGAAGTTTTATTTAGCACCGTTCCATAGCTCAAGGTCTCTTTACATTATGGTATACAATATATTTGCACACCTACATACACAATACAAACACATAGACCACAAATAGAAACATTATCCAAAATACATCATAAATAAATATGTTTTTAGCTGAGTCTTGAAGGTAGATATATTACAAAGTGTAAGGGGTAGTGAATTCCATAATTTAGGACAATTAACACTAAATGACCACCTACAGTGGGTAATCGAAAATGAGGAATGGACAAAAGATCAAGCTCATATGATCTGAGGGACTGGGCAGGAGAGTAGGTGCAGAGTAGATCAGACAGATATGGAGGTGCAAGACCATTTAATGCCTTAAATGTTAGAAGTAATATTTCAAAGTGAATACGTGTTGCCATGGGTAGCCAGTGAAGAGCGTGCAGTAGAGGAGTAATGTGAGCAGAATGCCTGGTGGAGGTGAGAACTCTTGCTGCTGAGTTTTGAACATACTGTAATCTTGCAATACATTTTTTGGGCAGACCAAGAAATAGAGCGTTTCAATAATCCAGACGGTTGTGGGTTAATAAAAGCCTTCTACTTTAAAAACGTAAATAACTGGCTTCCGGCAGACAGCCATATGCACGTCGACTTGCTTGTGACTAACCCTAACCCCGTACACGATGTAGGAGCAGTGTAAGCTTTGACGCCTCTCCCTGTTCAAACAAATAGGGCTGTATAACAAACTTAAGCTCCTTTTCTCTTATATCGAAATCCTCTGACATTTCTCTTTAAAAAAAATCTCGTTTTAGACTTCTAATTCATGACCAGTATTTTGTTTTTCTCTCTCCTCTGTCAGTATGTCAATGTGTTAGGTCAGAGTTCACTTTTTCGCCATAAACCAATGTGTACGGCCATCTGTCAGAAGCTAATTATTTAACCTCTTTTTAAAGTTTTAAATATGGATATTTTTCTTACACAAAGGCATCGCTTCGCTTCAGAAGGCCTTTATTAACCCCCCGGAGCCGTGTGGTTATCTTTTATGCTGGATTATTGCACTTACTAAGATGGTTGCACAAGTATACTGTGTGACTTTAAATCACACATCATTTCACAATTAATCATCAGATCTACGATCTGTATTAATATTTTCAATTACTGTTCTGTAGTTGAAATCAAGTATTTTCACTTTAAGGGTCTCTTCTGCCAACAGCAGCTGTGGGGTAGTTAGATAGGATAAGAGCATCTGATAAGAGTTTCGACATAGAGAGTGTGTGCAACGTCACAGGAAAAAAATGTAAAGTCTGAGGCCCTGACCCAAATGATACCCTAAACACTCGCGGTCTTCCTAAGAGTCCGCACTTTCGTGACCTAATGCTGATTTGACTGTCGGGAAGAAGTCTGCTGCAGAGCTCGCTTCAATATGGGCTCAGCAAAAGTACACATTGAGGGCACATATCGACAAAGGGGGAGCTCGCGAGCATCCTTCTTAAAACGAAATGGGACACCCTACCGTCTCATGGACTTAACGGATACATGCACGTGGCAGCCATTGTAAGTCCACAAGACCGAAAGTACTAGGGGTGTAACGATTCACTCATTGCATCGATTACAAATCCTGACGATGCATATGCATCGATCTTGAAACATGTTTTTGAATCGTGAATCGTTAATTTCTGCCGATAATCGATGTAAAATGCTAAGTATCGGATTAACCACGATTCTATAGCGATTCAGTGCTTTACAATACATAAACATTAAATTACTACATGCGCGAATTGATGGAGACGTTGTGGGCCATCATTCGCGCCCTCACAGCTCTCCTTCACAGACACGCGCTGCACTTACCGACTTTCACTGGATTGCGCTCGCGCTCCATCAGTAGCAGCCCACGTTTGAGCTCTCCTCAGGACGGCCACTGCTATTCACATGAGTAGATGACAGTTCTCTATCGAGACAGCAATAGTCCTGAGTCAAACCGTTTAAGCCAATGATAAAATAATAATACGTTATATACGTTTTCATTGCGTGGAAATGTCACCGTTATTTTATGTAAGATAAAATACTGGAATTTTATGGAAATGGGTCATACCCATTGACGTTACCTGAGCAGTGGACGTAAAACCCCGCTTATTCAAGGGCATGCATTATGTAATGCATGTTATGTAATGTACCTGGAACACTTTAAAACGATTGTGTAGCCATTAACACTGTCCTGCACTATAGTTAACATGAACTAACAATACTTTTAAAGCCTTTTAAAATTTTGGCTTATGAAAATTTCTACAAATGGCAATTTTTAGACAATTAAAATAATGTTATGTTACATCATTAAAAACTAACATGAACTAACATGAATAATGGACAAAAGTTTTTTTTGCCCCTGCTCTCTGACCCAAGTGGTACTCACTGCAGAGTCTATGATGGCCAGCTCCTCCTCTCTGGACG
This sequence comes from Megalobrama amblycephala, assembly GCF_018812025.1. Taxonomy (NCBI): domain Eukaryota; kingdom Metazoa; phylum Chordata; class Actinopteri; order Cypriniformes; family Xenocyprididae; genus Megalobrama; species Megalobrama amblycephala. Next base: position 26,322,820 of record NC_063045.1, read on the forward strand.
TCCAGTGGGGTGGAGAGATAGAGTTCTGGGTAGGGTTAGGGTAGGATTAGGGTGTCGTTGTACATTTGCTCCTCCTCGCTGAATGTCTAGCGAGGGGGAGCTAACGTAAGATCCACCCATTTGCTCTGCAGTAAGCACCTTCTCCTCTGACCTCCTGAAGGTCGCTGTGTAATTCGCACCCTGACTAAGGCACATTCGGGAAAGCATTTCAATAACCCTAATGAATGCATATAAAAATGCAGAATCTAATCAAATTAATCGAATCAATCAATTAAAAATTTATCAAATTTTAATGCGTCTCGAATCGAATTGCAAAAAGTCGTTCTTGAATCAAATCAAACACCTATGAATCGTGAATCAAATCGATTCACTGTCTACCCAAAGATTCACTGTCCTAGAAAGTACATATGAAGTGTGCCATTTGGGACTGCTGCATGTCTGAGAGTGCATCTGTATTATCTGTAGCCATACCCTTCTCATCACTTTAAATGGTCCAATGTGACCCCAATAAATGACTCAAGTGATCACCTTGTACACCACACATTGACTGTTTTCAAATGTGATCATCTAAAATGATTCAAAGTTCATTTTAAATGACTCCGTGACCAAATTAAATGATTTAAAGTTATCACCTTAAATTATTCAAAGGAAGAAAGAAAATCTTACGGGTTTGGAATAGGAAGGGTGAGTAAAAACAGGTGAGCTGTTCCTTTAAGACTGAGAACCGCAGTCACCTCACTTAATCAGAGAGCTCTTCTATGATAAATCGCAAAATGACTTTCTGAGTCTACGTCTGCATGTTCAACCCGTCAAAGCCCTTCCAAAATGGCATGAAAACAACGGGCCGTCTCAACAGGAGGCATGCAACGCTTTCCCAGACAGAACGGACACGCCAGCTCCCCTTTTCATAACAGGACTCACACACAAACGTACACGGTGATCAAACGTACTGATCAAACGCATGACAGCGTCGGAGATGTCAGGCGTAATCGTCAGCGGCACTGACGTGCGCTACGAGCTTTGATTCGTCTACGTGCCCTCAGTAGGGTGCTATTGCAGTGGAGAGAGAGAGAGAGAGAGAGAGAGAGAGAGAGAGAGAGAGGGAGAGAGAGGGTAACGGGACAGAGGAGACTACAGGTGGGTTATTGGGTGTTTTGCGGTGTTACAGTTACTTTCGGCTGCCGTTGTCAGATGTAACTGGAAACATTTCTCATAGTGAAGCTAATTACCAAACGGTCTTCTTCTGTCAAACGGAGAGCTACCTTTCTATCAAAGCAACTTGCTATAGGCCAACTCATTTTATAAAACTTTTTAAAATTTACAAAAAAGTTAACTTTAAAGGGTTAGTTCACCCAAAAATGAAAATTCTGTCATTTATTACTTACCCTCATGTCTTTCCACACCCGTAAGACCTTCGTTAATCTTCGGAACACAAATTAAGATATTTTAGTTGAAATCCGATGGCTCCGTGAGGCCTTCATAGGGACCAATGACATTTCCTCTCTCAAGATACATAATGGTACTAAAAACATATTTAAATCAGTTCATGTGAGTACAGTGGTTCAATATTAATACTATAAAGCGACGAGAATATTTTTGGTGAGCCAAAAAAAACAAAAAACAAAATAATGACTTATTTAGTGATGGCCGATTTCAAAACACTGCTAGGGTAAGTAGTAAATGACAGAATTTTCATTTTTGGGTGAACTAACCCTTTAATAGCAGGCTTCATATGATGGAAAACAGGGTTTCCCTTGCTCTTTTAAAATAAGAAAAATAAATAGCCAAATAAACAAACATATACTTTTTTGACACCCTTGAGAAATGAAAGAAAAAAGAAATGTTTTAGTGATGACAAAATATTAAATGTGAGATTTACATTTTTAATCATACAAATATAAATATTTTAATAAATTATTATTATAAAATTATACATTTCATATTTAAACCCAAAATCTTTCCATCCATTAATCTAAAACCATATTGAAACGGGTGTATAATATTAAAAGTATCTAAAGTAAACTGTAAGAGTGCAACTTTCCAAAACCATTAAAATGAATGGGAGTTTAGAGATAGGCCAGTAGTTGTTATGCATGGTGGGGTCAAGATGAGGTCCTTTCAATAAGGGCTATATGATAGCATTTTTAAAACTTTGTCGTTTATTAAAGAACTGTTTATTACAGCTAAGAGGGTGGGGCTGATTGTGTCTAAAACCTCTCTAAACAGACGACCAGGCAATACATCTGATTGACAAAGTGTGAGTTTCATCTGAGAAATTATTTTGAGTAATTGAGATGAAGACACTGGTTGAAAATTTGTAAAGCTACTGAATGGAAGGACCAATTGAGAGTGATCCATGTCTAGAGGAGAGAGCTGTGATCTAATATTCTGTATTTTCTGAACAAAAACATTCTGAAAATTGTGTGCACATCTCAACTGAACAGGATTAATGCTGCCTTCACGTGCTATCGGAAATTTGATAATTCCCAATTTCCCACTTCTAAAGTCTTGATTACGAGCTCATCACATTCAAGTTTTGAAATGGGAGGGCGTTCATGTGCAATTTTTAACTAGGAAACTTGTATTTACAATAATTCCAAAAGCACGTGAAGGCAGCATAAGAACTGAATTTATGGTTTTGAAGAGAACTTTGGGCCTATTGGCATTTTTTGCAATCAAGTTGGAGAAATATTTGGATTTTTCCTCACTAACAGAGTTTTTATTGGCAATTTCAGTATTCATACCAGTATTCATACCCTGGTTGCAAGTTGCTTCCTATTTGAAAAGCATTATAAGCAGCCGCCTCAGTACAGCATGGGTTATAGTCTGTGGAAACTGGTTTCAGTGGCGTGTCGGTGATCTCCAGAGATCCGTGGACTGCCTATGTGCGTTTCAGCGAGGGTCTGTGAGCGTGAACACTAAATGAAATTACTTTCCTGCAAAACTATTTTCTTGCTGCTGCTGAATAATAAAAAAAAAAAGCTCTAAAGCTTGAAATCTAAAAGCTGTAGGTCTGATAAGAAAGCTTGTTGTCAATATTCCCTCAACACCCAACACATCTGCTCTAGGGAAGAAAAAAAAAGATTTCTGAAAGAATGGAAAGAAAAAAATGTATGATGTTCTCTATAGAAGCTGTGTTTTAACAACTTTGCTTTTTCTCAGAAGCTTCAGAATGATAAATGAAATGAGAAGAAAAAAGTGAATAATAAAAATAAACATACTGCAAAAAATGTATACCTGTACTATACAGGCCAACATGAAAATATCCATCCATCTATTTATCTATCTGTCCATCCATCCGTCCGTCTATCTTTCTATCTATGTATCTATTTATCTCTCTTTCTATTCATCCATCTATCATCCATCCATCAATACATCTAATTATACATCTAGCCATCTATCATCCAACCATAGTATATTTCTTTTATTATAATTATTATATAAATTATTTAAAATTATAACAATATACAGTAAAGTATTTATTTATTTAAAAAGGTCATTGGGTCTCATTAATGAACTGTGTGTATGTGTCTAAAAAAATCTTGTGTTTCAAAATATTATAAGATCTGGAGGCATTTTAATAATATATCATAATATTTTATAGTCCATTGTATCTTAAAAAGGCAAGTTTATTTTATTTTTTTTAATATTTTAATAATCTATTGTAAAATCACTCTGTCAAATATCAAACAATAAGTTGAACATAATAAAAGAAAAGATGTTTTTTTTCTACATCACTTATTATACAATATGCAAATGTATCCAATTTGCATGTTTTATAAGGTGTAATAAGTCCCAATATAACAAAATAAAGATGTATTTTAAATTGGTGTCATTTGATTTTGAATAAACACTTTTATTTTTCATTTCTGTGGTATATAAAATTAGGACCTCAAATGTATTTAGTTTACCTGGCGTTTACATTATTTTCACAAGAGACATTCAGGAAAACCATGTAGCTATCAACTGCATTTATTCTCTTTGGAAATTCAAAATAGAACAATTAAGATGCACATTTCAGGGAAACATCCCCAGGAATAAATTGGAAGCAAAAGGTGAAGAACGTTTTGGGAGCTGTACTAGACCAAACCACACTGTAATTGCACATTCCATTTTTAGCTAATGAGAAAAAGAGATTGAAGGAGGGGTTTTGTATCTTTTCAATAAGGAATTTCTCATGTGGGAGTTTCATTCCTGTATGTTGAGAGTTGAACTTAATGCATACCATGTCTATATAAAGCACAAATGACAGCTATTCACGAAGATCTTGAACTCAGCATCTCAGGGAATATGTAAGTGAAACATTAAAGTGCCCCTGTTATGCTATTTTAAAGGTTCCCAATTTTGTTTTGGAGGTCTCCTACAATAGGTCTACAAAGTCTAAAAATTTTTTTTTTTTTTTTTTTTTTTTGAAGATTTAGTCTCTCTAAAACCTTTCGAGAGCATACTCTGCTGTGATTAGTCAGATGGCCAAATCTGTTGTGATTGGTCTACTCTGCTCTGATTGGTCTACTGCTTATGTGTGTTAGAAACAAAACACCCATTACCATATCTGAATTACAGCTCTGGATATTCCTCAGCACTTGATATGCAGTGATACGAACAGTAACGATCAATTGAGTCTTCATCCTTGGGAAGTGAAAGAAAAGTGGATTTGCTCTCGCAGCGCAGAAAAAACAAAATTGTCTTCTCGACATGTTATCAACACGAACCAAACTTATCCAGGCCTCAGCTACAAATACGGTGTTTGAGGGCTGGCCAAAGTAGACGTTGTTCGCAGCCATAGAAGACCATAGGCTGGCATTATGCAAATTTCTGACGACTCGTTTCAGGCAGTATGTGTGTGTGCAGCAGAATCATTCTTCCCTTTGGGAGACATTAACTCCATTTATCGAGCACTTTGATCTTTGAAACTGACCTTTTACATTCACAAACAGCTATATTACACACTGCATAAAATGTAATATTCAAAAAAGAATAATAAGGGCACCATAACAATGTATTAATAAAAATAAAATCAACATGAAATCGGAATTGATTCTATTGTTTTAATAAATGGCCCTGTTATTCATCTAAACAGAAAAAAAGCATGCTTTCCCCCGTTCTTTCATCAAAATAAAATAAAATGATAAAATGGGTAAAAAATGGATAAAATAAAATCCCACCCAGCATTTTTTCCTATTAAATCTTATTTTTTAAATTAAAAATGTTACATAAGATAGGTTAAATGTGTTGCAAAAGCCGTTTATGTCTTTTTAGATGAACAGTGAAGATTTTAAGATCCTCCAGGATGCCAGTGAAATGCTTGAAGATGCACAGCACACAGTCAAGCTGATAATTACTCCAAACACCCCTGTCTACTCACATCCCAGAATGCAACGGAAATATGCCACTGTCTCTTGCTCTTGCTGTCACTGCTCTCACTGATGGAGGAAGACAAGAGTACAGTGGGATTCTGGGTAAAGACTCTGAAACCTATTCCTGTAGGCACAACAGTGACATTAGGGAAATGAAGACACGTACACAGGTCCAAATGTCTGAGACCACAGATGTCTGCGCAAATAGGGACCGCGAGGGTATGTAAAAACATAGGACATCATATTATTTCATTCGGACCGAATACCATAATAGACCCTTTTCACACTTCCGGGTTTCTCAGAAGCGGAAGTTGTCATAGTTGGGTATACTTTTATAGCAGTGAATGAGAGAATTAATTAAATAGATTTGTGTGTGTGTGTGTTTCCATTTGCGCAAAGACGTAGCAAAAGAAAACTCCACAATAGTGCTTTCACAACTTTCAAAAAGAGGAAAAATATAGAAAGCGATTGATAACGACATGAGAGAAATAAGTCATTTTTACGGTCGCTCTTACAGCCGCTGTATTAGAAACATCCTTAAAGCAGCTTTAACTATTTTTTTTTTTATAATTTGATGCAAATGTAATATAATACTAAGTATAGTGTTATAAATGTACATACATTAAAAAAAAAGAAAATAAAAAGAACTTGTCATAAAATGCGTCATCACAGTCTGTGAAAAGGGTCTACTGGATGAAAATGTTATGGTCCTAGGCCTTCCACAGACAATACATATTTATAAAAATACATTTAGACTGTTATAGTGATCACTATCAGGATATGAGGAGACTTTCAACCAGTATGACAAAAAATGTTTCTGTGGAGAATCACCTACTGCACCTTTAAAGGGATAGTTCACCCAAAAATGAAAATTCGATGTTTATCTGCTTAAGATGTAGGTGACTTTGTTTCTTCAGTAGAACACAAAATGAACCGATCGGACCGATCGGTTTGTGCAAGAAACCGAACAGTATTTATATAATTTTTTACCTCTAATACACCACAATGTCCAACTGCGTTCAGCACTCGCTTAGTGAGGTCTGATCGTGCTCTGACAGCGGAAGTGATGTCTAGCACTCATTGAAGTCTATGTGCGAGACATCACTGCTGCTGTCAGAGCGCGATCAGACCTCACTAAGCGAGAACTGAACGCAGTTGTACATAATGGTGTATTAGAGGTAAAAATTATATAAATACGGTTCGGTTTCTTGTACAAACCAATCGGTTCGTGTCTTAGGACATCAAATGTCGTCACGAGCCGCAGGGTTTAATTTGGATTTGTCTATGCACGTTTTTTCGACTCTTACTGTTCGAGTTCCCATTCACTCCCATTTTTTGACTGACAGACGGCAACGATTGGAGTTAAAAATCATCATTTGTGTTCTACTGAAGAAACAAAGTCACCTACATCTTGGATGCGCTGGGGGTAAGCAGATAAACATCAAATTTTCATTTTTGGGTGAACTATCCCTTTAAGTAACTTGAATCAGTCAATGACTCGGCCAGTCAATGATTCGCTCATTTAAAAGATCCATTGACTTAAAAACATCCATTCATTTAAAAAAAAAGATCTGTTCATTTAAAAGTCCTGTTCACTTAAAAACATCTGTTCCCTTAAAAGATGCATTCATTAAAATCAGTTAATCTAAAAGATCTGTTACCTGTCAATTAATAAAAAAAAAAATAAAAAAAAAAAGATCTGTTCATTTAAAAATTCTGCTCACTTAAAAGAGCTGTCACTTAAAAGTTCCATTAACTCACATGATTTCAGTAAAATACTTACAAAAAAAAAGTGTATTAAATTAGACAAATGCAAATAAAAGTATTTTCTGTATAGTGGTCTTGGGACTTTTGGACAAACGGAGCACATAGAGTTGAGAACGCTGCTATCAGGCCTGCAAGACACATTGTGCGAGTCCTGCAGCTCAGCGTCCGTGACTCCCTGAGAGCCCACGATAAACCGACACTCCCACTTAATCAGACACAGCACAGTGTGTGTGTGTGTGTGTGTGTGTATCAAACAGAGAGTCTGTAGGGCACATACTTACAACTGTGTCCATTTTCTCCTGTAGCTTGTTTGAGTTTCCACTGTACACTTTAGGTTATTTCTAAGGCTATGATTGTTCCTGCAGGAGTGTGAACAAATACTACCATGCTCATATTGTCCAGATCGCTCAATGCCGATTATTGTCTGCCTGTACAACAACAGAAAAAATGTGCCTAGATATCTATTTCCTGTCTACATCTCCCTTTCACTTTGAATAAAATGTGTGTGTGCTGTTCTCACTCTAAGTGAGAAGAAAGTGTCAACAGTAAAGGAAATCACAACCCACACCTCAGTTTTCACTCCTTTTTTTCCCTAAGATTGTGCTAAAGTGAATGCTCATGTCATCTAATGCCTCTAGTTCTCTTCCAGCAGACGTGTGAACCGCTTTGCTATGTTCTTAACCCTACCTCGGGCTGTGTCCTTCCAAGTTCATGTCAGTGGTGGAAATGTTAAAGTCTCTGGGGTTTTCTTCTAATCTTATCCTTCTCAGCAGAAAATTGGCAAATTTATGGACCCTGGTCCAATGTCAAAGATGCTTCTCAACCTCATGCCTTGAAGTCATACTAGCTTATGGCGGTCAATATGGTTTTACATGACAGCCCTTATCGGCCCTAACCAACTTCACCAAACGTGACCTAGCAGGTCAACCAAGGAGATCTAATGTCTTCCAATTCCTTTTTTACTGACTATCCTGAGGTCAAAAGCCAACTAAAGTTTCAGACAAAACAGTTGTTGACAAAATGTGGCTACATTTTGAATGGAATGTTTCTTTTTTGATTTGTTTTTTTGGTAGCAGATTGCTAATCAGTTAAACGTTGACCCCTTGAGGTCCACCAGCTTGTAGTCCACTTGATCAATGTCAGATCATGTTAGACCTGTTAATACCCATAAATGACCTTGTTAAAATGCAGGATTTAATATTATCTATATGGAATTGTTTGGATCATAATAAGCCACATTGTTTGGATCATAACAAACACAGTGCAGCACTTCCAGGTTCTATGTCAGAACGCTGGCTCAGTATTGGCTGACGCTGATCACGTGAGCAGCACAAGGCGTGTGTGATGTCGTTATTTTTGTTTGTATACACAAAAAATGAAGAGTTAATTTGCAAAAACAGATTTTTTCCGTTTTTATTAATTCTAATAAATCATGTTTTTTTATTTTGCATTCCTGCAGTTGGGTTGTTTTAAGTAATAATAACAAAAAAAAATACAGGTAACTTACAAAATTAAAGTTTATTGAAAGTATGTGTTTTTATATATTAAAAGTTTGTTTTTTAGCAAAAGCAGATAACTCCAACAGTTGTTTTTGGTAAAAGCAGATAACTCCACATTTCATGATTCAGAGGTAATCAAAACCAAGTAATTGCTTCGTAATTGCATTTAAAACACACGTGTGCACACACACGCACACTCACACACTAACAGATGGCACACACACAGAGACGCACACACGCATGTACGCACCTACACTTACAAAATCAAAAGGACAAACAAAGTTTTAGCAAGTAAGACATGTATGGTGTACAAGTTGCAAGTCGAAATTATAAATCCTTGATCACTTTTATTCAGCTTTGACAAAGCTCCCCTCAGCTAGCACGTTTTCGAAGTGACTAGCAGCCTTGTCACCTGACCTGAATATTGTGCGCTGAGGGTGCTTGTTGGTTTCTGCTGTAAAATGTTAATTCATGATGCCTTGACAGTGAACAATACAGGCTTTTTTGACAAAACGTATTTAGGGTTCAGAACGTGTTATGTGTGGAGAATAAGGCACGGCAGTCAGTTCTTTTTTTTTTTTTAAATACAAAAAGTATTCTCATCGCTTCATAACATTAAAGTTGAACCACTGTAGTCACATGGACTATGTCTTTACTACGTTTCTGCAGCCGGTGCATGTACAACAGCGCATGTGTGAGTGACTTGTTGTTAGTATTAATGATTAATTTGTTAAATAGTTTGTTTGAGTGTAATTTTTTTCAATGAATCAGGTTCACAGAACTGAGGTCTGATGTATAAACGTGTATAAACACAAAAAACATGCTGAAATGTGCGTACATAATTTTCCACGCACATAATCATACTATAGTGAGCAAATTAATGTAGTAAACAGAATGATTTAAACTCTATTTTCCATTTGAAAATTTCCATTTCCACACTTAGATTACACATCCCACTCTCCTTAATAGAGTTAAGCACTGAAATTACATGAAATCATTATCCAGAAGTGATTATGATTCACTCACAAATTTGACATGAATTACTTGTTTACGAAAAATGAGAGAATGATTCCCATGCAACCAGTCCGATTGATTGACAGAACTGGTCTAAATGAATCATTCACCAAATTAAATGATTCACTCACAAAATGACTTGTTTAAGAAAACTGATTTGCTTGTGAAATGGACTGACTGATACATTCACAAACCGGATTAAACAATTCATTTACGAATTTGACTGATTTGGTCCGATTGGTTTGTGAGTTGTTGAAACTCTTGAACCCTTGAATAGATGGGTAGTACTGCAAATTCTTTTTAAACCCATAAAAATACCACATTCACATTGCATAAATGATTTTAACAACTTTATAGAGTCAACATCCACTTATATGTCATCTGAGCCCATCTCAGCACGGATGCTTCTCTCATCTCCCGTTTCCCTGGAGACAGCAACCATGGAAACCACGATAGGCCCCATTGACTGTAATCCCACAATTCCCTGTCCACTAGGCATGTACAGTAAAAGCTTTCGTCTAGAGGGCTTCTGTATTCAGGTAACTTCAAAAGTAGATTAGTTTACCTGCAATCGATGTGGCATGCGAGAAAAAGACGAGTATGCCCTCCAGATATGAAGAAGCACAATAAAAATAAATCCCAAAGACATTTTAACCACAGCCTGGAGATGAAACGCAGTTCGTTATGAATTCAGTAGAATGAGAAGTTTCCTTACATCACATAGGTAAGACAGACAAAGAGGAAGATCTTAAGTGCTATTCGGATGGTAATTGTTTAACATGAACATGAGGTAATTTCAGCATTAACAGGCATTAGTTGGAGTAGGAAATGTCAAGTGTTTTTCTACAACTACAAAAGATTCGACTCAACGTTTGTGAACATTTTCATCAATCCATTTCTTGACTGAATAGTTGATCAGCTGGACAAATTGACAAACTGACAAATTGATCAGTTGGTTCCCTGAATGAATCATTCAGACAGATTCTGTGAATCTGTTCGGATGATTCTCTGACAAGATTTGACTCAAAATAATGATACTTTCTTTAATCAGACATTGATACCGATTGGTAATTTATCCAGAAGTAAGTTACAGGGTTTTTATTGATGAGATAAGGCTACTTTTTGACACTTTTATCAACAGAATTTAGCACAATTGAGGCTGGTTTCAGAGAAATGTTTTGAATAACATGAATAAAATCATTTAAAAATTTATATTTATATAATTTTCATTTATAATGTGAACAGGTTTGAAGAACCAATCGGGGTGCATTTCCCAAAAGCATCGTTAGTCAACTATGGTTGTAAGTCCCATTGAACTCTACTGGTAATGATGGAACTTGCAACCATAGTTCACTTTGGGAAACGCACACCTGAATGATTTGTTTCTCCATACTGTCTGATTGATTCACTAACAAATTGGACTGAATGACTTGTTCACAAAAAGCATTAGAACGATTCACAGAAACAGCCTAAATGATTCATTCACCAAAAAAAAATGGTTGATCTACTCACAAATTTGACTAAATGACCCATTCACAAAAAAAACAAAAAACAAAAACAAAAACAACAACAACAACAATAGAACAATTCACAGAACTGGTCTGAATGATTCATTCGCCAAACTCACTGGCTGATTCACTCACAAATTGGACTGAATGACTTGTTCACAAAAACGATAGAACGATTCACAGAAACTGCCTAAATGATTTATTCACCAAAACAAAATGGCTGATTTACTTACAGATTTGACCAAATGACTTAGAAAAAAAATGATAGAACAATTCACAGAACTGATCTGAATGATTCATTCACAAACATAAATGATTGATTCATCCACAAATTTGACTAAATGACTTGCTTATGAATAGTGATAGGAACAATTCACAGAAATAAATGAATCATTTTGAATAACACAAATAAAATCATGAATAAATGTATAGTTGTGAACACCACTTCCAGAGCTTACAATTGTTATGCATGGCCTGATTATTTATTTATTTATTTATTTATTTACATAGGCCTATTGGGTTACCTGAAAACTGAAATATAAATGCATTTTTATTTTGCAAGATGTTTAATTTTACGAGTAACAATTTTATTAATATAGGCAACGCAACTAAGTCTTTTAAATGCTACAGTAAATCTCATTCTGTATAGACACAAGAATGACAAAAATGTTCTATATCAAACCTCAATCCCAAAAAATTTGACATTTATCTAAAATAAAATAAAATAACAATACTGCCTGAAAAGGGCTTAAAGGATTCAGCACATTCAACGTCGCTTCCTTAAAGTCACACTGAAATATTGTCATGTGACTGACTACATATGAGGCAACTTTTTTTTGGACATTTTTTTCTTGAATTAATTAATATCTCTTTATCAAGGAAAAGCCATTCAAACATTATTTTACAGAAGCCCCCCTGAGAAACAATTACTGGCAAAATGGGGTTTTAGTACATATTGTTATGGTCCTTTTTGTGAGTGCACAATAACTGTTATACAACGCTCTCAATCTCTCTCCCTTTCTCTCTTTAAGTTGCCGCACATATGGCAGCCCAATAATCTCAAGCTTTCAAAACTGCTCGCTGTATGCCATCCTGTGCGCTAGAGTGATGTGCAATTTGTTTAGCAAGAGGCACTCTATAACAGCTAAAGGGAGGAACGCAACTGGAAGAAAAGCCTTTTATTGCTCCAACATGGAGATCTTTCAGACAACAGCAAAATATACAGGCACTCCACTTTTCTGCCAGTCAGAGCACTGTCCAAAGTCTTTCTAAAGAGTTGGCCAAATGTGTTGTTCATGTCAATAGTGAGTGACAGATAGGCCTATTGAATCAGTATCTTCGCCTTTTACTATGACACTTGGACACAAGGACTGTGAAGAGATGCAATATTTTCTTTATAGAACATATGATCATATAGTAGGTTAAAAAAAGTTGCAATCTTTACAATAAAGTCTATATATATATATATATATATATATATATATATATATATATATATATATATATATATATATATATATATATATATATATATATATTTACACAGTACAGTCCAAAAGTTTGGAACCACTAAGATTTTTAATGTTTTTAAAAGAAGTTTCGTCTGCTCACCAAGGCTACATTTATTTAATTAAAAACACAGTAAAAAACAGTAATATTGTGAAATATTATTACAATTTAAAATAACTGTGTACTATTTAAATATATTACAAAGTAATTTATTCCTGTGATGCAAAGCTGAATTTTCAGCATCGTTACTCCAGTCTTCAGTGTCACATGATCCTTCAGAAATCATTCTAATATGCTGATCTGCTGCTCAATAAACATTTATGATTATTTTCAATGTTGAAAACAGTTGTGTACTTTTTTTTTTCAGGATTCCTTGATGAATAGAAAGTTCAAAAGAACAGCATTTATCTGAAATACAAAGCTTCTGTAGCATTATACACTACCGTTCAAAAGTTTGGGGTCAGTAAGAATTTTTATTTTTATTTTTTTGAAAAGAAATTAAAGAAATGAATACTTTTATTCAGCAAGGATGCATTAAATCAATCAAAAGTGGCAGTAAAGACATTTATAATGTTACAAAAGATTAGATTTCAGATAAACACTGTTCTTTTGAACTTTCTATTCATCAAATAATCCTGAAAAAAAATATTGTACACAAATATTTTGTACAATTGTACACATTAAATGTTTCTTGAGCAGCAGATCAGCATATTAGAATGATTTCTGAAGGATCATGTGACACTGAAGACTGGAGTAATGATGCTGAAAATTCAGCTTTGCATCACAGGAATAAATTACTTTGTGAAATATATTCAAATAGAAAACAGTTATTTTAAATTGTAATAATATTTCACAATATTTCTGTTTTTTACTGTATTTTTAATTAAATAAATGTAGCCTTGGTGAGCAGACGAAACTTCTTTTAAAAACATTAAAAATCTTAGTGGTTCCAAACTTTTGGACTGTACTGTATATGATAAAATCAATTAAAAGATAAATTATAATTATATAATTATATATTTTTTTTCATATAAAATTATTTAATGTTTGATGACCCTGAAATATATCCACACACAAGGAGTCTGAAGAATCAAAACACACTTTGCTAGCCTTGCCATTACATTCGCTCAAAGCTGGCTATCATGAAAAGGCCTTGTGTACGTACACCAATCGTGCACTTTTCAAAGGCGCCAAATCAAAGGCTAATCTGAACAAAGCATTACCAGACCAGAATGACAAAACACCATCCTGTCTTTCTGTCTTCCTGCTTTTCTTGCCCTTTCAAATATCAACGTCTTAAGATTTTTTGAATAATGTTATAATAATAAATAATTAATATAATAAATAATTATATAACAATAAATATATTAATAACAACAAACAAAGACCCAAACAAACAAACAAAATAAATAAATTTCACAACTGAAACAAAATGAAAGTGAATAAGCAATTTTGATTTTTGGGTAAACTGTCCTTTTTAATACATTTCAACTATAGTCAATGAAGTCAGATTTATGCAATCACAAAAAAGAATGTGTGAAAGAGTGAATAAATTGCTCCTAGTTATTTATAAATATGAGAGACATACTTACATGTGGCACTGTGAGCAATCCATGGTGTGGCCTGTTGATCTGTATCAGCTGGGCTCATCGAGAGTGTAGGGTTGGGAGTCACATTCAAAACCCCCATGGATTGTGGATATGTAATCTGACTGTCTGCCCTGTATGCAGTCTAGACAAGAATGATGAGGATATCAGTCTTCTAAATACAAATACATATTAAAATGTATGTATAACAATGTTTTTAATGCTATATTTCTTCTATACTGGTGCATCTACCCAGAATATGCTTGCATGAGACTCTCAGCTCTGACACATCAGAAAGTGTCAACAGTTGTCTGATATCAGACTGTGAAGCTGTTGGCTGTGGCACAGAATCTTCAAGCAAGATCTGGCTTCTGATTGGCTGCGACTGCACGCATACACTCCCACGCCCCTATTTTTAGAAAATTAATCATTGGATGAAACACGGCGAGCGCTCAAAGTTATCAGTCAAGAACACATTAATGTGTTTACGGAGCAGGACAGACGATCGTGCGGCCAGTTCACGTAAATACATACGGCAATAAAAGAGTATCACCCATCAAACACATCAACTGTGTTTAAAGATAAATGATGCTGAAGTAAATTGTGTGTGATTATTAGTGTGCTGTCTACTTAGCATTTTAAGGCAACATAAACATGCTCGAAGTAATTCTATTCCTTCTACAATACCTCTTTTGGGACAAAATTTAAGGCAGCATCACATGTATCCTTTACAGAGAAGGAAATCCCACAATGCAGTGCAAGCTCAGTGAAAAAAAAAAAAGAATCCAAAATGGTGGAAGACTCTAGAAATGATGACTATACACTTATATTTATTAAATATTTTTATAAAAGTAGCAATCAAGTGTAATATAATAAACAAAAAATATTTTACTTTAATATTTGTGTGTAGGCTAAAGTACTTCTTAAGCTACGTAAAGAAAAAGTATCCAAGATGGTGGACGAGTCGACTAGAAATTCACTTCACAAAGTATCAATTAAAAAGTGCAGTCTAATAAAAGAATAGTATTTTAAGAATATTACTTTTTATGTTTGTTATAGTATGAGGTTGTTAGCTTAGCAACAAACTAACATACATTTTTACTGGTATCAATTATGAGACAATTCTTTGTGATAAAATGGCAGATAAGTCCAGAGAAATGCTGATTATACACTTAGCTTAGCAACATGCTAAAATCAACTACATGGATCGATACTTGTGCTCTTAAGGCCTGTTCACAATACAATACCTATAACAATAACTATAATGTTTTAATAATCTTTCTAATTCTGAATTATAAAAACATTGAGAGCCAATCAGAATCCACCTATAATAAACAGAACATTATTGTACATTGCTGTGAACGCTAATATGGTCATCGTTATAGTTAAAGTTCTTGGTGTGAACAGGCTTTATTACTAAAAATATTAATAAAATGTCTAGTCTGATGAAGAAAAGTTACTATTTCATTCAGTATCTACAAGTGCCATGCACTTTTTTTTAATGATTTTTAGATTGTGTTGTTAGCTTAGCAACAAGCTATTATCAAACTCTACTACAATCAATTGTGAGACAATCCCAGAATTCATTGTAATAAGCTCAGAGACAAATATCAAAGATGGCAGACAAAGTTGCTTATAATAGGCCTAAATTTATATATTAGAATATTTAAGAAATGGTGTGCTCAACAATTGTGCATTTAATGTACTTTTTTATGCTTTTATAATGAGAAGGAATCTAAAAAATAAACAATCTTAACAATCTTAAATCTAAGATTGTGGACAAGTTGACTAGATATTCACATACTTAATCAATAATGAAAAATATCAATAAACAGTTTACAATAAACAATTATGAGTGCTATGGACTTATTAGATTATTGCAATGTTAGCTTAGCAGCATGCTAATCATAAACTGAACTGAATCAGTGGAAAGTATTTTCTTATCTTCAGCATAAAGTCACATTGAGGAGGAATAAGTGCGCTGGGAACCTAATTAAGGTGTTGTGGATTATTTCAAACTTTTCCCAGGAAAAGGCAGAAATGACACGGAGGACCAGGCACCTATGATGAGTCTTATTTGTCAAATTTGAAAGCGTTGCCGCTGACAGAATGAGACTGACTATTAGTTACATTGCTGGTGTTGCCTTGCAGCGTGGATCTAATGTCCTCACCTTCTGTCCCATCCAAAGGGCAGCATGTCCTTATGAAGCTACACGAGGGTCTCATGACAGCAAAAAAAACAAACAAAAAAAAACAAAAACAAAGTGGAGTCAATGACAGAGCTGAAACTTACCAGGCCAGTGGTAGCAGGTGGTCCTGTCGTCATGTTTCACCAATTGATGTTCACTGACTGGAACTTTGTCTAGAGTTTGACAGTTTATACGGCTAAAGGGCCATGTGCCGAACGTCTCAACTCTTTATCTGACTGTCTGTTTGAATGTCTTTCTATGGTGTTTTTCAGATATGAACCTCATATTTTCTCATGTTGGCTATCTGAACGTGTAGCCCCACCCTTTGAATTCAAATGCTGCGGTTGCTCCTTGGACCAGATATGAAGAGGGGCTCTGGAGAGAAAGACCCACACCCATAAACACATGTGTTTGGAGGAAGTTGGCTGTGGAGGAACTGGTGAAGTCAGCACGCAGATGTTAGGGCCGTGATATTGTTATGCAAGTCAACATGACATCAAAATAGCCCCATTTACTATACTTTTTTTAAAAACGTTTCTGCTTTTTTGTGCCTGATTGTATTCCAAAAGAAGACGAAACAAATCTTTAACCTCATCTTAAAACAAAAGGAACAACATTTTTTCCACTCTTTTCAACCCTTTTCCTTCAACCATCTGCCTCCATTCTGCTATGCAACACCCACTTTTCATTATCCAGTCAATTCCCAAAGGACAAAATTCATGTTTCTCATTGAATATCCAGTTCCCTTCCCAGGAAAAAAAATAAGACTGCAGAAGTGGGTTGCAACCTTTGGATAACTTAGTCTTGGTGCATTAAACTGGATAGAAAGTTGTAAAACTTGTTCTAAAAAGTTGTAAAGCTTGACAATTTAATGGAAGTAATGGTCATTTAAAATCCATCTGCTTTCATTATCATCTCCAAACTCATCATTTAGGTCATATTTTTCAAAAACCTGCACTCATAATGCATATTCAGAATTTCTGAAGGACTGAGTCTTCGGATCAAGTTTTCATCAAGTGTTCTTCTTTTACAATCCCCCTGTTCCTGCCAAAACACTTGGCAGTACAAAGTTAAATTTGTCATTTCACACAAAAGTAATACAAATCTTATCCAGCTCTATCTGCACTGTGGTGGAAAAGTAATTCAAAACTGACTTACCTATGAATTATTTTGCTTGATATAAATGGGTTAATGTGTAGTGAAATTGCTCCAAAAATGGTGAGAAACACAATGTATTAGAAAGTGTGAGACCTCAGGAATCACTGGAGTTCAAACCTACCTCAAATGTACAGTTACATAATCTTCGTAATATCATTGCACCTGCTGCACCCATGGTACGGCAGCAAAGTTCCTTGATTATTACGCCGGAATGAGAGTATAGTTCCTAGCCATGTCGGCCTAGAAAATCGCAACTTTTAATTTTCTGTCAGTCTTAGTACACAATGTAACTAAGAGTCAAGTTTTAAATAGGAAAAATATCAAAACTCTTTGGTCATTTTTGAGCGAGATGCTAACGGTCTAATCAGATTCAATGAACTATGCTAAGCTATGCTAAAAGTGGTACCGCCAGACCCAGAGATCGGCTGAATGGATTCCAAAACGATAAAACTCAACTGTTTAACTCTAGGGGAGTTGGAAAATGAGTCTGTTTTCAAAAAAAGTGGAGTGTTCCTTTAAAACAAATGAAAAAAAAACTGGTGTATTAAAGATACAGCAAGCAACCTGGTCTCATGAGAAAACAACTATTTTACGAGGTGGATTCCTACAGAAACATATTTTTAGGGAAAAAAACATGGAAGCCCGCCACTAAACCTAACAGTCAGTGGGGTGTAAACAGATCGCAAAGAATTACAAATGAGAATGTACAAATTCAAATTCACCAAAACTTAAAAAAAGTTATGAATTGCCAGAAGAATGTGCTGAAACAAATCTTAAAATCTCATGCAGGGTTGCTTCTCAAGTAAATTTATGGAAATTCGTAGTCATGTAGAACAGTTTTTTTTCCCTTCAGTATTGTAGCTTAACTACATTTTATGTTTTCCAAAGTAAAGTTAGCACTACCAAAGACTTTAGGTACACAAAGATGCTGCACTCATATTCCTTTGAGAAAGCAACGCACAGTATACCAGAATAAGTCCCACCTTCTAAATAAAAGAGCCAATCGCCAGTTGACCCTTCACAAAGACCCGTCCCCCTTAGTTACTGTTGCATTGTCTGACAAGCCATGGTGCTGTCACACCACACAGAGTGAAAAATACATCGCGGAGCGAAGAGGACACTGACAACACGTTGACAGATGAGACAGATCAGGTTACTCATGATATTAAAGGTGCTAAAGAGGATGTTTTGTTTTATACATTTTTGCAATATTACTTGAAACTGTCTTTACTAACTGATAAAAGACTATTTATTAGGTGCACTGAAAGGAATATTATTAATATACATCATCTGTGCACGAGGTAGGGCCTTAAAATCATCAGCCAATCATTTACGCGATCATCGCATAAACGATTGGCCCTCTGGCTTGTCAATCACTGCCATGACGTTCCTTGTGCGAGACGTGCACGCTCCAGTAACTTTCCACACTCCACAGGCGCCGCATGCAATGTTTTTGTCAGGAGACAGGAGTAACAACTGCAGATTATAAGTTACCTGCGGTGAGTCCGACATAATGAATCCACGAACACGACACAGCGAATGCCGGTGGTAAACACTCGTGTTCCAATACTCGTGCACGAGTTTTGGGAGGCGTTCCCTCGAAATGAACTGTGAAATGTGTTGCATGCACATATAGCTCTGGCTATGAAGCAAGGTTGTTGTGGATGTTTGCTACATGGCCCAACCCTAACTTTGAGTATATTAAAGCTGTATTTGAATCATATATACTCCAAATGACGGACAGGAGACATCAACTTTCTGTTCACGGCGTTCATCCGGGGGGAAGCTCTTGGGGCGAAGGGGCGGAAGGCGTTAAGGGATCTGGAATGGCTTTTTAATTACAGCCATTTTCTGCTCAGAAATGAACTGATGCAGGCTGTCAGCAGCCACAGATGCCGCGCAGACTGAGGGGACGTGGGCTGCACTGAGACACCCCCCGCCAGCTACAGCTGGATCATATGGGTGAGGATATTAATTACTGAGAAAACACATGCACTGACCTGCTGCATTCTGTGTGACTAACGGAAAGGAAAACAATGATCGTAGTGACTTGTTACATTATTTACGACTGTCTAATGTTTAGTGTGGACTTCGCTAATTGTGTTTTCAAACAAACGTATTAGCATGGGAATGTGTTTTGTAGTGTAATAGTTAGTCAATGTTCAGATGGGCGACTGTACATTATACTGTCATTATTTACTCACCATCATGTCATTCCAAGCCAGTGTGATGTTCTTTCTTCTCTTGGATACAAAAGGAAA
The DNA here is from genome assembly GCF_018812025.1 of Megalobrama amblycephala. Classification (NCBI taxonomy): domain Eukaryota; kingdom Metazoa; phylum Chordata; class Actinopteri; order Cypriniformes; family Xenocyprididae; genus Megalobrama; species Megalobrama amblycephala. Next base: position 26,342,668 of record NC_063045.1, read on the forward strand.
AGTTCTGGAAAAAAAAAAAAAAAAAAAAACTAGATTACAAATGTTTTTGTGCAAAAACCATAAAAATGTGTGTGTATTACTAGTTTGCCACATTTAATATATATATATATATATATATATATATATATATATATATATATATATATATATATATATATATATATATATATATATATATATATATATATAATATATATATGACCCCTAAAGTACTTGGCATTTAAATGTTGCGGACTAGTCTCTTCAATTTGTAAAGGATGTTCAGTGAAATATCAAGGAGGAAAATGTGCTTAGACTGAATACAAATTAATAAAAGAAAGATTATGGAAGACCTCAGGGGTTTCAGACAGAATTTATTGATTTTATATCTGTTTGATACCAAAAGCTTGTCTGTTTTTGAGATGCCCGAACTAGATGGATTTCGAGTCATTGATGTATAAATAGATTTGCATGGTTCAGAGGAGGATTATACTGACAGGAACAACAGGTAAATTTATGTTTCACTGACATATTTAGAAATTTTAATCATGTTGAAATCAAATATATCTATTTCTCATACAATTTCTGTAATAAAAAAAAAAAAAAAAAAATGCAACAAACTGTCTAATGTGTTATTTCTTTATTTTTTGGCTAACTCTGAGAAATCCAATACATAGGAATGGATAGGAATGTCTCCAGTATATTATATTTTTTCACAAAACTTCCCCTCATTTACTTTGACCTTCCTTTGAATACCGTAAATTTGTCATTGGACCTTCATTATGGTCCAATTTGTCATTGGACCATTTTGCAAACTCTCCAACTAAAATAACAGTTGGTTCAAGTAATGTTAGCATCTCACTTAGCGTAAAAAGAGAGTTAAATCCATAAGGAGAATCAGGTCTTCTCAAAATTTGGTAGTTGCAACGTCAGGCAAGTCATTTAACTCTGGTGCACACTGCAATTTTTATGTCCTTTACGATTGTTATTTAGGATTGTCCAACGTTATCCTGGGTAAAATCCAAATATTGCCCAACAATATGTCAGTCTGTATGACGTATATTAGCTAAGATTATGGTCTCCACAGACATAGTTAAAATTCTGGCCGATACCATTAAGCAGATACTGGCCAATTTTAAAGTTATAAATGTGAATTAATAAAATAAATGTTAGATGCGAGCATTAGATGACATTAAAAGCAATCTAAATGTAAAAATTAGGGGAAATAAGCATGCACAATTAAATATAAAATATTGACCGATATGATTAAAAAACAAAAGCAACAAAAAAAAACCCTCTAATATCAGCCAATAACCAATATGGTAACCATATATTGTGCATCACTTGTCAGAACTAGCCGCCATAGGCCAAGATTCATCACTAAAGCAATCATTTGGCTACTGAGCCATAAAGGGACATGGTGAAGGAGAAAAAAATGAGATAGGAGGAAAAACGAGAAGTGCTTTTGCCTTCCCCTGAGAAACTTTGCGTTCGCTCACAAAATATTTGCGTTCCTCCAAGAAATTTTGCGTTCACATTTGCAAAATTTTCACGTTTACCCAAAAAACTGTGTACGCTCACAAAAAACACAAAAGTTTTGCAAGCATATTCAAAAGATTTGTGAAGGAATCAAAAAACTTCCAGTTATATACTGTTGATTTTGGTCCTACTATAAAATCTCGCCAAAATGATCACCAAAATTGCCTTGAATGCCAAAATACTGACAAGAATTGGCTTTGGAAAATGAATCCTGCTTTACTGAGTCAAAGAAAGAACTGGGAAAGCCTCCGATAATAAACTCTCTCTGTCTCACATTCTGTCATCTATGCTCCACATTTTTTCCATAATTTAGACTGATATTCAGAGTGTGTGTCTGACGTGACTGTCCGAAACCTCTGAGTATGCCGAGGGAATGAAGAAGGGAGAGAAGGGAAGATGGAGGAGAAGGTGCAATGAAGGGAGATGTATGACGACATTTAACGAGGCAGACGCTCATTCCAAATTTGTGCGCCCTACATACTGAAATGCCATCATGAAGGTGGAAGGGAAAGAAAGAAAGACAGGTAAAGGCCAAGAAAACTGAGTAGTAGAACGAAAGAAAGTAAAAAGAGACCATAAAAATAAACTACGGTAACTTGAAAGAGCTCCTGAGGGAAAGTGAAAAACAAGCAAAATCTCATTCATATCTCAATTGTCTCAATCAAACAGCAATGAGATTAAATTGAGAGCAACAGATAAATAGACTCCGGTAATCTCACATGTGTCTGATATAAAGTTTCAGAAGATGTCTCAACAGTGTCTCTAATTGTGCTCAGATTGGCTAAAATACCAAAGTTTGCAATAAAGAAGTCACACATCTCAATATGAATTCAAATATTATTCATGAAATTATTATTTTATAGATCTATACTTATTTTGGAGAAACATCTGAGACAAAGATAGTAAAACATAACTATTAAATAGAAATTTTCTTCTTGAAAAATATTTGTTGTCCTCAACAATAAGAAAGAAAAAAAAAAAAATCACAAACAAGGTCTCTTTAAACGCAAATTAAGATATTTTTGTTGAAATCCGATGGCTCAGTGAGGCCTCCATAGCCAGCAATGACATTTCCTCTCTCAAGATCCATTAATGTACTAAAAACATATTTAAATCAGTTCATGTGAGTACAGTGGTTCAATATTAATATTATAAAGCGAAAAGAATATTTTTGGTGCGCCAAAAAACAAAATAATGACTTACATAGTGATGGCCGATTTCAAAACACTGCTTCATGAAACTTCGTAGCGTTATGAATCAGCGGTTCGGAGTGCCAAAGTTTGGCAGTTTAACAGGCAATCCGAATCATGATTCGACACGCTGATTCATGCAGGCTATGCAGGCCTCACTGAGCCATCAGATTTCAACAAAAATATCTTAATTTGTGTTCTGAAGATGAACAAAGGTCTTACGGGTGTGGAATGACTAACCCTTTAATATATAGGTTTCACATAGACTGCATTGAGATTAATGGAGAATAAATGGAAACTGTTGCTTTAGATTTCAGAAGAGTCCAAAATGTTTCACACTTTGCTCAGTTTTGACAAGATACCAAAGTCTGCAATCCAAAAAAAGTAAATCTAAATATGAACTCAAACATGGCTCATCAAATGATTCCAACACCAAAATATCTGAGATATGCTATCCACTTTCCTGTACAAAAATTACTCTCAAGCATTTCAAATTGGAAATTTAGAGTTTTGCAGAGAACTATCTACAATGTTCATACTTAATGATGAAGGAAACAAAACCCAAGTAAGCGACATTTGAATAATTTTCCTCAGGGATGATACTTTAGAAGCCCACATCTATATAAAAATTCACAAGAACTTTTTAATATCTCATTTCTCTTTGCCTGCAATGAGATTAAATGGAGACATTTGCTTTAGCCTCACATTGATCAGATGTTTCTCCTGAAGAGAAGACCCAAGTAATCTCATACTCTTTTAGAGTTTCAGAAGAGATCCCAACAAAGTTTCAAACTGTGCTCAGATCTGAATCCAAAGTCTGAGACAAGTCTCAATATGAGCTCAAACATTGCTCAAATTCAAACAACTTATGATCTGATCTATGCTATCCACATTTATTTGCCATTTGCCTCAAATGTTTCTCTTCACAAGGAATTATAAATAGGAGAAATATCTGAAAAACACAAACAAAATCTCTTCTATATCTCAATTGTTTCTCCAAAGACAGCAATGAGATTAAAATTGAGAGCGAATTGAGAATTTTTTCTTCTGATAAAGACACTGGTAATCTCACATGTGTGTTTCAGAAGATATTTCAACAGTTTCTCTAAGGGGCGTTTACACAACGCTGTTTTCAACTAAAAACAGAATTTTTTATGCGTTTTGGCCGTTCATTTACATGACAACGGCATTTTGAGGGCCTGAAATCGCAAACTTTTGAAAAATAGTTTCAAAGTGCAAGTTGTTGAAAACCATTATTGTTTCCATATAAACTACAAAAACATGAATTTGTGAAAACGTTTATGTTATGCACATGCGAATTACATGTATAGTCTATATGCACAAAGTTTTTCTTTACAAAGCGACATCGCTAACTGCTGTCCTGGCAGCATAATACAGTTTTTTTACTTGTTTTTGCGAATCTCTTTGAATGGGGATTGACTGCAACGTTGTCAACTGTACAGTACACAAAAACGCAAAGTAAAAACCTTTCCATTTTTAGTACATCATTGTCGTGCAAATGTACCCCAATTGTGCTCAGATTGGCCAATAAAAAAAGTCAAGAGATCTCAATATGAACTCAAATACTGTTGATGTGAGCTCTGCTAGTTGCATTATTTTGGAAAAACATCTGAAACAGAGACAATACGTAGGTTATGTGTAATACGTAGGTTCCTCTTAAATGATCATAATGAAAAATCATCAGCAAAGTCTCAAACTGTGTTCTGATCTGAAATCTGCAATCAGAAGTCAGAGATATCAACATGAACTCAAATATTTCTCAAATTCAAAAAACAAGTGATCAGATCTGTGCTATCAACATTTAAATTAAAACTCTTACTCTATATCAACAATTGTGTCACTTGCCACAAAATTTTCTATTCACAAGGAATTTTAGGAGAAACATCAGAGACAAAGTAAGTTGAAATAGAATGAGGAATGCAATTCTCCTGAGAACAGAGAGTTTCCTCTGGGTTGGACACACATGCGGGATCGCCACAGCTCATGTTTCTCTATCTGTGTGTGTGAGTGTGTGTTTATGAGCAGAACAGGTGCGTATCCACATCTGACCCACATCATAAATGTAACTGAAAATCATCAGAGAGCCACTCCAGTTCACGCCAAACCACACACACACACACACCTCGGTTGTGAAAATCCTTTTATTTGTAATATAATTCATTTGCCGTGTCCTCCACCACCCACGGCCCCTTCATGTGACTGCTGGCTGCTCGTTACCGCATCCCGAACGGCCCAAATTAATGATGAAAAAGGACAATTACGAGGAAAACGCAATTAGCTAACGAACAGTGAGCCAATTATCTTTCTCCCACACAGTGGGCCAAAACTCAACGGCTGCGGGGTCAACCCAGAGGATTTTTACACATTCAAACATGCAGAGTTTTTCCTTCTTTCATCACTCCGACGAGGACAACGGCACGGGTTTAATTAAACGGAAGCTTGAGTTCGCCTCTGAAGTGTGAAATTTAAACCAATCGTTGTTTTTAAACCGTTGTTGTTGCACGCTGGATAAATATTTTTCTTCTCAAGATAAAAGGGGATTGCGTAAGTCGGTTTTAAAAGGAAAGGCTCGAATTGCATGCAAGGGAAGAACAAAGTACAAACTAAGTATGTCAAAACAAAACTACCAAAGCCTCCAGTAGGTGGTGCTGTTGACATCTCAGTAAACAGAAGTCTCCAGGTTAAAACAGACATGTATCACCACACCCTTTCCTCTCATTCACTCTCTCCTCGCCTTTACAGTCACTTTTTCTAACCGCAGGGGCTCCGGTTATGATGGACGATGTGTTTTATGGAGGGTGCAGCGAGGAGAATTATGAGGACAGACAAGAGTGGCTAGAATACGACAGTTTTGGGGGAAAAAGGCCTGGATTTGGTGATGCAGTCCTCTGTGTTTCCTTTTGTTCTGTCCATCAGAGTTCTTCTACTGTAATAAATCTTTGTGACTAGGCCCTGCTGTCTATTTCTCTCTCTATTGGTCTCTGCTGTAATGGGAGTGTAAAATCTCACGGTTGATCTCGTCTCGGCTTGTCTCATCTTGTCTCTTCTCATAGGAAATTTAAACTCACAGTTGTTCGCATCTCTTCTTGTATCTCTTCTCACGTTGTCTTCTGATTTCTTCTTAAAGGAAGGGAAAGTTCAGTTTCACAATTGTCCTCTTCTCTTCTCGTCACTTCATCCCTCACTAAACAAAGCTAACATCTCAGTTATTCTTATCCCACCTTGTCTCATCTTTTCTCTGCTAAGTTCAGACTCTCAATTGGTCTCTTCATCCCTCTGCTAATATGAAACGTTAACCTCCCAGTTATTCTCCCCTCTTCTCGTCTTGATCTCGTCTCTTCTCACATGAAAAGTTAAACTCATAGTTTTTTAGTTTTTTTTTTCTCATCTCATCTCATCTCATCTCATCTCATCTCATCTCATCTCATCTCATCTCATCTCAATTCTATTTTCTTCTGAAAGAAAATGTAAATATCAGTTATTCTCAGTTGTTCTCTTCTCATCTCCGACTGTTCGCTTCTTTTCATGCCTCTACCAATAGGAAAGGTTAGCCTCAGAATTATTTACATCTCTTCATCCCTGTGCTAATGGGAAAAAGTTAACCTCACAGTTATTCTCATCTCATCTCACATCATCTCGTCTTTTCATCCCTGTGCTGAAAGGAACAGTTAACCTCAATTATTCTCATCTTGATTCATCTCTCTGCTAATAAGAAAGGTTAAAAAGAATAATAAGAGAGGTTTCTCTTTTCACCTCGTATTGACTTTTCCTCTCTTCATACAAAAAGGAGAACCTCATGGTTGTTCTTGTCTCATCTAGCCTCAAGTTTATGATTGCAATTACACAAGATAAACTCTCTTTTTAACCTCACCTCACCTCGCCTCGTCTCGTCTCTCCTCTTTATAGAAGGAATAACCTCATGGTTTGCTTGTCTCTTTATCTCTCTGCCACAAGGTAAGAGGAGAACATGATTATGTTTGAAATTGCACAACAAATTTCAATTTGTTCTCATCTTGTCTCATTTTTGTCTCTTCATCTCTTTGCTAATAGAAAAGGTTTACATTAGTTGTTCTCATCTCATAGTTGTCTTCTCTTTTCACATCTCATCTCATCTCGTCTCTTTAGGATAAACATATGGCTTCTCTTGTCTCTTCATCTCTCTGCTAGGAAAGAAAAGAACATAGGATTATGACTGAAATTACACAATATAAACATGACAGTTGTTGTCATCTTATTAGGACCCTGTGTGAGGACCCTATTGTAATTGCTCTGTCATTTATTCTTCTTCTCCAAAAGGAATCACATTTTTGAGGGCCTAAACATGGTGAAAATATACGCCTGATATGGGTTTCAGAATTAGGTGTGGCAAAATGGGTCAATAGCGCCACCTTCAAAATTTCAATTAAGCACCCTTCGCTCTACATTTCACAAACAAGTATGAAATTCGGTAGACACATGTAACAGCCCAGTATCTACAAAAACGTCCCTGGATGCAAAATCTGAAAACCCAACAGGAAGTGATATTTTGAATTTTCTCTGTAATTTTTGCAGTTTTTGCAATTTCCAGACATTGTACTTTAACAAACTCCTCCTAGAGCTTTAATCAGATCAACATCATATTTGGTCAGTCTAATCTAAAGGCCTTTGAGACAGTAAATTGTGAAGATCTTGAGTTTTCGCTGAAGGGTGTGTCCGTGGCGGCCTGACAAAATTTGATGTTTTGCCATGAAACAGGATGTTGTTGTAACTCTGACATACAATGTCCAATCTGCCCCAAACTTCACGTTTGAGAAGAGTCCTGCCCTGAACACATCTACATGACAATATTCAGTTATAGTAATAGCACCACCCACTAGCAACAGGAAGTGACAGGATTAACACTGTGATGCACTACTAGCAACATACTAAAATATGCAATTGAGTACTACACATGCTACAAACATTCTAAAACATGCCAGCAACACTTAGCTGAGTGCTAAAGCATGCTATTATCGTCATGAAACAGGAAGTTGTTGTAACTCAAGCATACAATGTCCAATTTGCCTCAAACTTCACATACTGTATTTGATAAGTGCCCTGGCGTGAAGAAATCTACATGCCAAAATTTAGTTATAGTCATATCGGCACCAGCTGGTAGCAGGAAGTGTGACAAATACAAATGACTGACGTTGTCCTCCTATATTTATATACTTAAATGCATATTACCCACCGTAGTCTGTTTTCCTAAAGCCACCTGGTGGCAGTGGCATGGGTGCGAGGGCCCTTTCATCGCTGCTTGCAGCTTTAATTTCATTTTGTCTCTTAATTTCTCTGCCAACAAAAAAAGAGATCTCAGTTGTTTTCTTCTCATCTCATCTTGTCTCTTTATCTCTCTGTTAAAGGTTTGTCTCACAATTGTCCTCTCTTTTCACCTTACCTCATCTCTTCTCTTCATATAAAGAATCACCTTATGGTCTCTTCATCTTTCGGCTACAAGGAGAACATAGGATTATGACACATCACACTTGTTCTCTTTTCATCTCATTTTATCTCTTCCATTCTCGGGATGATTCTTCATTTTCCCGCACAAATACGGCCACAATCAGGACACACAGAGGAGCAAGAACTATCAAAGGGAAGTTCTAGAAACTTTGCTCGCCTGAGCTCTGTGGAGGGATACAGGGAGCATAATGATATTCTCTATTGATCGCGAGGAGGAGAACAAATGCTGGTAGTTACGCTGTTGACATTTCCATCCAGCTCACTTGCTCTATAAGTTCCAAACAAATATAAAGATGCATTTCTCACAACTCCACCATCTGAATATCAAAGATATGAGGGGAAAAAAGAAATATGAACAGTTTCTTTGATGGTGAACGCGAATGAGTTTAGAACTTTACCCTCAAGAAGTCTTCTTTTTCCGGTCTCATTTTCTTTTATTTTTCTCAGCAATTTTCTTTTTTGGATCGGTATCCAGTCTACCTCTAGGTTTTCACAAATGCAAAATTTTAAACAGCAAGCATATCTGCTTAGATTTGCATGACCTTTATAACACAAAAACATTACCTTTAGCTGTTATGCTAATGATGTCAAGCTATAATTAGCAGCATTAGCTTTTTTTAGCATTAGCATTTTTTAGCTGATGACGTGAGCTAAAGTGCAGTTGGTATATTTTGCTGATTTCAAGTTGTCATGGGATTTCATTTTAAAGTCATAGTTTTGATCCATACAAATGAAACTGTACCATCAATATTCACAATTCTCATTTGTTTCTTGCAGATAAGTTGTGGTATGCTCAGAATAGAATGCTTGTGTATATATGCTGTTTACTGCATATATGTTTGAAAAGCTCTCAACAATGTCTCAGATTGTGCCCAAATTTGTCAAGATACTTCAGTTTAAATAAAAAATCATAAATATCTAGGTGTTTTCTGTGAATGTGTGAGACTTCTGGTTTATTAGCCACTATAGGGAAATAACGAGAAGAACATCAAAGTGCAGTAAACTGTAAAACTGTTAAGACAATACATTAAAATAATTAGCATGTTTTAAGAAATACATTAGTGAAGTGCAATGATTGGCCTACCTCTGTTGCCTTCAAGTTCTCCAGGGAAGTTCAGCAGATGTACAAAATTTAACAAAAACTTGCATTAGCATTCACAATTAAATGCAAAATATGACCAATGCTAATTTAAACCATGATTTTTACCTGAAACCCTCAAACTTGGAACCTCTGTGAAAGAAAGGTTTCCCACTGGCAATTACATTGGGGTTCATGTGAGTTCTTCTCGTAAATGCAATAATTCGGACATGGCTTGAAGGCAGCTTTTGAACAGGTGATATTTTGGTCTCTGGTGAGACAGTAGGTAAAATATAACCATGTGATATAATGAGAAACCTAAGCTGAGTCTTCTCACAAGGCAATGGCAGGAGGACACACACCAAGTCAAAAACGAACAGATGAAGGTGATTCTCTTTCTTTTATCTCTCTCTCTTGCTGTCTTCCTGATGTTCCTCCTCTCCTCTTTCTTTTTTTTTTTTTTCTTGTTTAACTCTCTCTCCAAGCAGCCTGTCAGGGGGCTATAATGAGAAAAAGATAACTAGAGCAGCTCTCAGTCCTGATCAGTGACCACCTGTGGAATCGACAGGGGTCTTATCAACAACTCTCATCCTCTAGCACCAGTGCGCATCTCTTTCCGTCTGTCACTCGCTTTCTCACACAGGTGAGCCAATGGGAAACCGAAAAGGGAGGAGCAGCAACCTGCAAAGGCTGCTGGAAAGGCTAACAGCAGTGGGATGGAAATCCATGTTAGCTTGGTTGTGCCCCAGAGGTTGGGCTGCTGCAAATGCCAAAACCATTCCTCTGAAACTGGAGGAGAAAAATAGAATGAATAAAAGGAGAAATGCAAGCTGAGTTGGTTGAAAGATCAGGTGTCTGTGTTTTTGATAGATCCAGTCAGGCGTTAAGAGAGGCTTCACACCATGGGCCTCCCATTGGGAGCGATCACGCACCTGCAGGGGATTGAAGATGTGATCCAAGCCAACAGGGGCCAAACGGATGTGTGTGAGTGAAATAGCTCAACATGTAAGAGACATATTCTGACCCTCGGTAACTTGTGTGGTAATAAATGTGTCACAGCCACATTTCACAGAAGGAAAAAAAAAAAAAAAAAAAAAAAAAAAATTGGGGGAAAAAACTGACTAAAAGTTAAAAAAAAAAAAAAAAAAGTACATTTTGCATGAAAACAATGAAGTGTTTTTTTGTTTGTTTTTTATAATTTGGATTTTTTGTGAAATTATTTTAATGAAATCTTATGCAATTTCATTCTTATTACTCCATGTAATGATATTCCACTGGAGGTGAGCATAGCGAACCCAAGTGCAGTTTATTGAATAGAAACATGAACTAAATACAAAACATAGACGTGCCTTGACTTGAAACAAAAACAAATTCAACAACAGCGGATTACAGGGAAACAAAGCTAGACGAGAACAATTAAACATGAAGGCTATGTATACAGAGAGACTAATGACAAACAAGGAACAACTGTGAACAATCAAGACAATGAACCAATCACAAAACAGAACTGATAAATCACAAGACTAAATCAACCAACAGGCTTGTTCGACTTGCAGTGCTGCACAGACCGATCGGTGGCTGACTTGAAGCAGTGTCAATGACAGCATAACACATGAGACTAGGGAAGCACATGACCTGATCACATGAGGACAAGGGAATCACATCAGGGAGCACATGGCAAACAAAGCAATGAAACAAAGCATGAACTTGAAAAATAAACCATGAAACATTACAGAATCCCCCCTTCTAAGGGTGGCTCCCAACGCCCAACATAAACCAAAACAAAACAGTCCAGGAGGATAGTGGAGGGGGAGGGATGGTGGGCCAGGCCCGTGCAGGGGAACAGGACAAGAGCCTAAGTCGTGGGGCATGGGTGGACCTGGGCCGTAGGGAGTGGGCGGACCTGTGCCGTGGGGAGTGGCCGGACCTGGGCTGTGGAGCATGGGCAGACATGGCAGGCTAGGACACTTCTAGGGTGGCGCTGGAAGTTCAGGGAACCAAGGCAGTGTCGGCAGCTCAGGGGGCCACAAAGGTGCAGGCAGTTCAAGGGACCACGGCGGTGCAGGCAGTTCAGGAAACCAAGGCGGCGCAGACAGTTCTAGGGACCATGGCGGTGCAGGCAGTTCAAGGGGCCAGAGAGGTGCGGCCTCAGCCAGGTACCTACTGCCCTCCCCCAAAATTTTCTTGGGCAGAGCTATGGGCTCATGGCCTGGAACGGGTTCATTGGATGACGCAGTCACTGGACTCTGGCTAGGGTCTAGAGTCCCCTCTGGATGCTGGTCAGGGGTTGGAGTCCCCTCTGGATGCTGGTCAGGGGTTGGAGTCCCGGCTGAGGGTCCGCGCGTGGCAGCCGTCTCGGCTGAGGGCCCGCGCGTGGCAGCCGTCTCGGCTGAGGGCCCGCGCGTGGCAGCCGTCTCGGGACGAGGCTCTGGATGGGCAGGCATGACATGAACAGGCACTGTCGACGGCGCAGAAGAGAAGGGCTATGAGCATTTGCCGCCCCTGGATGAAGCGGTGGCAGCTCACCTCTGTCCTCCCGCGGCTGTGGGATGGAAGACCAAAAGAGCCCTGCCTTCCAAGCCCTGCAGAACCACCTCTACTCTGGCTGGAAGAGCCTACACCTCTGCAGGCCAAGCTGCTTCGGCGCTTCACACCATGGCGATCTTCCAGGTGTTCCAGGCCAAACTCCTCCGCTCTTTGGACGAGTCCGGCATTGATGCACCTGCCTTCAAGGATCTCCGCAGCGCCACCGATCTAGCCCTGCGGGCCATGAAGGCCACTGCCCAGGCCATCGGTCGTTCCATGGCCAGCCTGGTTGTGCTTGAGCGCCATCTTTGGCTCAACCTCACGGAAATCAAGGACCTGGATAAGACGGCCTTTCTGGACGCCCCGGTCTCCCCTTCCGGTCTTTTTGGGCCAGCGGTGGATGGTTTCACTGAGCGCTTCACAGCGGCGCAGAAGTCGTCTCAGGCCATGAGACACTTTCTGACCAAGCGCTCCAGCTCTGCGTCTGCTCCTAGCCGCCCCAGGACTGCGCCGGCTCAGCAGACCAAGCCTGCCCCATCCACCTCTCAAGCAGCGCCGCCTAAGGAGCATCGTCAGCGCCCTCGCCCTGCTAAGCGCCAATCCTCCTTCCCGAGACGCCAGGGACCCCGGCCCAAGATTGTGCTGGACCCGGTGACTCCGAAGACGTCCTGATCCAGCAGGAAGGAAGAGGGTTGGGGAATGTCCCGTTGCGACCGGACCACCCCAAAAGCTCCCTCGTGCAGTCTCCCCTCCGCCTCGTTTAATTCCGGGCGTGGGAGAAATGCTCTGTGTTGTAGCTGGGCCCACACATGTTGCGGCCAAAAAAAACGCCGTTTTCACGGCGAACACTATTTTACTTCCTCTAAAAGAGAGCAAATTTCCTCTTCCACCTCCTTCGGTGTACGGCCCCCTACCCGGCGGCCTGTCATCCGACATCAGAGCTGTTCAGGCTCTCCACGGAAGCCCCGTGGCCCATTCCCCTGAGACGGGACCTCCTCTCTCAGGCGAACAGAACAATCTGGCACCCCCAGCCAGAGCTCTGGGCTCTACACCTCTGGTCCCTCGATGGGAGCCGACTGACCTTCCCAGGGACGTACTAGAGACCATATCTCAGGCGAGAGCCCTGTCCACGAGACGCCTCTACGCCCAGAAATGGTTGGTCTTTGTTGATTGGTGTTCCACACGCAACATAGACCCCGTGGAGTGTGACGTATCACCGATACTGTCCTTCCTCCAAGAGCGTTTGGATCTGGGGCGCGCCCCTTCAACGCTCAAAGTATACGTAGCAGCCATCTCAGCGTTTCATGCTCCTATCGCTGGCCAGTCAGTGGGTCGGAACAACCTTGTGGTTTGTTTCTTAAGGGGTTCGAGGCGATTAAATCCTCCTCGTCCCCTTACTGTTCCCGCTTGGGACCTTTCTTTGGTCCTTAGGGCTCTCAAAGGAAACCCCTTCGAGCCGCTGAGTTCAGCTGACCTCAGGCCTTTAACCCTGAAAACCGCTCTGCTACTTGCACTAGCATCGGTCAAGCGTGTTGGCGATTTGCAGGCCCTCTCTGTGAGCCCTGCGTGCCTCGAATTTGGGCCTAATGACTCTAAGGTCGTGCTGAAACCTAGGCATGGCTACGTCCCCAAGGTGCTCTCTACTCCGTTTAGAGCTCAGGTCATTTCGCTCTCTGCTCTTCCTCCCTCCGCGGATGAACAGGAGCTGGAGTTACTCTGCCCTGTCAGGGCATTGAGGACCTATGTAGAGCGATCACAACCTTTCAGGCAATCAGATCAGCTCTTTGTCTGTTTTGGTGGCCGCACCAAAGGGTCTTCGGTCTCAAAGCAACGTCTCTCGCGTTGGATAGTCGACACGATTAATCTCTGTTACTCCTCCCTGGACATTCAATGCCCCTTAGGAGTTAGGGCCCATTCCACTAGAGGAATGGCTTCCTCCTGGGCCTGGTCTAATGGAGTTTCCATTAAAGACATCTGTGAGGCGGCCGGCTGGTCCTCGCCGTCCACTTTTGTCAGATTTTATCATCTGGACTTTCCGGCCTTACAAGCCCGGGTCCTCTCGGTGTAACCAAGCGGCCTCTTCGAGTTCCGCCTCTCGCTGATCAGGAGTTATCTCCTCTTGTAGTGTAACAAGGGTTTACGACGGCTTTGCCTTCTTACTTGCTCTCTTGGTCCCCTCTCGGTGTCCAAAACAAGTTATGTCGTTCCCTGCCGTGGCACGGCGCGGTTGAATTCGTTCCCCATACGCAGTACGAGTGAAGTATCGAAAGGGAACGTACTCGGTTACTAACGTAACCTCGGTTCCCTGAGATACGGAACGAGTACTGCGTTACTTGCCGTGCCACGAGGCTGCGGCTTCAGTGTCGTCGCTTCAGTCGATTGGCCTGAAATCCTATGGCGAAACGCCTGCTTATATAGCCCTTTACCCCGCCCATTTCGGCAGGAAAGTTCGCGCGCTCTCTCGCCATAGGTCGCGCAGCTATGCCGCGCCGTCATTGGTTCAACGACTTGTCTATGAGTGAACCAATGACGATGCAGTTACACTGCGTTATTGAAAAAGGCTTCAGTGACGGGGAAAAAGGGAGACTTTTCCCCATACGCAGTACTCGTTCCGTATCTCAGGGAACCGAGGTTACGTTAGTAACCGAGTACGTTTTTCCTGTATAACAAAAAAAAAAAAAAAAAAAAAACTAATCTATTTCATTAATAATAATGATTAATATTAACAATAAACAATACTTGAAATAAAGAAGCCTTTTTAGGAGCATTTTCTTGCAATTTTATATTTAAAAAATTCTCCCCCTTAAAATAGGCTTTGTTTTCTTTATGCAAAATATGATTTCTTACATAGTCTGTATGTAGAGTGAAATGTGACTACAAATAACATAATTTGAGGTATCACTCATGTCTGTAATACAAAAGTTCAAATTACTATAAATATGCACTTTATCACAAATAATTAGTTTATGTTTATGAACATTTAATTTTAGAAACAAAGTGTTTTTTTTCTAAATGTTAATGAATGCTTTGCTGCTCTCTGTGCTCAGAGATACTGAATGTGTGCGAAACAAGCCACACACAAACACACCTACTCACACACACACACACACACACACACACACACACACACACACACACACACACACGCACATGCTAATGAGGCTGCAAAACCTTGTTACAGAAATAAACAAACTAATGTTCATCAATTAAAATCACTTATGCTTAAACAATCAAAACATGGGCTTAATTATCCTCCTGATACTTTCCCCATGATTCTGTGCTGTATTATTCTGCAACAAAGACACATATGCCTTTTTAATTAAAAACTCATCCAGTAACAAGCACTTGACCCCAAGTCTTTCCTTTTATATTTTCTTCTTGTTTTACCTTTGGATATATTTGAAATAAAAGCCTATTTTTAAAAAAAAAGATTTTTTTTTTTTTTTTTTTTTTTTTTTTCAAAAACAAACAATATTTTCAAAAAACAAAACAATATTCTTACTAAATATAAAGCAAATAATAAAGATCTCGGCATTCCTGTGAGAAGTTGGCATTGCAGAAATCGTTTTCCCCCTTTGTTCATCCTGTACAGCTGGTAATGAAGAACTAGCTTAATTATTTATTTATTAAAAAAAAAAAAAAAAAAAAAAATCCACACTGACTGATTTTCATCAAATTCAATGTGTGATCCCGTCCATTTACCACTGCTATTTGAAGTGTAAAAAACCGTAAATAATAATAACAGGGGGATCAATGAATAGCATCGCATCATAGGCCATGCCAACTGGCATTCAGTCGCTTAACGCCTGACATTTGCCAACACTGGATGTGAATGTTGCTTCAAAAGCAAATAGAACTCATTATAATCACTGATGCCGTCTACACTAGACACAGTATACAGATGTGGTTTAATTTCTGACACACTCCATACACTTGAAACTGCTCATTCTTTTAAGTTTGTCAGTTAAAACATACTATATATATACATACATTTTTACAATTTAAAAATAATAAATTGTGATGATGACGGTAATATATATGAATGTGAATTAATGTAAATTACAATATGTATTACTTTTTATTAATTTATAAATGTATTTGTTTTACAAATATGAGTTTATAATTATATATACGTATCTATATACAATTCATAATTATGTTTACTCATAATGCATAATTACACACACACAGAGACACACAACATTTTGTATGAAATATCTACTTTTAATTTATAGAATTATCCCCCCCAAAAAAGCTTATTTTTTTCAATAAAGTTGAAGTAAATACATTTTAAGTAAACTGCTGCATTTCATTAAATTATGTATTATTATTAACAAAGTTCGGAAGGAGCACGCTCAGATAATTAACCTAATTAAGTGCATTCAGTTAATCAACTCAATTAATGAGATAATAGGTACATGTACAGCAGAGTTCTTCATGTTCGTTGACAGTTTATCAGCATCCCTCCACCACTCCATCTCCTCACTTCTAGTTCTATTCTAACTTTAGTTAATGGCTGTAAAACCTAAAATATTTCTACCATATTTTTTACAGTAAAGTACCGCTGCTGCCAGTTTTTTACCATAAACTTTAGCCCAAATCCCTGAAACCTAAAATATTACTAATGTTTTTTTTTGTTTTTTTTTGTTTTTTTCAGTAAAGTACTTCAACCACAGCTTCCAATTTTTTACAGTAAGTTCAATGCCGTAAATTTATTTAAGTTTATTTAAGTTCAATGGCGTAAAACATAAATATTGCTACCATATTGTACGGTATTATTATTTACGGTAAAGTACTGTAAATGCTAGTTTTTTTTTTACACTTTTTTACAGTGTACATCCAAAATCTGTACATTTAACAGTATTTTACTGTAAAATTATATGAAATATTCTGTGAGATTGTTTACAGTTTTTCACCCCATATAGTAAGGGTACATACCGTTAACCAAGTAACATGTTTTTCCACTGCATTTTTACAGTCTTTTAACGGTAACACTTTATTTTACAGCGTCCTTGTTACACGTTACATTTAGTTACTATAGTAATTACTATAAATTATGCATAATTACACACATCTAGCCCTAAACCAGTTATTTGATGTGAAAAGTGGATATGCTTTTGAGATTTCTCCCATTTCTTTTCTCCCTACCCATCCAGCTCCCCTAAAGATGTCAGGTTCTTTCTGTCAGCTTTGAGGTGAGTGCAGTACTAACCTGCAAGGCAAGAGTTGTTCAATAACAAATGCAAGTCTGCACCAGTCAGTCAGAACCAAGTGTTGCCTTACAGGTGCGGTATCATCAGACAGCGAGAGGTCAGAGTTGAGGCAGCCGGTGGATTTATGAAAGAAGAGATAAACCTCCAGCTACACCCTGGGGTCCCCCCCCTCACTGCCCCCCTCCTGTGGGAAGGTGTATCTTGGGTTAGATGAGGTGCCTTCCCTGCTGACTGACAAGCCTTGGTGTCTGATCTTAAAGAGTTCTGGAAATAAGATAAAGAGAGAACGGATCAATGAAGTCAAGTGACGGCACTTTTTCTGCGCACAACTGCTGCGTACGCATTTATTTGTGGAAGTATGGTATATGAGGTTGTGTGCATCAAAGTCAACATGAAACGCCATTCGCAAATTTTATTTCTGTAGTGTGACGTCTGATTTAATTGCAAATACAGAAAAAATGTAGAATGGAATCAGGAAAAAAGTAAATCAGGTCAATTCTGATTTCATGACTTGAAATGTGTTTTAAAGTGTATTTATATGACTCTGTGTGTTTCTAACTTCTCCACTTCCGATGACCTGCAGAGTCCGTCATCTTGGCCGTGTTTGATGAGTTTGACCGCAATGAAACCATTTGAGCGAAAAGGTCACAGGGTGATCTGGCTGAAATCTCTGCCTTTCTCTTTCAGACAGGTGAATCGTTCATGTGAAGTGACAACAGGGGCAAGATGAAGAGTACAATATACAATTTTTATAAGGGCACTTTTGAAAGTTGATGTCACAGTTATGACTTTATTTTGCCTTAAATAATTAGAAAATAAATGTTAGTACTCACTGCAGTCATCATGAGTTAATATCTCTAATGGGGTCCAAATAAAAAAGTGGAAAAAAAAAAAAAAAATACTGTTACACACAAAAATACACACAAAAATAAATATTATGACCATTGTGGTACCATGTCCACAAAAAAGGAACAAATATATAAATTTGTATTTAAATATATATGTTACAGATATCTTGTCTTCCTGAACTCCAATTCCCATGATCCTCCTGTTCTCTACACCTGCACTCACTTCCCTCATCATCTCCCCATCATCACCGATCATCTACACCTGGACTTCCTCGTTTTCACTCCCTATATATATGGACTCACTCCCTTCACTCCTTGTCTCTTCTTAATGTTGTAATGTGTGTATATGCTTCAGCTCTGTATCTCTTCATTAAAATACCCATTATTGTGGATTTCCGTTGATGCTTAATTTCTATTGCATACGACACGTAACAATATAAATATATATATACACACTGTAAAATATGTTTATAATTTTAACGGTAAAAGGGTTACACTTTGTTTAAGGTGTCTTTGTAACAATTGTAACCGGTAAAAGACTGTAAAAATGCAGTGAAAAAAAAAAAAAAAAAAAAAAAAAAAAAAACATACCCTTACTATATGGGGTAAAAAACTGTCAATAATCTCATGGGACATTTCATATAATTTTAGAGTAAAATACTGTTAAATGTACAGATTTTGGAAGTACACTCTAAAAAAAACCCTTACTGTAGCATTTACCGTACTTTACCATAAATAATAATACCATAAAATATTGTAGCAATATTTATGTTTTATGGCATTGAACTTAAATTTACGGTAAAAACTGGCAGCTATGGTTGAAGTACTTTACCGCAAAAATTACGGTAGTAATATTTTAGGTTTTATGGCACTGAGCTAAAGTTTACGGTAAAAAACTGGCAGCTGTGGTTTTGCCAGTACTTTACCTTAAAAAAATATGGTAGAAATGTTTTAGGTTTTACAGCCATGAACTAAAGGTTACTGTAAAAACTGGCAGCTATGGTTACAAGTGCTTTACTGGTTTTTAAACGGCAAAACACACTCACTTGCACGTATTTGAGAATCAGAATATCATATAGTTGATGACATGGTAAGCTGGTAAATTTGTAAATATTTTGAATAAAAAAGGAGAAACAAAATAAAAGTGATACATCTGTCATACACTGTTATTGTGGCTGCAGTGTGTGACGTGACAAGCATGACGCATTGCCATGGAAACAAGGTAAACATTGTAGACTAATGGTTGTGTAAAAAAAAAAAAAAAAACTCACTCTGGGGGGTCAGCTAGAATATTTTAAACTCACACGTGAAAGGGTTAAGTTTCATGGCATAGAACTTCAATTTATGGAAAAAAAAAAAAAAAAAGGCAGCTGTGGTCGCCAGTACTTTACCATAAAAAAATAAGGTATTACAAAAATGTGTCACATATGTGCACAAAAGTTGTGAATTAACAGAGGTTTAGAAGTTGATGTTTTATTGAAAATAATAAAGTTTGATGTCACTATTATGGTAATCAGTGTTTTTAGTTGGGCTCTTGACTCATTGAACATTACATTTTCTCTGGCTGCTGTAACTTGTATATATAAAACATATTTGTCATGCCAAGAAAATCAGAGAGAAAAAAATAAGAAAATGTGATCAGGTGCTGTTGGCTATGTATTGTTGATGATATAATCATCATGGAATTGCCCTGATACACTGATCTCATATAGAGTCTTATCTTTGATTATATGAGGAATGTTTTATAAATTTCACATTATTGATTAACAACTCTGTGATCCTGCAGCATCAGAGCCAGCAGTGACAAACAGATAATCTGAAGGACTTTAAAAACACATTGTACCACTGTATCATTGAAACAAACACAGATATCAAGTATCAGCATATGAATCTCAACAACAGTGACAATCAACAAAATATTCAGATAAAACTCTGAACATCATGAAACAAGCTACTAAAAAGTCACAACAAAAGCAACAGCTAAAAATTAAAGCAGATAATAATAATAAAAGAAAATACTAAGGCAATTCAGCTGAATTTTATTCATGCTCCAATGCATCCTGGGAGCCATGGATGAGTTTTGATTGGTTGATTGGCTCCCATCATGCACTGCAGCATGAAGCTTTTTTTATCATCACCACTGTTGACTTTCAAATGCTGATTCTCAGTGTCTATGTGTGTCTGAAAGATACTGTACAGTAGTTTAAAACTTTTTAGTGCACAATGTTCAGATTATCACAAAACTGCTGGATCTCATGCTGTAGTATCACAGGGCTACTATAATCAATAATGTAAAATTAATGACCCGTATAACTAAAGATAAGACTCTACACAAAATCAGTGAATCAGGCCACTACATGATGATTATATCATCATCAATACCCTGTAGCCCTGGAAAACTGGTCCGGGCTTTCTGGGATGGTCCTAAAATGGTTCAGGTCATACTTAGAAGGGAGAGGTTATTATGTGAGTGTAGGTGACCATAAGTCTGAGTGGACATCCATGACATACGTAGTCCCTCAAGGCTCAATTCCTGCACCCCTCTTGTTAAAACTGTATATGCTCCCACTGAGCCAAATAATGAGGAAGAACCAAATTGCCTATCACAGCTATGCAGATGACACCCAGATCTACCTAGCCCTATCGCCTAACGACTACAGCCCCATTGACTGAGCCAAAGCATTGATAAAGTTAACAGTTGGGTGTGCCAACACTTTCTTCAGTTAAACAAAGACAAAACTGAGGTCATTTGGAAACAAAGTTGAAGTTCTCAAGGTGAATGCATATCTTCACTCTAGGGGTCAAACAACTAAAAATCAAGTCGGGAATCTTTGTGTGATTATGGAGTCAGACCTTAGTTTCAGTAGTCATGTCAAAGCAATAACTAAATCAGCATACTATCATCTCAAAAATATCGCAAGAATTAGATGCTTTGTTTCCAGACAAGACTTAGAGAAACTTGTTCATGCTTTCCTCACCAGCAGGGTAGACTATTGGTGGACTCGAACAGAACGCTGCTGCCAGATTCTGAGCAGAACTATAAAATATGAACATACCACACCAGTCCTCTGGTGTTTACACTGGCTTCCATTTACATTTAGAATTGATTTTAAAGTATTATTACTTGTTTATAAATCACTCAATGGCCTAGGACCTTAATAAATTGCAGGTATGCTCACTGAATATAAACCTAACAGATCACTCAGATCATTAGCATCACATCAGCTAGAAATACTAAGGGTTCACTCAAAGCACGGCGTGTCTGCTTTTAGTTCTTATGCTAGCCACAGCTGGAACCAGTTTCCAGAAGATCAGATCAGATGTGCTCCAACAGTAGCAACATTTAAATCCAGACTCAAAACATATCCTTTTAACGGTGCATTTACCGAAAGAGCAATGTGCTACGTCCCACTGCTCTGTATTTTATTTTTGCATCCTCCTTTTTATTCTAAACTGTTTTAATATATAATTTTTTATTCTCACCTTTTATTATTTTTATTTCTTTATTTTAATTCCTTCTATGTAAAGCACTTTGAATTACCACTGTGTATGAACTGTGCTATATAAATGAAACTTTCTCTTGGCTTGCGACTTGTCTAATAAACACACAGGTACAGCAGCCAAAAGAAAAACTAAAAGAGCCCAACTAATCCAAACACTAATCACCATGATGGGGACTTCAAATGAAACTACTATTTTAAATAAATCATCAACATCTAAACCTCTGTTAATTCTCAATAAGAATTTCTGTAGACATATTACAGAAAAAAGTCAAACTGGTTAGTAATAAGTGAAGCTGGTAATGCTGTTTGTGGACTTGTTTAATCCTCCTCTGCTGAGATCTTGAGAGATTTAATGTCTTCTTTTATCTTGCGATGATTGCATCTAAGGCTGTGGCTAGAAGTCAGTTGTAGTTCTTGTGTTTCTGCAAATTGACATTCCCAGAATTCCCTGCGTGACACTTCATATTTGATGTTATTTTATTTAAATAATCATATTTCTTCTTAGTTTTTGTTATCAATTATGTACATTTGGGGTTTATGTTGCATCATATGTTGTTTAAAGAATGTTTAGAGTCATGTATGTCAAGATGGTGTTTATTATTTGTGTGTATGACACTGTGTACCTTCAAATATGTGCCTCAGCTTGTGGAAAAATAATTGTGGTGAACTTTGAATCATCATGTGGTTTTCTTTTTTACCACTGGTATTATTATGGTGGTTATCAGTATAATACAAATACATAAAGCAGATTTTACTTTTGTGAAATGGAATGTTTTATCAATTAGCGTAAAATCTAAACAAAAACCTGTAAAAACAAATAAATAAAATGATCATGGTATCATGTCTAAGCAAACACCACTAGTGAGTCTGAGACCACTAGTGAAAATGCTTCTATCAGAATGTAAATATGAATTCTTAGTATTTGGTTTGTCTCATTTAGCTCCAGCAGCACCAGAACTGACATGATCAAAACCTGATGATCATGTTCTCTGGCATGATTTGGGAATGTTCAAAAGAGTATCTTGAGCTTCAGTAGAATAACATTATAAATCTCATCAGCTTTTTTCCTCAAGTATGACACCATTTTAAATGCCTCGTTGCCACGGATACACTCATATGAGATGGCATTTGAAAGCGGGAGGGAGTTTACTTTCTGTCAGCGGCTCTGTCAACTGTGCCAGGAGCAGCTTGGGTCATGAATATTAATTCTGCTGTGTGACATGCGCTTGATTTACTGAAAGTGGACATTGGTAGGTGAGCACTAGCCATAGCAGGATTAGCATTTGCACATTTATTTAGTAAAGTGCCAAATAAACCAATTGGCTTAGGCTTGTTCCAAGTCATTAATTTATATGACCATCTACACTGCAGAGAGAGACAGTAACAGAATCGAACATTGCTTATGAAAACATACTGATATGCACTGAAAGTGCTCATATTCGTCAGGATACATCAAGGATTTCCGAAGAAGAATATGACTATTGGGGTACAATGTCCACTGAAGAAGAAAAACACAACATGATTATCATTGTGATTATCATTCTACAAAAAATCAAAACAAAAACAAAAACATAATAATAATAATAAATAATAATAATAAAAATGTTTATTATTATAATACATAAATAAATAAAATATTAATAAACAAACAACAAAAATGTAAATTGACTATGGTACCGTGTCAAACAAATAAACAAACACCACCACCACGGTACCAATTTCCCCCAATTAAAAAAAAAAAAAAAAAAAATAGCATGAACAACAAATCTTAATAACAACAGATACGACAGATACGAAGACTGAAAGACGACTTGGATGACTGGAAGATGACTTGGATGGCACGATGACTAGAAGATGAAGTGATGACTGGAAGACAACTTGGATGACGTGATGACTGACTTGGATGAAGTGATGACTGGAAGACAACTTAGATGACGTGATGACTGGAAGACAACTTGGATGACGTGATGACTGACTTGGATGACGTGATGACTGTAAGACGACTTGGATGACGTGATGACTGACTTGGATGACGTGATGACTGGAAGACGACTTGGATGATGTGATGACTGACTTGGATGATATGAATACTAGAAGACGGCTTGGATGACGTGATGACTAGAAGATGAGGTGATGACTGGAATACGACTTGGATGACATGAAGACTGGAAGAGGACTTCAATGACTGGAAGACGATTTGGATGTTGTGATGACTGGAAGATGACTTGGATGACGTGATGACTGGAAGACGACTTGGATGACGAGATGACTGACTTGGATGACGTGATGACTGACTTGGATGACGTGATGACTGGAAGACGACATGGATGACATGATGACTAGACAACGACTTGGATGACCTGATGACTAGAAGGTGAGGTGATGACTGGAAGACGACTTGGATGACATGATGACTGGAAGACGACTTGGATGACTTGATGACTAGAAGACGAGGTGATGACGGGAAAACGACTTGGATGACATGAAGACTGGAAGAGGACTTCAATAACTGGAAGATGATTTGGATGTCGTGATGACTGGAAGACAACTTGGATGACATGAAGAGTGGAAGAGGACTTAAATGACTGGAAGACAATTTGGATGTCGTGATGACTGGAAGACAACTTGGATGACATGAAGACTGGAAGACGATTTCAATGACTGGAAGACGATTTGGATGTTGTGATGACTGGAAGACGACTTGGATGACGTGATGACTGTAAGACGACTTGGATGACGAGATGACTGACTTGGATGACGTGATGACTGACTTGGATGACGTGATGACTGGAAGACGACTTGGATGATGTGATGACTGGAAGACGACATGGATGACATGATGACTAGACGACGACTTGGATGACCTGATGACTAGAAGATGAGGTGATGACTGGAAGACGACTTGGATGACCTGATGACTAGAAGACGAGGTGATGACTGGAAGACGACTTGGATGACATGATGACTGGAAGACGACTTGGATGACCTGATGACTGGAAGACGACTTGGATTACCTGATGACTAGAAGAGGGGGTGATGACTGGAAGACGACTTGGATGACCTGATGACTAGAAGACGAGGTGATGACTAGAAGACGACTTGGATGACGTGATGACTGACTTGGATGATGTGATCACTGGAAGACGACATGGATGACATGATGACTGGAAGACGACTTGGATGACATGATGACTGGAAGACAATTTGGATGACCTGATGACTAGAAGACGAGGTGATGACTGGAAGACGACTTGGATGACCTGATGACTGACTTGGATGATGTGATGACTGGAAGATGGCTTGGATGATGTGATGACTGGAAGATGACGGCGTGATCACTGGAAGATGACTTGCGTTCGACTTGGATGAGGTAACAGCAGTAGCTAGCAAGGTAGTCAGGAACAAAGCAGATAAGTAACTGGGTAAGTAGTCTGTAGCATCAGACAAGATCAGACAATAACTGAGACAGTTTTTGTGCATTGCCTTGTTGATGAGGGCTAGATGAGTTCCAAGTGTGCATAGTTAGGTGCCAGGGTGGATGATGGAAAATGCAGTCTGTGACAAGACTGTGGTATCATATCAACAAATTTGGTCAAACAAACAAACGTGTTCAAAGTTATACTTTTCCTTGAATAAGTTCCATACCTCAGTAGTAAATTGCGGGCCGATATCTTAAAAGATCTGCTCCAGTATTCCAGATCTGGCAAATGTGGCTTTCAGTCTGTTTATCACCTGCCCTGTTGTTGTCGTTGGCAGATGAAGAATCTCTATGAAGCGTTAATAATCCGATACAATCAGATACATCTGACCCTTGTTCTCGCAAATGTCTATAACCACATGGGGTTGCCTTCATTGGCTCTTTTCTTTGTGTTCTTCTGTTTTCACAACAATACATGCACATCAATTTTGTTTGATAATGATATACCAGGCCACCATACAGATGAATTTGCTCTTTCTGTGCATTTTGTTAATGCTAGATGTGCTTCGTAGACACGCTCAAGGATGTCCAGTCTCAGTTCACTTGGAATACAGACGCATCTGCCTATAATTATCAGTCCTTCCCTTATTAACAGCGCGTCTTTCACTAAATAAAAGTCTCCGGTACATTCTAGTATGTTTCTCACATGCTCTGGCCATCCTTGCTTTATAAACTTGCTTAGTAACTGTAACTGTTCATCTCTTTCAGACACTGCTTCGATCAGGCTCAACTTTGATTGTGACACAAACTGGCTATTACTGAGTCTACGTAACAGTATATCTGCTACAACCAATGTCTTCCCCGGTGCATATTCAGTGAATCACTGTGAATCACTGTGTATTCAGTGAGTCACTGTGAATTGCATCAGTCTCATTAAAAGTCTTTAACAGCGTACTGGCACCGTGTCTAGATCTTTTTTATTAATCAAGAGCACGAGAATTTTGTGGTCTGTAATGAGGTGAAATCTGTCCAGGCCTATGAGATACTTCTCAGATATATTGCATGCCCAGACCCCAGCTAAGCATTCTTTTTCAATTTGCACATACCTGGTCTCTGCCTCATTTAACCTCCTCGAACAATATGCCATGGGTTTCCAGCTGTTCCCATGTAGCTGTAGTAAGACTCCTCCCAGCCTGTAGCTACTAGTTTCTGCTGACACTGCGGTGGCCTTTATTTGGTCGTAGTATGCAAGAACAGGTGACGTCATTAAAGTTTCTTTCAGCTTCTGAAACGCGCTTTCTTGAGGCTGGTCCCATGTCCATGCCACAGTCACTTTCAATCAGTCAAACAGCAGGGCGTCCACTGTTGCCAGGTCTGGAGTGTAACGTCCCATGTAGTTTATCATCCCCAGGACATGTTTCAGTTTGCACACATTCTTTGGCGCTTGTAGCTTTGCAATAGCCCTTACTTCTCCCGGGTCTGGCCTGACTCCTCTATGTCTATGATGTGCCTGTCACGGTTGATCAATCCGCTGTCTCATTCTGGTGTCTGTGTGTTTGTGTGGGTGTGTCTGGTTGATTGTTTCGTGTGGGCGTCACCGCTGATTGTTGATCAGTGGCAGCTGTGTGCAATTATCATCTGCCTATTTAACGCCTTGTCTTTCGTCTCGTGTTTGTCAGATCGTTGTTTGGAGTCCTGGTGTTGTGTCCTGTGCTCTCTCGTGTTTGTTTGTTCCCCGGAGTGGATTACCTCGTCGTTGTTTCCTGTTCCTGTTCTTCGTCGGACTCTCCCTTTGGATTGCACTCACGGATTCACGGACTCACGGACTCACGAGCTCACGACACCATCTCACTTCACCACAGGATTCCAGCTGCCCATCGAAGTCCCTGCGTCACCACTCTCCTGCTACTGTCTTTCTCGTTTGCTGACTAACTCTGGTGTGAAGCTCTAATAAAGAGATTAACTTGCAATTGCATCTGTCATTCTTTCCGTGACAGTGCCCCAGGAAATGCAGCCCTTTTTTTCCGAAGATACACTTCTCTTTGTTGATCTTTAGTACTGCCTGCTCTATTCTGTCCAGAATGCACCTCAGATGGTTGTCGTGCTGTTCTTGAGTTTTGCCATGAACGATTAGATCGTCCATGTAGATGGCTACAACCTCCAAGTCTCCTAGTTCCACTTGCGGCATCTAGTGATGAAAATACTTTGGACCCGGCAAGTTTGGCAAGAATTTCATCTGTCACAGGTAACGTACTGTTCTCTTTTTACATTTTCGTTTCGTTTTTTATTTTAACTTACAATTTACGTTTTAATTTATTTTAACTAGCTCAGTTTTTATTGTTCCCTGTTCACCGAATGCTGCTCTGACTTGCTCAATTCTCTTAACTAAGCCCATCTCTATCGCTTGTTCTCTGCTCAGCAAATTGTTTTTCGGGATGAAATAGTCATTGAAGTTGTTTAGCATGGCGTCATGGTCTTTTTTATGCTTGTCTCTCTCGAACATGAACGAGTTGAATAGGTTTTCTGCCTCTGGTCCCGTGGCATATATGAGGGTACTCACTTGTACCTCGCCATCATCCTCCATTAGCTTCGTGGCTATCCTGTACCTCGAAGGTGAAGTTTGTGGGTGGGGTGAATTTGGCCATTTCTATATCTCCACTACTTCTGACACAATGTCAAATAAGTCTCACTTACAACAACTCTGCTGAATTTATTTTATTTTAACAGTACGGAACAGACACAGTCTCACTATCTATCTGCTTCTAATCTTAAGTCATGCCCCCTCTTACTCTGAGCTATTCTTATTCACTGATTAGGTTGTCAATCAACACATGTAATTACTTCATCTCTATGACAAAAAGTATGAAATTGTCACGGTTCCAGTCATTCCCGGACTACACTTCCCATAATCCTCCCTGCCTAACACCTAACATCAGCTAACACTAATCACCACACCCAGCTGCCACGCATTACCTGGACTATATAAGCTAGTTACATCCTCACACACTTTGCGAGGTCTTGTATACTCTGTTGCAATTCTGAGCATTTATTCCTGTGTCTGTCTGCCCGTTACTGTTCCTGTCTGTTCCCTGTGTATGATTCTCTGCTGCCTGCCCTTCGGACTATTTGCTCTGTTTTGGATTTATGATTGTTATCTGCCAGCCCTGACCCATTGCCTGTTCCTCAACTATGATTCTGCCTACTCTCTGCCATACCTGTTTGCTGTAGTTCCACCATTGCCTGTTTGACTACGAACTCAGTTTAACAAAGCTTGCATATGGATCTCACCTTGTGTCCTGCCTCGTTACAGAAGACCTCGCCTACACAAGGATCCAGCAGCTTTCCTGAAGTGCAATGGCCCGGTAGGAACATTGCACAATTGTTGTTATGGCTGAAGCAGGGCACAAGATCGTTGGAGGATTATATCAAGGAATATTTAGACATTGCGTATTATTCAGATCTGCCTGACTGTGTGCTGATAGACTTTTTTTGTGATGGCATTAACCAGCCTCTTCAGAACAAACTTAGACCAGAGGGACCGCGTTCATCACTTAGTTACTTTTTGGAATTTGCATTATTGACTGTTGGCTCTCTATTTACTGTGGGTGTCGCGGAGGAATACGACGGTACTCGTGTAATGGCTGCTCCATTAAAAAGCACTCACAAAATGGCGGCCACAACAAGTCAAGTCACCGCTGATCTTCCTGAGCCAAGTCAAGTCACAGTTGATCTTTGTGAGCCAAGTCAAGCCACAGTTGATCTTCCTGAGCCCAGACAAGTCACAGTTGATCTTTATGAGCCAAGTCAAGTCACAGTTGATCTTCCTGAGCCAAGTCAAGTCACAGTTGATCTTCCTGAGCCAAGTCAAGTCCCAGTTGATCTTCCTGATCGCTTTGCACTGAAGCCCGCAGGCCGCTTCGCACTGAAGCCCGCAGGCCGCTTCGCACTGAAGCCCGCAGACTGTTTCGCACTGAATCCCGCAGACCGCTTTGCACGCAAGCCTGCCGGCCGCTTCGCACTCAAGCTCGCCAGTGTCTACGGACAAGATGGTTGTTCCACCATTGCCTGTTTGACTATGAACTCAGTTTAATAAAGCTTGCATATGGATCTCATCTCGTGTCCCGCCTCGTTACAGAAATTAATTTTAATGTTCATATTATATTTGAATAACAGTATACTCCAGTCATAAAATGCACACACAAACATTTACTTGCCTTGTTTCCACAAAAATTACCCAGAACAATTTGTCCCAGGGACCTGTTGCTGTCTGCTGTCCATTTCCATCTCAGTCTGAAGTACTGTGAAAATTAGTTAAATTAGTCCAGTGATGTAGGCCTGCAGGCAACTTTCCATTTCCTGCTGGATTTCTTCCTCCACATATAAGCTTAATAAAGCTTGAACCTTGTCGGTCCATCTGTCATAATTTTTAAACTCCATTGTTAATTAGAATAGCAAACAACTCTTACTGCACACACCGCAACAGACTTTTAAAAATGGTGGTTGAAATAAAATACTGCATGCAGTCAACTGAAAGTTCTTGAACTTTGAAAAAGTACTTTCTGAGGGGGAAATTTTTACCCATAACTTCATTTAGACCCTGAACCCTGCGGTCGAAACACACCGAGTACCACCCCAAAGGTCCTAGTTCCTGGGGAAAGTTCCTGCAGTGGAAACACATTTTTAGAATTAAAAAAAAGTTTTTACAAATGAGGACGTTCCCAAAAAGATAATTTGGGAGTTTTTGTCAGGTTTACCTCATTTCTGCATACAAATTTCCCCCCAAAATATGGTTACGTAGGTACACACACAGACAAACTTTTGCAGTAGCTACATTAGCTTGCTGTTAAAATCCTCTCTGTAATCTTTTATAATCTATGTGACTTTTGACACGTGGAAATCAATGACCTGTCACTGGGTTTAATTAAACTGTTTGTACTGGAGGAGTACATCCATGTTTCTCGTTCACAGCAATTGGGCGACATCCGAACACAAGCCACGACCATGTCAGCTGTATTTTAAACGGATCCATATTAATGTCATAGTAAAACGTTGAAGCTTGATTACTTGATTTAGTCAGGTAGAGAAAGAAACAGACAAAAACTGTCTGATGCCAGAATCAATGTCTTTAATTGAACTGAAATCTATTACAATTAAAAAGTTTCATGCTCCACTAGCACAACTTACTGGTGTTCAGATGCCAAGTGACTAGAAAAACAAAACGACAACGTCCAATGACAGAAAAACAGAATTATGCCGAGTGATTGGCATGCTGGTTCGTTATAAAACATGACTTCTACAATCAGTTTTCTTTTATTATTTTCTATAAAATGAGGTGCACAAACCTTGAAGGGTGGCCTCCAATGTGTGTGAAATTGGTTGATTTTTTTTTTTTTTTTCTGAAGCAATTAATTTTTCTGTTCTTCAGGGAATGCTATAAGAGAATACCTACACAAACAGTTGTCACTGAGACACAGCCAAACAAAACAAAGAGAAAAAGACAGGGAGGAAATTTCAAAAACAAGAAGCAATGAGTCTCACAAAATATCATATTTCACCCCAAAAACAAAATTAATTAATATTTTGCATAAAAAAATGACTATTATTAAGACCATTAAGATTTTCTCTCTTTTTTCTTTGCATTGTGCATTTTTCATGACAATTAAGCACATTTTCTTCACTACTGTAATGCCACCTGACATTTTATTTATTGTAAATACCATTATTCCTAATGTTATTTCTAAATAAAAAAAAAATAAATAAAAAAAAATAATTCTCATTTTTATATGAGTCAGGTATAATAACAATAACAATAATAATAATGCATTATTATTATTATTATTATTATTATACAATTGTTTTTATCTTTCTTTAACAGGCTGAGTTAGAGAAACAGCTAGAGTTTTAAACTGTGCCCCGTTAAGGGTCATTAAAAGAGTGTTAGTTGTGGTGTAATCATAGTTTGCATCATCTCCACAACTCTAGTTTGCTCTTCTAACACATGCACACCTTTCCTCAGCTGCTCTGTACCAGGGCTCGAAACCCTCAAATAGGCCATGACAAGCAATTTGCCGCATGGAGATGATGAGAAATAGAGCAGAATATGATTACCTTTGCACATGGGGGGCAAACGCAAATCACAAATACAGGGGGAGTTGAATATGTATGGGTGGAGTTGCTACTTGTACAGAAGACCTTGCAACTGCTACTTGTACAGAAGACCTTGAGATCCCGAGAAACAACAGCAGGGAAGCAAATCAGGTGGAAACACCCTCTGAGAAAGTATGGGAATTTGCAAGTGTCTCACAGGAACTTTGGGTGTTTATTCTCCGCTATCTCAGACAAACAATTGAGATATAAAAGAGCTCATTGGTGATTTGTCTTTCTTATGGGAGGACATATGAAAAATTCTCTATTTGGTCTCCATGCCATCTCACTGCTATTTCATGAGTGGTTCTTTATTGTAAGACATATGCAAAAGTGTCTATGTGACCAATTTATTTGGTATCTGAGAGAAAAAAAAAAAAGAGATATAAAAGAGATCTAATTAGTGATTTGTGTATATATATATATATATATATATATATATATATATATATATATATATATATATATATATATATGGGAAGACATGGAAATGTTTCCATTTTGTCTCCATTTAATCTCTTTGCTTCCTCAGAAAAACAATTGAGATTTATAAGATCTCATTAGTGATTTTTTTTTTTAAAGGAACACATGCAAATCTCAATTTTTTTTCCATAAACCACTAGAACAATGTTATATATTTTGTTGACTTGTTATCCCAAACATTTCCAACAGTGTTTAAATCCAGAGACATCAGCAATTTTAACCAGGACACGGACCATGTCATTGCATCTCCTGTCAATGACGTCATATCTGCACTACCCTCAATTTCCAGTTTTACTTTCGTAGAAACCATGGAAACACTAAAGACACTTTAATTATTATTATTAATTATTATTTTTATTTTAAATAAACAGGTGAGCAATTGTTTCGATACTTTTATTGACAGAAAACGAATCTTTGTTATAGAGCTCAACACAGCTAGACTTATTGTTTGAATTGTTTTATTAATATGATATTGAATTGAATTGTTTTATTAATATGGTATTCTAATACTGATTTAGATGCAACAAGTCTTATACCAGGAATCACAGAGTAACATTATAACATAACTTTCAATACACTAAATGTATTTAGTATGATTGTTTTAACTTTGTAAAACAGTGCTGTGTTATGCAACGAAAAGAGAGGAAGCGGCCGACTGCAGCATAATAAAAGCTCCACTGGACTCAAGGCTAGTGTGCATTAGCTCTTGGCCTGCCCTGCTTCATACCACAGTAATGTTAATACCTTAGCTCAGGGGTGTCCAAACTCAGTCCTGGAGGGTCACTGTCCTGCAAAGTTTAGCTCCAACTTGCCACAACACACCTGACTGGAAGTTTCTAGTATGCCTGGTAGACCTTGATTAGCTGGTTCAGGTGTGTTTAATAGGGGTTGTTGCTGAACTCTGGTGGATGGTGGCCCTCTAGGAGCAGGATTGGACACCCCTGCCTTAGCTCATCTATGATCATGACTTCTGCTCCAGTCCGTCGGACTGAAGACGTCCACTCCCATGAATCCACGCTCATTCACGGCATACGCAAAAGGCTCATTT
This sequence comes from Megalobrama amblycephala, assembly GCF_018812025.1. Lineage (NCBI taxonomy): Eukaryota > Metazoa > Chordata > Actinopteri > Cypriniformes > Xenocyprididae > Megalobrama > Megalobrama amblycephala. The sequence goes on from NC_063045.1 coordinate 26,375,139, forward strand.
TGACCTTTGATTAACATCTTTGCAATCTCAGCTAAACAAATGAGATATAAAAGAGATCTTGTTATTTTTATTTATGTATTTATTTATTTTAATGGGAATACATAAGCAAAAGTCTCCATTTAATCTCATTGCTTTTTAGGAGAAACACTTGGAGATATAAAAGAGATCTCATTAATGATTACTAATGGGAAGACATATGCAAAAGTCTCAATTTGATCTCCATTTAATCTCAATGCTTTCTAGGAGAAACAATTGAGGTCTTGTGATTGTCTTATGGGATGTGACAACAACATCACGTTCTACTGTTTAAAAATAGAATGCAGTACACCAACATTCCAGTCTGAACATAGCCCACCTCTCTCTCATTTGCTTTTGTTCTTTCACTTTGTTTTTTTTTTGTTTGTTGTTTCTAACAGTCTCTTTTTGCCTCCAGACACTCTATCTTTGAGTTTCTCTAGGGACTATTCGACTGAACCGAAGGGTCTGTTGTTCACAACTCCTCCTCGTTGCTAACACATTTACACTTTGGCAGAGCTCTGATCAGTTACTGACAAACACACAATGCTTCACACAGTCCTGCTGTACATACAACAGAACACACACAATCCGCTGCAAACGCTCCCTGTTTTAATAACAAAATGGTGTACAGCGCAATGCCTTCAAAGCTTTGTTTCCAAAGCCATTCCCCGCGCAAAATCAGCCGTGAAAGGCAATATATTCTGATTTCCCATGACAGAACGAGCTATTAAAGAGGAATACAGACAAAGTTTCTGTAATTTCAAGTTTTCCCCAACACATTCGGGCTTATCTTAGCTAAAAATTCCCTTTAGTTCAAGCATGTGTGTGTACACATGATTTGGTGTGTGTTTACTGACAATATTGTTTGCGCCAATCCATGTTAAATGTCTACAAATTTAAATACAACTCACTCTCTCTACTTTCTCCCCAGAGGAAGGAAGAAGCTGTGAAGTTCAAACCGCTAAACCTCTGCAAAGCCCTGATGGGTTGCTTATCAAGAGCCAAGAGAGGAAAGAGTGACTGGCTCTCAGTGTGTGTGTGTTACCGTCTGCAGAGATATTTTGAGGAGAAGAGGTGCCTGGGAGATTTCCAGCATTCACTCACAGGGATCTACTCCAAATGATGAACAGAAAGTGCTGCTCTCTAAACGACTCAAAACCTCTTGAAGTCCCTGAACCACTGGCAAAAATAAATGAATAACATGAGAAGAAATTTTAATACTTACTTTATTTACCCAATACTTCTTTACTTTCTCATACATGGGGGATAACATGTAACATTTTTCATCATAAGTGGAAAAATAGAGCCCAAGTTGAACAAAATGCTAAGTGAATGAGAGCTAGTTCATTTTAAACTGAGATGCTAGCAACATGCTCGCTAAAGCTAAGCATATTTCTACTACAGATTGTCAGGTTCAGACTACATGATATTTTTGTCTGTTCCAATCCACCTATTTTTATGCACATTTTGGGATATTGTATACAAAAACGCTGGATGGAAACGGCAAGATGCACATGAATTCTAAAAATGTGCATAAAAACGTATGCACTCAATTGAGTCAGATACATTTTTTTTATCCACTAAGAAAACATGCACATAAACTATGATGGAAACACATTTATTGAATAAATTCCTCTATACGCATCAAAAAGAAATAAAAGAAAAAACTCTTTTGTCTTAAGATACACACCAGCAATGTTTTTTTTCTAGGGTATATTTATAAAAACTACTTAAATATTCTAATTGAACTAAGGCCTAATCCTGGCTTAGCCTAAACCCTGTCTGTGAAACCGGGCCTTAAAGGTGTAATGTGTAAGAATTTTGCAGTAAAATATCCAAAAACCACTAGGCCAGTGTTATAAATTTTGTTCACTTGAGTACTTACAATATCCCAAATGTATACAACTATTTGTAAATCGTGAGAAAATTGCAGTTTTAACCAAGGCTCCAGGATGTGCGAGTCGCCGCCTGTCAATTGAGTTATTCCCGCATTATCCTCGGTTTTGTTTTGTAGAAACCATGGAAACACCAAAGACACTTTAATATTTACATGTTTTTATTATGGTGGCCGAGAGAGCTCAACGCGCTGCAAATGAAGAAAACACATGCAAATAGAAAAACACCAGCAAATAAAGAAAACATCTTCGTCAGTTTGACAACACATGTGCTGCAAAAGTCCACAACACTTACAAATAGTGAAACACGCTGCAAAAGTCCACAACACTTACAAATAGACAAACGCGCTGCAAAAGTCCACAAGACTTACAAATAGTGAAACGCGCTGCAAAGGTCCACAACACTTACAAATAGACAAACGCGCTGCAAAAGTCAACAACACTTACAAATAGTGAAACGCGCTGCGAAAGTCCACAACACTTACAAATAGTGAAACGCGCTGCAAAAGTCCACAACACTTACAAATAGACAAACGTGCTGCAAAAGTCCACAACACTTACAAAAAGTGAAACGCGCTGCAAAAGTCCACAACACTTACAAATAGTGAAACGCGCTGCAAAAGTCCACAACACTTACAAATAGTGAAACGCGCTGCAAAAGTCCACAACACTTACAAATAGTGAAACGCGCTGCAAAAGTCCACAACACTTACAAATAGTGAAACGCGCTGCAAAAGTCCACAACACTTACAAATAGTGAAACGCGCTGCAAAAGTCCACAAAACTTACAAATAGTGAAACACGCTGCAAAAGTCCACAACACTTACAAATAGACAAACACGCTCCAAATAGGCCTGCTCATAATGCACATACGATCAGAATGTTAACAAACAAAAGTATAAACAAAAAAACTCACCTTTCAGGTGCACACCACGAGTAAACATTAAACAATCCCAGCCAGCGGTCCCGACGCCAGGACAAATGATTTGAGGGATATTATTTTGCGTTAAAATATTATTAATAAATTATTAATAATAAATAATATATATTTTTAAATAATTTACTTGATTTTATGTCTCAAATCTCAGTCAATTATTCACTGCAGAAAATGAAAGTAAAAACTCAGCGATGAGAGCTCTACTTCAACATGTTCTGATACCACTATTTATCCTTGATTTATTTATATTATTATTAATATTTCTCTTGTGGCCCATACGTATTGAAAAAAAAATAGAAGAGATGTAGGTAAGTTGTTTTTTAAAAATGAGGAATTAGCTTACAGCGCGTCGGTTATGCGTGATGCACTATAAATTATTGTGGGGCAAATTAAATTATTAATTCAATTCTAAAAGTAGCCTAATCATCATCATCATCCTCATCATCATTCAGATCATCGCAGAAGGGCTTGAGATCGCTGCATGAGCTTGATATGTCCTATTTGCAGCGCGTTTGTCTATTTGTAAGTATTGTGGACTTTTGCAGCGTTTTTCACTATTTGTAAGTGTTGTGGACTTTTGCAGCGCATGTGTTGTCAAACTGATGATGTTTTCTTTATTTGCATGTGTTTTCTTCATTTGCAGCGCATTGAGCTCTCTCGGCCACCGTATTTAATAGACAAGGGAACTGTTTTGATATATTGGTAACACTTTACAATAACAGTACATGAATAACCATGAACTAATACCTAAATTAATAGTTACTTCCACATGAACTCATGACTAGTTAAGATATGAACTAATCATGAACTAATGAAGAGTGATCCTTAACTACGACAGGAGTCATAAGGATTCATGCATGAAAACAGCAGCCTTAACTACGCGTTAATACATGTTTGATAATTAATGCATTAATTAACATTTAGGGGTAAACTAAATAAATCAGCCTCCATAAGAGTAAACAAGAAGTACTCTGAATTTGAATTAAACGTGATTTAATACTGTCATAATTTACACTGTAATATCATAATCTGCCATCTGCAGCTTTGTGACAAATAATTGCAATGGCACATGATTATTTAGCCATTAATTACATAGATCCGTCTAATCAAATGTGGAAAATAGACTAACTACCACTAATAAATTTAATTTGATCTAAACTGTTTTCTGATTTTTACAGTTCATTTATATTTAGTCATAGCTAAATAGTCATAGTTTATTCCCGGAACTAAAGTATGTAGGGTTTGTTTCTGGTGGGACACTCATTAGTGGCGCACGCTAGGTGTTCTCTTGGTGCGTTTGTTGTGTTGCTGGCATTTTAAACTAATAAATGTTGACTGCTTTGGTAAGCCGAATTAATAATTAAAGACATATTTACATGTATGTTTTATTGGGATTTTCAGGAGGTTATGTGCAGTTATTAACTGTATTTGTATTTTTGTCATTTAAATGTGTATGCTTTGATTAGCATTAGCTTGTGGACGCGCGCTATTTTACATGTAAATGTGCCTTATGTGTGTCTTTACAGGTATGTTTATGGCTTGCTTTCAAGTCCATATATGTTTAATTATATAAATAAAAATAAAATACAAATACTTTTTATTAGGGGCCAAGCCCCGAAGGGGCTGTAGCCCCTATTGTAATTGTACGTTTTCCCTTTTATTATTATTCTTCCGAATGGGAGTCTATGGCAGCCCTATCAACGGAACATGAGAAAATTATGAAATTTGGCACACTTGTAGTGATGGTCATGTCTAGAAATCTGACCAATTTTGGAGTCTCTAGGACCAACTCTATAGCGCCACCACCAGTTCAAAAATTAAACATTCTAAAGGTTATAACTTTTGAACCATTTGCTCTAGAAAAATACAATTTAGTACATCTGATTCGTCTCTTCATGCTGATTCTATTCAAATTCTTACATTAAGTCTCCGCCCATTACAGTAGCGGCCATTTTGAAAAGTACAGTATTCCGTTTTTTCACTACTCCTCCTTCAAAATTTGTCCAATTTTGTCCAGACTTTGATCAGGTGATCTTTGGTCTGAGCCGCACAGAAATGACTGAACAGATTTTTTTTATTCATCTTTGTTCAAAAGTTATGATGTCACGAAGTTAACAAGGTTGACCCAAAATTGCTATAGAGGCTGTATCTCAGCCAAACTTTGAGCAATCAAAACAAAAATTGGTACCCTTGATCAAGACCATGATCTAAGGTTCCATGCCGAATTTGGGAACAGCGCCACCTACAGGTCATGAGATCTGAAAAATGGCTATTTTGGCCAATAACTTTTGAACACTTTATTAGAAAATCAAGATCTTGGTGTCTATGGATTCCTTGGGCCATGCCGAATCCGGGGATATTGAATTTGTCAACATCGGATGAAAAGCATGTCCGCCATTTTGAATTTTGTCATAAATTGCAATAACTTTTAAACAATTTGACATATCATCACAAAATTTGGTACATATGACCATCAAAGTGTCCTGAAGGTACATGAGAAGTTTCAGCACAGCGCCACCTAGTGTTCCACAGATATAATGATTTTTGCAAAATTGCTTATAACTTTTGAAAACATTATCCAAAATTTGTCTGCTTTATGTCATTTTATTCCCTGGCTAATGCCAATTCCAACGATGTGTCATTTGTCATTTTCCTTAAATGTCCCTGTCTGCCATATTGAAATAAATGAAAAACAGTTTTTTCGCTACTCCTCCCACAAATTTTGTCCAATTTTGTCCACAATCAGCTCAGATGATCTTTGGACCGAGCCGCATAGAAATGACTGAACGGAATTTTGATATTCGCTACCGTTCCCGAGATATTTGTCTCTGAATGTGACCTTGCTTGTGTTTGTTGTCTTATGCTAGTTAGCTTAGCATGCTAATTGCTTAGTATGCTAACCAGTTGTCATTCTTTTTAATGTGGCTCTTCAGCTATCAAGTTAACCATGAGCTTCATTAGCATTAAGTTAGCTTAGCATGCTAATATGGTTAGCATGCTAAGTAATGCTTTTTTTGTAAATTCTTTCTTACACTAAAAGTTCTCTTCCACAGCATGTTACACATGTGTCATGATGTAGCTCAATGTGTAAAGCCAGGTACCCGAAGAGCCCTGTACCCAAAGATAGTGGGTTTGAATCCCGGGTGGAGTGGTTTTATGAAAGAGTATGTTTTGTTTCCTTTATTGCCTCTTGGATTAGAAATAAATGCTTTTTGTTTCATGCTGTGTTCATTTTCATCTAAGCTTCTGTACATTCTGAGATCATTCTCGCCCATAATTCTGAACCAGCTGTTTCATGTTTGTTCATTTTCTGCTGTTTTTCCTCTTCCTGCTCCGTATTGCGCCACAGCATGATAAGCTGCAGAATGATCTAAAGTAAAGTTATTAAATATAACATTCAGTGCAGTTTTATTAAAATTCTTCATTTTGAGTTCATTTTCACATGAACTAATGAACTTCGGCAGTTGTGCCAACAATCACCTGCTCAGTGGTGCAATGAGATGCGCAATGGACACTGGACCTGGAGGTTGTGGGTTCAAATCTCGTGTTGGGTGGTCATTATGCAATTGTGTGTAATGAGTCATTTTGATTCCTTTTTTATCCAAATAAGCATTGTACTAATCTTTATTCCTCTTGAATTAGATACAAGTGTTTTTAGTACATTCTGTGTTCATTCTCATCTGAACTTCTATTGATTTTCATTTCATTTCCACCTGTCCTTCTGAACCAGCTGTTTTGCATGTACATTCAATTTCTGCTGTTTTTGCTCTACCTGCTCCGTATTGCGCTACTGCCCCTTCTGGGGCTTGGCCCCGAATTGCTGCTTGCAGCTATATTTTTAGTTTTTTTTGTACCGGGTGTAAAGGAATAAGGATGGCACTCTATAGTGTTTATTCATATATTAGTTAATGATGTGTGATATGTGCATCATGTCATGACTTTACTTGAGGGGGCACATCGTAATTAACTCATTATTAACTAAGCATATACTAACATCAAATAATGGTTTGTTAATGTATACTTATGTCATGACTTTACTTGAGGGGGCACATCATAATTTATTCACTGTTAACTACTTACCAAATTCAGCTCATGATTATCATTAACTTACTATCAAATACACATGTACTAACACAACTATATAAGTATTCAGCCCAGTTAAGTGATGTTGTGTGACTTTTCATAAAGTCAGAGAATGGAGGTACAGTATATGATCACGGCCTGCGTCTGGATGGAGAGAGAACTTCTGAATCTGATCCCAGAAAACGCTCCCTGACCTTAGTTCATGTTTCCTGTTTGGTTATTTTTTTGGGAACCGATTCCTCAGGAACTGATGTAAGTCACAGTAGTTTAGTTTGATAGGAAAGAATATCACAAAACAGATTAAGACATTTTAAGATAAATAGTGTATTTAGTATTTTATATGTTTGATAAGGAGGATAAGTGAAAATAATGGCAAACTAATCATGTGCCTTTTAGTAATGTTTATAATGAAGCTGCTGATGTCAGTAGTTTAAATTCTGACAATAATAAATTGTTTAAATTTATTTCAAAGTCCAAATATGTATTATTCCTTCTTATAGAGACTGTTTGATTTAGTTTACCCTAAATGTTAATTAATGCATTAATTATCAAACATGTATTAATGCGTAGTTAAGGCTTCTGTTTTCATGCATGAATCCCTATGACTCCTGTCGTAGTTAAGGATCACTCTTCATTAGTTCATATCTTAACTAATCTTGAGTTTATGTTGAAGTAACTATTAACTCAGGTATTAGTTCATGGTTAATCATGTACTGTTATTGTAAAGTGTTACCGATATATTTATAGACAGAAAACGAATCATTGTTCTATAGCTCAACAGGTTAAGTCTTATTGTTTAAATCAATTTTCTTGATTTTTTGCGAGTACCATGCTTTACCATGCCTCAGAGAAAAACACTATTTTGTGAAGCAGCTAACAGAGCATAATCAGATGCAGCTTTATTTTTAATAACAGTAATACAGCATTTTCTCCATCATACAATACGTTTTAAAATGAATTGCATGCCACTTATCAACACAAGCCATCCAGCATTTAATATGATATTCTAAAAATCGATCGAGCTTCCTGCTGTGTGCAACAAGTATCTCACAGCAGCCGGCGAGCGAACGCACAGAGTAACGTTATAACATTTTCAACACACTCAAATGTATCTAATATGATAAACAGAGCTGTGTTACCTCATACTCATGACCGGAAAAGCAGAAGCAGCGCTGACAACCGTGGCATAATAAAAAGTTCCGCTGCTTGCGGCGTGTTGCGCAATCACTCCAGCGGCCTCGTTCAGCTCCCACAACACTCGGTCTTGCTCTGCTTCATACTACAGTAATGTTAATAATCATATTCATGAACACGATTTCTTCCTGGGAGTCCTATCCCAATTGTTTTCCACCGGCTGTGAGGTGAAGACCACATGTCCCAAGATTCCGCGCTCAATCTTGGCATCATCAAGCTACGCCTTTATTTTGAATAGGCCTCTAGCGGACAGAAAATCTCACATATTGCATCTTTAATGAGATAAAACACTCGATTCTTGTGTCCCAATGCCCATCATTTACGAATCACCACGACACTCTATGTCAACTGGATCAGGCCAAAATCAGGCGGATATCATGTAGTCTGAGCCCGGCATAAGATGGGAAGTACATACTTCTGAGTATGTTGTAAGACATGCTATTACATCTTAAGTCTGTAGTTGCATCCCACACAACGTACTATACACTATGCACTATGTACTAATCCATGTAGTATGTGAATTGTATAAGGTTATTTTGTCATTTAACATGGGAGTCTGACAGCCCCTTCCCCTCCACTACTTAATTAATGCTGCGACAGTTGAGTGCATGAAGTGTCCAACATTCCACAATTAGTTTTTTTCTGTTAATTTAGTGCATCATCCGGGTATTTTAAGTGTACTTTTTCTTTTTGAAATTTTCAGTGTGAACACACTACTTGCACTATTTATACTTAAAAACAAGTATATTCGCAAGTATGCGAATTGGGACGCACCTTGTGTTTTAAAGGTGTTAGCATTTAGCATTACTAGCTAAATACATTTAAGATTCATAAATGTTCTACAACAATCCCAAAACTTCTGTATAACATGGAATTGTGGGTAATGTTACTTTTGGTGTACTGTTGCATTGTACACTAACCTCAGACACACATATTACATTATATGGTACAGATAGTATGCAAATGGAATTTAGTCAATAAATTAAACAGCATTCACAACTAATTTCCATACTGTACCCATTCGTTGAATCTCAAGCATTTTTCTCTGTGGAATAATATGCAGTGCTGAATCATACATGGTAAGATCAGGAAAAGGGTATTGTGAAAGTAACTCGACTCACTTCTGATTTCCTGTTGATTTTAAAGGTGCCCTAGATTATTGTAATAAAGGTTCTTGTATAGAGGGAAGGAAGAGGACAGGGATTGGCTTTGGCTGCTGACAGTCTTTATTCTCACCAGAGAAAAATCAAACACATAAACAAAAAGACGGTGCAACGCACACTCAATAATTCCACATCCAAGGACGGGCTTCACTCCACAGAACGAGCACGGCTCACACAGCGACTGTCAGCAGACCCTCTCTCTCTCCCACGCTCCTGCTTCTCCTGGCGTTTTATCCTGTCTCCACGCCAATTACTGGAACAAGAAACAGGTGTTCGTGATTTACATTCAACCCGTTCAATCACCGCACATCCCCAGACGCTCCCTCCTGTTGCAGACCCCGCTAAACCATGCCCCCTCGCCACATACCCCCACCGCCCGACTCAGGCCGGGGAGCTGTCCGGCCTGCAGCCCCCCCCCCCCCCATTTCTGGAGAGGAAGTCGGCCACAGCCATCTGAACACCCGGCCTGTGGATCACCTTGAATTTAAAAGGCTGTAAAGCGAGATACCAACGAGTGATCCGCGCGTTGGTGTCCTTCATGCGGTGGAGCCACTGCAGAGGGGCATGGTCCGAACAGAGGGTGAACTCCCGCCCCAGGAGATAATAGCGGAGGGTGAGGACGGCCCACCTGATGGCTAAACACTCTTTCTCCACGGTGCTGTACTTAGCTTCTCTCTTGGAGAGCTTGCGGCTAATGTACAGCACCGGCCGCTCCTCACCCTCTATCTCCTGGGACAGGACCGCACCCAGCCCCCTGTCCGACGCGTCTGTCTGCAACAAAAAGGGGAGAGAGAAATCAGGGGAATGAAGTAACGGCCCGCCACATAAAGCAGCCTTCACCTGGGTAAAGGCCTGCTGGCACAGCTCCGTCCACTGGACCGTATCTGGTGCATCCTTTTTAGTCAGATCAGTCAACGGGCTGGTGAGGTCCGAATAATTAGGAACAAACCTCCTGTAATATCCCGCCAGCCCGAGGAACTGTCTGACCTCCTTTTTGGTCTTGGGACGCGGACAGGTTGCAACCGCTGCTGTCTTATCAATTTGGGGACGCACCTGTCCATATCCCAAGTGGAAGCCCAGATACCTTACTTCCACGCGCCCAATTGCACACTTCTTCTGGTTGGCCGTGAGCCCAGCCCCTCTCAGCGACCTCAGGACAGCCCTCAAATGCTGCATATGCCGCTGCCAATCATTACTAAAAATAATAATGTCATCCAGATAGGCAGCCGCATATGCAGCATGGGGCCGTAAGATCTTGTCCTGAGTCGCTGAAAGGTAGCCGGTGCCCCGAACAGCCCGAACGGAAGGGTCACGAATTGGTGTAATCCAAACGGCGTCGTGAAAGCGGTCTTTTCTTTGGATAATGGAGACAAGGGGATCTGCCAATACCCTTTCGTTAAGTCCAGTGTCGAATAAAAGCGAGCTGTACCGAGCCGGTTAAGCAATTCGTCCACACGTGGCATTGGATACGCGTCGAATTTCGACACTGCATTCACCTTGCGATAATCCACACAGAACCGCACTGAGCCGTCTGTTTTGGGAACCAAAACTATCGGGCTCGCCCAGTTACTGCTGGATTCCTCTATTACCCCCATTTCAAGCATTGCCTCTAATTCTGCCTGAACCACTTTTTTTTTGTGTTCAGGTAACCTATACGGCCGGCTGCGAATCACCACGCCCGGCTCTGTCTCGATGTGGTGCTGAATGAGGTCAGTACGGCCCGGTAGGGGAGAGAACACGTCGGCAAACTCAGCCTGTAATTTGGAAACATCAGTGAGCTGTGAGGGCGAAAGGTGATCTCCCCCCGGGGCCAGAGCGAGGGATTGTTTTTTTACATTCGCCTCTGGCCCGAGATCATCCTCCCCGCTAATCACCGTCGCCAGCATCTCTGACTCCGCCTCACTCCATTTTTTAAGGAGGTTGAGGTGATAAATTTGACGTGCCCCTCTCCTATCGGACCGTATTACTTCATAATCGAGATCACCAACTCGCCGTGTGACCTCAAATGGTCCTTGCCACTTCGCCAGTAATTTTGAGCTTGACGTGGGGCGTAATACGAGCACTTTCTCTCCCGGTGCAAATTTACGCAGATTAGTTCCCTTGTCATACAACCGGCACTGTCTGTCCTGGGCTTGTAACAAATTCTCCATAGATAGCCGCCCCAAAGTGTGGAGTTTTGTTCTCAAGTCCAGCACATACTGAATTTCATTTTTCGATTGAGATGGTCCGTCCTCCCAAGACTCCCTTAGGACATCCAACACCCCGCGGGGGTGGCGCCCAAAGAGAAGCTCAAAGGGGGAAAACCCTGTGGAGGCTTGCGGGACCTCTCGCACAGCGAACAACAGGGGTACCAACCATTTGTCCCAATTTTTGGCGTCTTCTTGAACGAACTTACGAATCATGGATTTAAGCATGCGATTAAAGCGTTCGACCAAACCGTCTGTTTGTGGGTGAAAGACGCTGGTTCGAATCGATTTAATGCCCAACAATTCGTACAGTTCACGTAGCGTACGTGACATAAACGCCGTGCCTTGATCAGTGAGGATTTCTTTCGGAATCCCCACTCGGGAGATTAAACTGAAGAGGGCATCCGCAACACTCTTAGCGGAAATGTTGCGGAGAGCCACTGCTTCTGGGTATCGTGTTGCATAATCCACAATGACTAATGCAAAACGATGCCCTCTCGCTGATCGCTCTAATGGCCCGATGAGGTCCATACCAATTCGTTCGAAGGGGACCTGCATTAATGGAAGGGGGCGCAAAGGCGCTTTTGGAGTGGCCGGAGGATTTACCAGCTGACATTCACGACAAGACGCGCACCACCTGCGCACGTTCTCGTGGATGCCCGGCCAAAAGAATCGGGCCATGAGGCGATTTAGTGTCGCTGTTTGTCCTAAGTGTCCAGCCATTGGGTTAGAGTGAGCCTCATGGAAAAGCATTTCCCTGCGGCTCTTTGGTACTAATAACTGGGTTGTATCCTCTTTTGACTGAGTGTCTTGGGTCACTCGATACAACCTATCCTTAATAATCGCAAAATAGGGATAAGTCACTGGTCGTCCAGGCTGGAGAGGCTGACCGTCGATCGTGCTGACCCTCTCAAACGCATTTTTCAGCGTCTCATCGTGAGACTGCTCCAGGGGGAAATCATCACGGTCCGAGAGAATCAGTCTCCCAATTCCGCTCTGTTCCCCTGAGGCAGTCACCACTGATCCCCGGTCAGTCTCCCCCGCCTGCACTCGCACTTCCCTTACCCGCGAGCATTTACTCCAAGAGACACCCGAACATAAATGTCCCAATAATTTATTGAATGCGGGCCAATTCGTCCCCAAAATTATCGGGTGCCGGAGGTGCAGATTAACTGCCACCTCCACACTATGCTTTTGTCCCCTAAATAGAATCCTGACTGACACCAACGGATAACTCGCGATATCCCCGTGCACACACCGTACCCTAACCATGCGGCCTGTATCCAATGCCCCGGGTGAAATCAGGCTTTGATACACGGAGGTTTGGTTACAACCTGAGTCCACCAAAGCCTGATATGTACCCCCCTTGATACTCACTGGTATCTGGTACTGACCAGCTTGACCGGGGGCGACCTGCAGGTCGTCCGGGACCCGGATCAATGTCCCCACCTCCATCACTGGACACTGGTCTATGAAGTGATCCGGGTCCCCGCAACGCCAACAGGCCGGCCCAGACCTGCCCGCCGCTCCAGTGGTGGAGAACGGGCCGAATGATTGGCGTGGAGAGAGGGGAGAAGCAGGCGCGGGGTCCAGCCTGGTGGTGGCCAGTCCCGCCCCCCTGGGCGGGGCTCTCGGCGCCACGAACTGCCGATGATCCGTTCCACCCCGCCCCCGGGGCGGAACACGAGGAGAGAGAGAGGGGAGGAAGAGAGGGAGAGAGAGAGACAGATGGCAGGGGTTCGCCGACCCCTGGGCACGCCACCAGGTGGTCCTCCGCCAATTGGATGGCCGAATCCAGCGACGTGGGCCGGTGGCACTGGACCCACTCGGCGGTCTTCTTCGGAAGCCGAGTGGTGAACTGTTCCAGCACCACCCGATCGATCATCTGCTCCACGCCACCTCCGTCGGCCATCAGCCATTTGCGGCACGAGTCCCGGAGCTGTTGGGCCAACACGAAGGGCCGGCCCGCCTCCCCCAGCTCCAGAGACCGGAAACGCTGACGGTGCTGCTCGGGGGAGCAGCCGACCCGCTGCAGGATGGCCCTCTTGAGGTCGTTGAAGACCAGGAGGTTCTGGATGGGCAGCTGCTGCGCTGCCACCTGCGACTCGCCCGAAAGCAGCGGGACGAGCTGCATGGGCCACTGGTCCCGGGGCCAACCTGACACCTCCGCAGTCTTTTCAAATAGGTCCAGGAAGGCCTCCGGGTCATCTTGCGGGCCCATCTTCTGTAGTGGCAGCTGGAAGGAGCCAGCAGCTGCCGCGCTGGTCTCCGCGGGAACCTCCCGGTCTATCCAGCTCCGGAACCTCTCGTGGTCCTCCTGCTGGCCCTGGACAATCGCCTCGAAGCGGCGCTCCTGGTCATTTCGGAGGTCGAGCAGGGCCCGATGTTGTTCTTGATGAAGGGCCGCGAGGGACGCGATGATGTCCGCAAACGGCATTCCAGAGGCGGGGGTTGCCTGCATTGCGGCGGCTTCCGTCTTCCTTCCCGGGTTTCGGCACCAGTGTAATAAAGGTTCTTGTATAGAGGGAAGGAAGAAGACAGGGATCGGCTTTGGCTGCTGACAGTCTTTATTCTCACCAGAGAAAAATCAAACACATAAACAAAAAGACGGTGCAACGCACACTCAATAATTCCACATCCAAGGACGGGCTTCACTCCACAGAACGAGCACGGCTCACACAGCGACTGTCAACAGACCCTCTCTCTCTCCCACGCTCCTGCTTCTCCTGGCGTTTTATCCTGTCTCCACGCCAATTACTGGAACAAGAAACAGGTGTTCGTGATTTACATTCAACCCGTTCAATCACCGCACATCCCCAGACGCTCCCTCCTGTTGCAGACCCCGCTAAACCACGCCCCCCTCGCCACAATTATGTTTTTAAAATATGTAATATAAGTCTAAGGTGTCCCCTGAATGTGTCTGTGAAGTTTCAGCTCAAAATACCCCATAGATTTTTTTTTATACATTTTTTTAACTGCCTATTTTGGGGCATCATTATAAACGCGCCGATTTATGCTGTGGCCCCTTTAAATCCTGTGCTCTCCGCCCACAGAGCTCGCGCTTGCCTTAAACAGTGCTTTAACAAAGTTTACACAGCTAATATAACCCTCAAAATGGATCTTTACAAAGTGTTCGTCATGCATGCGGCATGCATGCGTCGGATTATGTGAGTATTGTATACTGTTATATTGTTTACATTGATTCTGAATGAGTTTGAGGCTATGCTGTGTTGCTAAAGCTAACATTACACACTGTTGGAGAGATTTATAAAGAATGAAGTTGTGTTTATGCATTATACAGACTGCAAGTGTTTAAAAATGAAAATAGCGACGACTCTTGTCTCCGTGAATACAGTAAAAAACGATGGTAACTTTAACCACATTTAACAGTACATTAGCAACATGCTAACGAAACATTTAAAAAGACAATTTACAAATATCACTAAAAATATCATGATACCATGGATCATGTCAGTTATTATTGCTCCATCTGCCATTTTTCGCTGTTGTTCTTGCTTGCTTACCTAGTTTGTTGATTCAGCTATGCACATCCAGACGTTCTGCCCTTGTCTAATGCCTTTCATAATGATAATGTTGGGAACGTGGGCTGGCATATGCAAATATTGGGGGCGTACACCCCGACTGTTACGTAACAGTCGGTGTTATGTTGAGATTCGCCTGTTTTCCGGAGGTCTTTTAAACAAATGAGATTTATATAAGACGGAGGAAACAATGGAGTTTGAGACTCACTGTATGTCATTTCCATGTACTGAACTCTTGTTATTCAACTATGCCAAGATAAATTAAATTTTTCATTCGAGGGCACCTTTAAATACATCTTACCTTGCTTAAGGGCATTCTAGGATAGGTCTCCCTTAAAGGGAACCCCTGGTGTTAAGATTTGTATGGCTTAATATAACGTAAATGATGTCTCTTACTGAAATATGTAGTAGAAAACCCATGAAAGATTTATGTTATTTAAAAAAATCCATGACATATTTGGACAATGGGCGGCGCCATTTTGTTTGCGTTCTATGTCGGTGACATCAAATGGTTGCACTCTGTTTTTAACTTAAAGGGGTACTTCACCCCTGGAAAGATGAATGTGTATTTAAAATTGGTCATTTATGCAGTAGAAATGTGAAATTATTTTTGAATTTGGAGCTTTCTAGACTGAGAAAAGGCAGAAAATTTATTTTTGACTAATGTGGATGAAAGACAACAACTCCCAGAATGAACTTGTTTTGCTGCCCTTGCGAGGCCACGCCCAAACCACGCCTATCGGTTACAGGCGGCATTACCAGGAAAATTCAAACAACTAGGCTTGCTTTGTTACATATTAATTCTATAAATCGTGAGTTAGTTCATACATTTACAGCGAAATGGTGCTAAATTGCTTTGTACCTGGATGTACACCCAAAACCAGGAAAGGACAAGTAAGTTTCCATCATTTTCCGATTAAGTTAAAGATTTGGAGCGATGTAAACAGTGGCTGCGGGCCATCAAACACCCGAAGTTTGGAGATGACACCGTTATATAACACCTAAAAAAAACGCAGAATATGTAGTCTCCATTTCAAGCACGAGGACTATGAACCAAATATCCTTGCAATGAAGAGAACCATTCTGAAGGACACCGCGATACCATCGATATTCACTTTCCCAGAGGACGAACAGCCTGGGCATCTGGTACTAAGCGTATTCGCCTAGAGGTAAGACTCGCTGATACTAGACTGATAACACAGTAGCCTATATGTAGTGTTGTAGGTAGCAGTAAAACTGCAAACTTAGCAAAGTAACGTTAGATAGACAATTACATATAAGTTGCATATAAGTTGACTGTTATCAAAGTAAAGCCACTGTTCTGTAAAACTGAGTTAGTCTATTTATCTATGCTAACGTTACCACAAAAACCTGTTGCTGTATTGGTTGAGATGACTGCAGAGACCGATAAATTTGCGAGATGAACCACTGATGTAGTGCAGACAAAATAAAGTTAATTACTGTAAGCTTAAAAATATAATTGACACCCACTTTTGATAAAATCTTTGACCTATGTCCGTGAGTAACCTCAAACGCGCATTTGTATGGGCGTGGTGAAAAAATGCGGAACTACCTGCTATTACTGGCTGTAGTTTTAAGCCTCTGGCCAAAAAAGCCTCAGATGACGCAAAATGACGATTTTTGTGTCATCGGAGGCTTTTTTACAGAATAAAAATGCATAAATCTCTCATCTCGGGCTGATATGAAGGGGGAAAGCACGGTAATTCGAAAATACTAGTGGTATTCTACTAATACAAAGCTTAATGCTAAATCCTGAAGTAACCCTTTAACACAACCCGGAATATAATATACAATTCCACAATGTGCAGCTTTTGGTTGTAATTTTCAGTCAATGAGACACAAGAGAAGCGATGTAAGTCTTACTGCTTTACTATCGATAAGAGGAGAAAAGAATAGGAAGTTGTGCAGAATGTGGACGAATAAAACTTCCTAACTGCGTCTTTGTTCTCTTCACTTTATCCCTGATGACTTTGAGACTTTTTATCAGTATGTTGTGGTGCAACGGTAATCTAACGCATACAGATGTTAATATCTGAGGGGTTCCTTTTAAAACACAATCAGCCTTTTTGATTTGAGCCAGAGCGCAAAATTAGTGAGGATGAAAACATCGAAGCTGTTTAATGTCTCTGTGGCTATTCGAACTACTGTTGTATGATTAACATGTTAAAATCGCCTGATCACCTGAATGCATACACAGTTAAACATGCTAAGAAGATGCTACTGTTTTATGCAATCACAGATATCTCGTGCATCACAGCACACGCGAGTTTTGAGGCAGTCTGTCTCAATCGAGACATATTATAGGCTTACCTTCGTCTTCAGTCTCCACGACAGGTGCGACATTTGGTTAAAGCATACACTTATATCCATTGACAACTGTCAGTGGTGTATAAAGTACTCGAAAACCATACTTGAGTAAAAGTATAGATATCTTACCAGAAAATGCAGGCACGCTGTTGGCACGGGGGACGTCAGGACCCCCGCAGTTTTGAAAAGTCAGAAATCGACCCCCGCACTTTTGATAAGGGCTGCTTCAATCAGTCACAATATATCATCTTTTAGCTTAGGATATTTTCTTTCAAATGAGACCATTTTCACGTTTCTGTGAGCTTCTTTCGTAAATTATCAACTGTTTTGTCGCAGATGTGAAGAAGAGAAAATGCGCTCTCGAACGGAGAAACACGCGATCTCCACGCAATCGATCACAGCGTGCTAACGTTTTAGCACAGGTCGTTGGTATCGTGGCCGAACAGCGTTGGTCAATCAAGCCAAACCATCCATTTAGAAACCGAGAAATTTGACACTTTAAGGTAAGGAGGCTGATCTCTCGGGTTGACGCGCGAGCTGGCTTGACTGAAGTTTTCGTGAGGATTTGTAGTTTATGGACTGTTTTGATTTCGGTAATTACATCTAGAAAGTTAAAAGCATTGATGGCATCTATAAAAGAGATATATAAAAGCGAAACGAAAGTTATTGCCTCGACCGGCGACACAGTGGGGAGGACGCAGGAGAGGAGACCTGTGCGTTTAATTGGTATGTGTATACTGTAATACTACATTTACAAAGCTTATCAGTGGCATGCACTTTGATCGCGAAAGTGAAAGTGCCCTTTGCGGTCGCATCGCGGTGCCCCCGCGTTCCCATTTATCTCGATGTGAACCATGAGCTCCAGTCCATTGCAATTTAGGGCCCTGGTATACTTCATTTCCCGCATTCCGCTCAGTCTCGCGCGCGAGCCTTTCAAAGAAACTCCTTTGCCCACGAGTGCAGAAAGACGCGTTCGGTAGGCACACGTGCACCGTCCGTGATCATAACAATAACAACCCCAATGCACAACTTCCCATTCTTTTCTCCTCTTATCACTAATAAAGCAGTAAAGACTTACATCACTTCTTTTGTGGCTCATCGACTGAAAATTACCAACCAAAAGCTGCACAAAGTGGCATCGTATAGGCTATTATATTCCGAGTTGTGCTGCGTTAAAAATAGCAATATGACAGTGTCAGTAGAGCAGTGAGTTGCAACCATTTGACGTCACCGACATAGAACGCAAAACAAAATGTAAATCGTAAGGTAAATCTTTCATAGGTTTTCTACTACATATTTCAGTAAGAGACATCATTTACGTTATATTAAGCCATACAAGTCTTAACATCAGGGGTTCCCTTTAAAGGAACACCATAGAACATTTGCTCACAGTTCCCCCATGTGGTTGATAAGCGCAATTGTCTGTTACCAGTGTCGTAAATACTGTCGCTGTATAAGCTTCCCCGTGGGCAGAGCAGTACATGTGAATTTGTTAACTAAGCTGACAAAACCGGCAAATGCAGAAACGTCATTTGGAAACCATGTCCACCGACCAGGTAAAGTAGCCCATGTTACACTATGTTCTACTAATATCATTACGTAGTTTTATTTATTTTTACTCCAAAATTGAAAAGTACAATGACACAAAGAATGGTTTCATTTAGATCCGCTCTGATGGATAGATCCGTTTAGATCCGCTCTGACAGACAACAAAAAACTCCCTGAAATTCTCTGTTTTTACTATTATATCTATTTGTGTTCCATTATTATTATGTATTTGGTTCTTCTTTATGTAAAGCACTTTGAATTACCATTGTGTATGAAATGTGCTATACAAATGAAATTGCCTTGCCTTGCCTAGTATGTTAGCCTATTTTTTTTGCTCGCATAGTTCGTATGTAGCATTGTTTGAAAAGGGTGTAATTTGGATAATAGAATAAAATGTTGTCCGCATGGTTTTGAGACTTGCATATTCGATCGTTTCGTCTTATAGTTAGCTGTTAACTCCACCCATGCTACGAGTAAAATCAAATGTGATGTATGCCGTAGAGCAGGTTGCAATCTTCCGCTGGCAGGGGATTGGCGAGGCTGTGTGTACCAACCTGAACACGAAACTTGCAGAGTGTGGTTGTAGCCGCTAGGAGGCTGCTCAGGTAGCAGAGGCAGTAGAATTCATCTGGTTAAAGAGTTGTTCTACCACTGAAATAATTTTAGAGACATTATTTTAAGGTCGAAAAACTACATAGTCTTGCTTTAAAAATACACTCAGGAACTTCCCGGTGTGGTAAATACAGAGAGAGAATACCTTCTTGCTCTGTTGCTGAACCATCATCAAAAGTTTGCAATTTTCCCACCAAGGCTTCGGCTTCTGGTGGGTACCTGCAAAATCGACTGAAAGGGGAAGAAAGGCCCTTAGAGTAGAGCTGTCAATCATCCAGCCCAACCAATCAGTTCTCACTGATTAAATCCTGATCACTACTCAGTCACTTTATGTGACTAAACATTCCCACTTAATACTGCTTGGCTCCAACTATCTCTCTTCAATGCTGAGAGCTATTTGTGAGTGTGAATCATGTTAATTCTCCATGAATTAAAAATTTTAACACCAGTTAGCATAGTAGGAGTTGCCTCTAGCAGTGTGTTTTTGTTCGCGTCCCACACCTCTAATTAACATAGCTTTTTTTTTTTTTTTTTTTTTTTGATGTACTAAGCTGTCAGCAGCGACTCCATCAAAGATAGAGTCAATAAAACTGTTATCTGAATTATGTAAAGATATTCTTGTTCAACAAGATTTTCTTGACGTTCCTCTTCTACTTGATCCATGGTGAACAAAATAAGCTGAAACAATATCATAACTCAGTTTTGAGTTATTTGCTCCTTGCTTGGAGAGCAGGTTGGCCAACTGATATTCAGTCTTGCTAATCAAATTAACACAATCAAATTTTTCCCTTTTATGGCCATCTAGAACAACCTCAGGCTAGTTGTTTTTGTATAATAAGCACTAGAATGAAATAAATAAGAAAAAGAAGAAGAAACTGCTCTGGAGGCGACAAAATATGATGGAGAGCGGGTAATTTTGTTTTGCGAAAAAAGGACCAGCACCATATTGCCTTGTTGACTCATTTCCAGTTGGATACATCAATCAAATTTCACTGTTTTTCAGCATTAAAATGTTCATTGAACCTCTCACAGAAATTGGTCCTCTGTTTTATTTTCATATATTTAAGCAATAATGTAGTTCTTTTTTCTTTTTTTCTTTTTTTTTTGTGAATATTGTTAGCTACAGCACTAAAAAGTTTCTGTAACCACTTTTGATGTTATTCCCAAAACAGAATAGCCATAAGTGTTTTATTGCTTTTATGAAACTTTTTTTTTTTTTGAAAAAAAATTAAGAAGGCAAATTAATTAAAAGTGCCATCTGCTAACTAACAGATATAGGCTCTGTTCCAAAACTGTTTCGCTGTCTGCTTTCTACATAGGCAGCAACAGGCAGCATTCTAACTGAAAAGAAAACTTTTAAGTGACAGGTTTCAAATATAAATCATAAAGTAGCGCAGTAGACAACTCACAATTGATGTCAATAGAGTACTCTGTTAGTATGTTGCTAAGCTAACACTGGGATACAATAAGCATAAAAATGCATAGCATAGACACACAAATATTGGCTAAATAATCAATTTTAGATTAGAGTGAACCATTATTTGATATATAATTTACAGTATGGAATGAATTGTAAGTACATTTAAGCAACATTTACCTTGCTAAAGTGTCTGCCATCTTGGATTTTTTCCCCCACTGATCTTCTTTCACTGCATTATGGGACTATCTCTGTAAAGGATACATGCAATTCTGCTTAATAATGTGGCCAAAAAAAAAGGGTCTTAGAAGCTGAGATGACTCGAGTTGCATTTTAATAGACTTCAGACAGACTTGAGTAGGACTCGACCTGAAATGACTTCAGATTGGACAAAAAGGACCTGTGAATATTTTAAAAACAAGTCTTTAACCTTTACTGATATAAAGTAGTAATTTGTGTTTTATTTGAATTGTTTTATATAATCTGCGTCACATTTTTCCCTACATGTTGTGGTAGATCGGACCCTTGTCCTAGTCATAGAGTTTAAAATCATTTATACATGTATTGTGCGTAAATGGCAAAATGTCATAAGAGTCCCATGAAACATGACAGGAGGCTCAGGAGCCACCATGCCATATGTTCTCTCTTTTTAGTTTATTAACGTCAAAACCACTAGAGGCAAAGAATATGGGAAAACAATTAATGACACCGGAATGACAATATCAAATTTTATGAGACCTCACATCCACATGTTACGGTGTAGTGGTGTTGAAGAGATGAAGCGTATACAAGATCCACAAACATAGGGTATTTAATGACAACGAAAGAGATACACACATTTACACACTTAGTTTAACATCAAGAACAGACAAGGAATGAAGGGAGTGAGTCCATTATAAAGGGAGTGCAGATGATCAGGAACAGGTGCAGGTAATCCGTGATGATGGGGAGATGACGAGGAAGTGGGTGCAGGTGTGGAGACAGGAGGATCATGGGAAATGGAATCCGGGAAATGAGGGAACTGTGACACCACAAAGGTTAGTCACATTAAAATACGTAGCTAGCTAGGCTATACTGTGGTGTAGCTGCATGGCTTCTCTGGATTGCCAGTCTGTTAAAACATGAACAAAAAAAATCTAGCCTAGCACTACGTTTTATCATTTTTTTATAGTATATGCAGCTTTTCTCTCTCTTAATGTGTGTCTATGTGAAAAAGAAAGAGATGTTAATCCATTTATTACTTAAAGTTCATGTTTTAACGTATCACAATTCAGCATGCTTTCAGTTTTCTATTGACTTTAACATTTCGAGGTTTGATATTTTCAAATGACTCGTCAATAACAATGCGGCTGTATAACAAATTGCTGTATAAACCATGACTGGCGCCATCTTGCGTCCACTTAGTGACTGCATTTAAAGAAAAAAAGAAAAAAGAAATAAAAATAAATATATATATACACACACCGATCAGGCATACACTAAATAACACTGATTATCTCTTCATCATGGCACCTGTTGGTGGGTGGGATATATTAGGCAGCAAGTGAACATTTTGTCCTCAAAGTTGATGTGTTAAAAGTAGGAAAAATGGGCAAGCGTAAGGATTTGAGCAAGTTTGATAAGGGCCAAATTGTGATGGCTTGATGACTGGGTCAGGGCATCTCCAAAACTGCAGCTCTTGTGGGGTGTTCACGGTCTGCAGTGGTCAGTATCTATCAAAAATGGTCAAAGGAAGGAACAGTGGTAAACCGGCGACAGGGTCACGAGCGGCCAAAGCTCATTTATGCATGTGGGGAGCGAAGGCTGGCCTGTGTGGTCTGATCCAACAGACAAGCTAGTGTAGCTCAAATTGCTCAAGAAGTTAATGCTGATTCTGATAGAAAGGTGTCAGAATACACAGTGCATCGCAGTTTGTTGCGTATGGGGCTGCATAGCCGCAGAACAGTCAGGGAGCCCATGCTGACCCCTGTCCACCGCCGAAAGCATGTGAGCATAAGAACTGGACAAAGGAGCCATGGAAGAAGGTGGCCCAGTCTGATGAATCACGTTTTCTTTTACATCACGTGGATGGCTGGGTGTGTGCATCGCTTACCTGGGGAACACATAGCACCAGGATGCACTATGGGAAGAAGGCAAACCTATAGGAAGGTGGTCATAATGTTATGCCAAATCGGTGTATATATATTTTTTTTTGTAAGGCATGAAATGACTAGAGACTCGTGACAAAAGGTTCCAGACTAAGACTCCAGTGATAAAGACTTCAGACTTGACTGGGACTTCAGATGAAAGACTTGTGAACATCTCTGCTTAGAAGTCATACTTACATTCCAAGTCAACTCAAAACTGATGTCAATTGAGTATTCTATTAGCATGTTGCTAAGCTAACACTGGGATACTCTAGGCATAAAAAAAAACATACTATACATAAATATTGTTTAAATAATCAATTTTAGATTAAAATAAACCATTATTTAATCTATAATTGTATTATACTTGTAACTTGTAAGTATATTTAAACAAAATTGATCTTGCTACAGTATGTCCGCCATATTGCTTTTTTCAGTGTGTTGTAGTGCATTATCCAGACCTTCTCTGTAAAGGATACAAGTGGCACTGTCTTATAATGTGACTAAACACTGTACCTTAGAAGGTATATTTACCTTTTGGAACAATCAGGCCACTCACTAGGTTTTGGAGCACATCAGAAATTCATAGTTTCTGTAACATAAATTAATGTTTTTAGCCACAACTGGAACTGTCTAGCCATCCAGAAAAAGAGTACTCTAAACTTCTCATGACTCAAACTAATTATCTAATACATGAAATGGTTTCAGCTGTTTAATGATCTCCAGTAGAGAATGATAGTGATCTTGAGTGGACTTCTCGGATGGAGTGGATCTGAGGGTCGATCTTGAAAACACCCTTCAGAAGGACCTGCGGTTCCCCTGGGTCTCTGGTGGCAGCTGGTAATTGCATCGGCCAAGCTGTCTCCTTCTTGACCCATCTCTCCTCTTCCCTCATTTTTTCCCCTCCTCTGTCTCTCTCTCAGCCCGACATGTTGATTTGTTTGCTCGTTATTTTTAGGCAACATATCTGATGGCAGAGACTGCCCCATTCATCAGTGTCTCTGAACTCCATCGTTTTATCATCTATACCCAGCATCCTTCTCTCTGAGGTTCATCCCTCTCAACTTCCATCCTGCTGATTCTTGTGTTGTTTTTCCTCATAGCTGGGCAAAAGTGTAGATCATTTCATGAAGAGCAGTTTTCCAGTGGGAAACATAAGGAGTTATTCATTTTCAGACTGTTTAAACCAATATGAACGAGAACTGCAGACTCTCGCTGTCTGTCTCCCATCCCTGATGCATATGAAAGGTTAAACCCTGTTAATGACTGCATGGTGCCAATGGGAGAGTGCAGGATTGTGGGTAAAGGTCAGGACTGCATACAAGCTGAGCATAATAAATGCTGGATCTCTGGAGGTAAATGTTACTTTCTGTAATGCACACATGCAAACACACTCATAGATGCTTAAAACGTATTCCAGGCATCACATTTTCTTTTGAAACCATCTTGTAATTAAATTGAGAAAGTCAACGCAACTGACCTTTTATCCCTGGGTGTGATTTCAACTACACTATCATTGTCTGATTCCTTAATGATTCATTATTTTGAGTTGAATCTCTTCAATGAATTGTTAGAACCAGTTTAGCAAACTGGTGTGAATGATTCGTTCACAAATTTAACTGAATTGTTTGGCATTCCTGGGGTTACCTTGTTGAACCAACAACCGTCTCTTCTAGTCAAGTCCAAAAATAACAGATTTTCTAAAATGACAGACAACTTGTAAAGCTTATCACAGTAGATTTCCCGATTTCCTTTAATGCTGTTCAGCTTATATTGGCAACAAAATCACTTTACATCAAAATCCTGCACAGTGTGTGGCCGTAGCATTTGACTGTAGTTGAAACACTGCGGAAGAGAAACATGATGAGAAAAAAGCACCTGCCAGGTTTCACAGCTGGAGTGGTGCATGCTGGGATTGCTAAAGTGGGAAACGCAGAGGCCATGCGGTTTATCCGATCTATGAATCATTAACTAATTAATGAATTATTCAAAAACAAAACCACATTTCTGCCACACAACGCCTTGGATATGACATGAAGCTCGTTAAAAAAAACAATTAGCTTCCTTTAAGTTGAGATGAAATTCTTGATGCGGTGTGACAACTACTGTGAAAGGCGTGGTAATCATATGCTAACCGGAGCAAATGCTAAAGCGCATTATTTACAGCATGACGTGATGGACAGATGGGTGCCTCGATGGGTTCCACCTTTGTGTCACTGTGGCTGATATCGAATCAGTGTTACAGAGAGCGTTTTATGATGTGAAACTTGGCTGGAATTAGTCATATAAAGCAGAGAGATCAATACATCTCTTTGAATCAGTTTGATGGATGACAAAGAAAGAAGGGAAAAATCCCCCAAAACTCTTAAACTTCGAAGGTTGTTGCTCTCGTGCCACCATTTAGAGAAAACTTTGAAGAGCAAAGTAAAAAGCCATCAGGGTCAAGACAGATGTGAACTCAAAGCTAAGGTTCATGGACCATCACAGATTATCTAGCACTATGGGAATATGTGATATTTACCCACAGGAGACAATCTGTTTTTTTTCCTTCTCCTAGACTGCTATAAATTTAGATGGAGAGCAAATTGAGACTTTTGAGAAGTCTTCTGTTTCACCAATTTTTCTTCTACCAAAAAGTCCCCAGGTATCTCCTAAAGAAAGAGATCTTAACAATGACTGAAATTTAAAGTCAGACATGTCTCAAAAGTTCTATTCAAAGTAATACTTAATAAAACATAACTGAGAACATCTGAGCTATGAAAGAGCAGCCTTTGAGCAATACAATGTTCCTATGGGGAAATACCTATAGGGCAGAAAATTCAGAAATTAGATCAATAGTTAGATCATCTGCTTATCAGATTTTCCTCCTGAGTTTCAGAGATCTTAAAGATGCTCTAAGTGATGTCATGCGTTTTTAGGCCAAAACATTTTTTGTCACATACAGCAAACATCTCCTCACTATCCGCTAGCTGCCTGTCCTCTGAACACACTGTAAAAAAAGAAAAAAAAGAAAACGGTCTCTGTAGTCGCCACAAGCTCCGAAAACAGCAATAAAAACAAACTGGTGCAGCCTGGACCACGAATCATAATAAACACGCTCCAGCCAATAACCGACAAGAATGATTTTAAATGCGCATTCATGACTGTTTCAGGAAGCACGGAGGGGACGGGGGGGAGGAGGAGGAGGAGGAGGAGGGAGGGTCTAGCTAGCCTCTGTTTTGTTTGACAACACTTCGAACGTCAACAGGAAGTTACTCCACTCAGGATCACTTAGAGCACCTTTAATGTCTGAGAAACTGAGATGCAAGCTCCATATAAGCTCAACACATCTCAAATGTTTTTCAAATATCAATTTAATACATGAAAAGTAATGGAGAAATGTCAGAAAATGAAAGAAAAATTATAATGAGATCTCAATTGTTTCTCTGAGACAGAAATTATATTAAATTGATATCAAATTGAGTCATCAAGTTACGCGCTTAGATTTTCCTCCTGAGTTGCAGAAGAGGGCAATAAAATGTTCCTGTGGGTAAAAACCTATATTAAAGAAAAATCAGAGCTCAATTGTTTTTCTTAGCCAGCATTATATTATATTATATTATATTATATTATATTATATTATATTATATTATATTATATTATATTATATTATATTATATTATATTATATTATAGATTTATATAATAGATTATATTATATGGATTATATCAATTTAGAGAGTGTCATCTGGTTATCAGATTTTCCTCACGAGCAGAAGAAATCTCAAAATGTCTCAAAACAAGATATCAAAGTGTGCAAATCAAACATCGATCTCAATATTTCTCATCAAATACTTCAAAGAATAAATTATCTTAGCTATGCTACCCACATTCATTTTAAAGCTCATTGAATAGTCAACAACTGTCCAATTTTGATTTCTTCTTCAAAAAAAACAAAACAAAAAATTACAGGACAAAACGTCTGAGACTATGTTGATAATTATACTGAGAATCTCATGTGAAAGAGCAACTTTTATTTTATTTATTTATTTTTTGCATTTATTTATTGGATAGGACAGTGTATAAATAAAAACGGAAAGCACAGGGCATACAGGATTGACAAAGGACCTCGACCCTGGAATTGTGTCTGAACGCTGCCCGTAAGACTTTCATCTCTGACGAAAGAGCAACTTTTGAGCAACATATTAATAATATATATGAAACCGCTTTGAATTGTAGGGCAACAATGTACAGTTTTCTTTTACCACTGAGTGTATCAACATTCATACAATCACTTTAGAACTGAGGTGATTCCACAGACACAGCGCTAGCTGAATGAGTACGTCTCGCAGACCCAACTCTGAGCTAAAATATGATGACCTGGAAGCATTAGATTTCACAGGGATTTGTATCGCTGTGAGCTTGCATTAAAGATACCCTTCATACAGCTGTTCCTGGGAAAAGAAGCTGTCATGCAGATTTTTCTGCAAGCAGCTTTGAACAGAGAAACAGAAGATGCTCTGTGGAAAAGTCTCTGTAGAGGAAAAAAAAGGTGAGAACCTGCAAGTGTGGAAGAACAGAGTGTGTTATTTTAATGAGTCTAACAGAACTGTTCCTAGGTATAGATGTGTGGCTGGCATTGAGGGAAGAGTGTTTATAGTTTAAGACCTATGGCACACTCAAGATTGCCTTTGAGATCTCATTTGGTTTTATTACTGTAGGGGCGAGGACCTGTCTGTCTTACCAAGAACAGGGAATGTATGGGGAGGGTGAAAAGATTGAGCACCACATATTTCTGGGGCTCAAGGATTGTTCGAAGTGAACGTGCCATTTCAAGGATATCTGTACTTGACTATAAGTGACTTTGGTTAAGGGAAAAGTGGAGAGTGTTCTTACGCTTGAAAGCTTATGAAAACAAACATTTTATATAGTCCAATGTGCACCGATGAATCATTCACAGTAAAAGTTGAGACATTTATTTAGCAAATATTTGTTTTGATTTCAGGTTGTCTTTGAATTTAATTGAAGATGTTGTTGATGTTGTTGTTTTTGCTTAGATGCTTTGACTTTAAAAATGTAGACACAGTCTACTCATACATTAACTTAAGGTAAATTTCTCAATACTTTTTACACAACTGATTTTATATCAAAATATGTCTATACCACAATAAAGAAGCTTTGGTCATCCATTCAAAATTGAAGTGTTTTTAGCCATTTTGTGGCATAAATCCATAAACAAGAACAGCATATTCATCTGTAGGACAATACAAAGCCTGTCAATTGAGCTAAATCAACAGAGCACGGTGGATTCTGAGAAATGAGTGAATTGAATGTGTGTGACTGCATGAGCTGCAGAAGCTTTTCAAAGTCTTGGGTAAGAAAAAGGAAGGAATAGTGGTCATTTGTAAAAGAAAATGCATTCATGTACGAGTACACACAAAAGTCAAAAAAATGAAGTTGAATGATAGAAACGTAAGTGAACATGAGTTCAGTATGTAAGAAGATTCAAGCTTTTTTCACTGAACTTTTCAAAAGCCACGACAAAGATCAATATGAACTTTCTTGAATGTGTTTCAAAGACCGCTTCCATTTTTATAAAAATAAATGTAATCTTTTAACTATAAATAAATGCACCACAGGGCATTTCTAGACAATCTTTGTCTCTCACGTATCAGTCTTGTGAGAAGAGTGCAAAGTGCAATATACAGTAGGTTTAAATCAAAGCAAGCTTCTATACTGGAATGTGGCACCCAACAAACAAACCTGAATCAATGCAGAGAGAGTAAGAAACTTGAGAAAAGAAGAAAAGAATATAATAGACAGATTATGTGCACACCACTCACCTAATCCCATGGGTACAACTGAGTGATCTCGTTTTCAGGAGTTTAAACATTTCAAATGAAAGAAAACACGCCTCACTTTCTGCGATTTTATTCCTGAGAGCAAAAGCAAAAGATTTCTCGGCTTGCTTTAAAAAATAACAAAATAAATAAATAAATGGTTTTCCTGTCAAGATATTGAGCAATAAAAGGTGAATGAGTCATTTGCTGAAACCACAAGCCTGGTTGGTGTTGGATTAAGATTAAGAGATTATAGACATAGTGACAAATAAACATGATCAGAACTAGTACTCACAATATACTCAAAAGCTACGCACCGATCAAAGTTTCACAGTTCCCTTTTGATGGAACTCAAGCTGCGTCGTATGACGACATTTGTGGCTGAATCTCTCGGGCATTGGGGAGAAGGATGGAGCTTTCCTCCTCGATGCCCCGCTTTCACCTTCTGGACTCTTCAGTGACGCCATAATACGGTCGTCGAGAGGTTTCTGGAGGCGAAAAAACAGTCAGCCGCATTCAAGAAGTATCTGCCTCGCCACTCTGGGTCCCAGGGGGGTGCTGCCAGGGAGCAGCCCCAGCCGTCATCGAACTCCTTCTACCGCCAGCATCAGAAAGAGAGTGTTGCTAAGCAAGCATCTGTACGCATTTCCCCTGATCGCTCTGCTCCCAGGAGTTCTAGAGATGGTATGTCGCGACGGGGTCAGTCTTCTTTTGGTAGCAAAATTCCGGCCAGCCTGAGTATGGTTCTCAGACATCATATCACTCCTGGCGGGCCCTCCATGGGAGATTCCCCTCAGGAGAGACCAGCTTTCCCAGGCCCGGGGCACAATATATCATCCCTGACCAGAGTTGTGGAAACTGTGGGTCTGGCCCCTGAGGGGGCTCAGTACCTAGAGTTTGGTCTCTCAGCCGGAGTGGTCGAGACTATACTCAACTCTAGAGCTCCATCCATGAAGAAACTGTATGGCCTAAAGTGGAATGTTTTCTCCTCTTGGTATAGAGAGCGTGGGTTGGACACAGTTAACTGCCCAGTGGCTTCATTGCTAGAGTTCCTCAAAGATTGCTTCATGGAGCATGGAGGATGAGGCCTGCGGCTCACACCAGAGTCCCAGCATAGGCCCCTTCGAACCACTTGAGTCAGTGTCTGAGAAGTTTCTCATGCATAAGATAGCTTTTCTGCTGGCCATTACTTCCCTCAAGAGAGTTGGGAACCTTGCTCCTGAGAGGGTGAAAGCTATCATGCATCCTAGACCAGGCTACGTGCCTAAAGTGCCTTCTAACATGGCTCAGTCTACGATCCTTCAGACCTTCCATCCTCCACCACATGTGTTGGCAGAACAAGAGAGACTTCACTTACTTTACCCTGTATGGGCCTTAGAGTTATATGTTCAGAGGTCTACCAGTTACTAGCATGCTTTGGCTCGCCTAGGAAGGGATCCCCAGCCTCCAAGCAAACAATCAGCAAATGGATTGTTGAGGTGATTTCTTTGGCCTATCAGGTGCCCAGAATGCCTTCAACTTAGGCCATAAGGGCTCATTCTACCAGAGGCATGGCATCTTCTAAAGCCCTGCTTTCGGGGGTCTCCCTTCAGGATATATATGATGCTGTGTGCTGAGTCTCTCTGCATACGTTCATGAGGTTTTATAGTCTGCACCTTCCATCTACGCCAGGCTAACGGGTGCTCTTGTCCTAAGATGTGCCTAGACAGTTTCACACGGGGACAGGTATTACTTAGCAGGGCACAGTGGGCATCGCGTTCCCCAAAGTGTCATCATACGAAAGTCTCGGGTTACGACTGTACCACACCTTTGTATGCTTGAGAGTGACTTGTTTCGACCTATCAGAAGCTGACACTACAGTGTGCCGGCGTCCCTTTTGTAATGACTGAGGCAAATCAGACACAATTATTGGTTAGTTAACCAATAGTTTTAAGCTCACTCTGGAGTCTATCCCCATCCCCCGGGAAGTTTTCAGTTACAAGTTTATTGCGCTGAGGAATGTGGTTGTCGCATGGAGAACAGAGTAGAGACACAGAAAATCTGCATCTTCCCTGCATTTAACACACAGAACACCGACTCTATGGCATTAATGTATAGACAGACTGTGCTATAAATGAATCCTTCTCAGGAAATGGTATCCATTATTACTGATGTTGTATTGTACTCATTGTATTTACATGTTTGATGATTGTTAAATGTTATGACCTGCACGGTAACTTCAATCATGCCATGTTTAGTGTCTATACGTTCGTAGCGGGAAGATTTAAATGCTTGTGTATGCGGTATGTCCATACCTGTGCAACACATCAGTATTACAAGAATGTTTAATAGATCTGATTCAAGAACTCAGCTTGTTAATCTTTCTGGGTTGTAAAAGCCCTGACAGGAGGGGTGTTGCCACCCGGAATTACAACATCTTCATTGGTCCGGTCAACAACTGAGAGGTGTGACTTTGACCAGAGGTTAAAACCCAGCGAACAGTGACACTCCCTTGCTTTTTCTCCTTGCTTCTGAACGACCAAATTGATCTCCTTGCGGCCGGCCTAGGCCAGGCCTGCAAGGCCTGTAGGCCTCGGCCTACAAACGAGCCATGTGCTCCTCATCCCACATGGAAAAGACTGGCAATAACTTCGGACTGAATCACCCAAGATCTCTCCTCAGATGGCAGAGCCGATGCTCCTCAGCCTAAGGGCATCTTGCAAGTATCGTACATTTTAACACTAAACAGCGAGTTAGTATTAATTTGTAAGACTTACCTTGCTATTGCTGAAGAAACTGATGATTCCTTTCCAGATTGCCTTTGACATTTCATGTAGCTCTAGTAACAGCATCTCTTCCGGTTCAACTCTATCATTACTCATTCTGACTTGCGTGTGTGTGTGTGTGTGTGTGTGACCCTTTATGTATGTTATGTTATGTGTTTGTTAGTTTAGTTATGTGTTTGTGAGTTAGTTAATAAAGATTGTGCACAATACACGTTTGGTTCTGACTCCGTCTGCTAATGAATTGCCTCTTAAGTGATAGATCCGGACTACGTGCTCTGAGTAGTACAGTACAATAAGTATTATTTTTCCATAACTTGGAAATTGACATTTCTTAGAATTAATAAACAATCAACACTGAGCGTTCACTGGACGAACAGGTTAACTGATTGTAATGTTAATTTTAATGTAGCTACGTCCAGTTAATCTGATTAACGGATTTGCATATTCATAATTAATCATAATTAATAATCATAATGAGTTATGAATAATTATTAATATTTCCCCTTTGAGTTAATTTTCGCTACATATTTGGTGGAGAATGCGGGCATCATTTTAAGCAATTGTTTGCAGATGGACCAGTAATCAATCATGTGTTTTGGCATAATTTTTGTTAACATCTTATACATGCACTAACTGGGGCTTCAATGCACATTCTCTTGAACGGCAGAACGTTCCTCGATGCTATAAGGCATGTTTAAATTGTATGAAGAAGCTAACCTGAAATTATCGAAGAAATCATAATTTCAGTTGCTAAATGAGCGTAAAAATTTTCTGACGACGGAATCGCAGATTAGTAGCGCGTACAAAAGGGTATCGAAAGTAATTAACCTGAATTTGGGCGTAGAAACCCCCACTTTCAGCTTTAAATGCATAAGTCTTTCTGACGATGGAATCTCAGATTAGCAGCACGAACAAATAAACTAACCTGAATCTGGGCAAAGAAATCCCCACTTTCAGCTGTAAATGCATAAGCCTTTTTCTGATGACGGAATTCCAGATTAAGCAGCATAAATTTACCTGTGTGACGAAGAAATCTCACTACAGCGTTTGTAATGGTGTTCTGGGCGAGACTCCCCAGTCACCGATCAAAGGCCTTTTTACTGTTCGTTCCGTCACTGTATTCATATTCATGCGCGGGACCGCACATATGAAACACACGCAACGAACCTGTGGTGTAAATTCTAGTGTAGCTAACTAGCAATCCACCACCGTCTGTGAAGTGATGTGCTGTTGTGATTTGTGAGTTATGCGTGACCACACTGGAGTTCTTAATGCGGGCTTGCAACGCGGTTAGAATTCTGCTCCATTCTGATCGTGTTGCGGGCTGGCATTGGTCTCCTGGCAACGCATGACAACAGAGCGTGTAGAGCAGACACCTCTGAAAGTCTGATAGCAGCACACCCACATCACAGACTGTTGTGCAAACAACGAATCACGCGTAGCTGAATCTAGCTCTATAGAAACCCTACGCGTATACCCTATGAGTTAAAACCCTTTACCTCGACTAAAAGCTGCTAGCACCCTGCTAGCACCTAGACATGTGCAAGCGTGAAGCATTCAAGCCAAAGACTTTATAGACTTTGGGATTCCCTTTAGGAGGGATTTTGATTTGAACCGCTGATGGGAACACAATGCGTTGTGAAGCTCTGAATCAAATGAATCAATTGCGTCACGAACGATTCACTGTTCGAACCGCTCAAAGCGCCCCTTTGCGAGCCAGAACAGTAAGCGTAGTGAATACTAGAGATATACGAATAAGAGACATCTTTAATAAGCCATTCACAAATGGTTATTATTAAGCTGTTATCAATTAAATGTGATCAATGAATCATCTAATATCCTTAAACCTGAGGTTTCTGTCAAGACATGATATTTCAGTAAACTGTAGCGCTTATTGAAACACTCTGAAACTGCTAGGACGCATCACAAAGCCTCGTTTACTGAAATCACGTGACTGTGGCAGTTTGACACACGCTCCGAATCACTGATGCAACACAAACGATTCATTTGAGTTCCAAAGCTTCACAAGGCACGCCTCAAAGGGCACCCATCTCTGGTTTAAACCGTTTGTATGTGTGTGCGTATGTGGCGTCACTCACGTTGTCAAGTCTGAGTACCTCTATTCAGTCAAGTTGAATTTAAATTAAATTTAAAATTTAATTAAATCAATTTGTTTAGTTTCCTATCTCTACTTCATGCTAATACTTTGTTCACCTGACTATCCCTATGCAGCCAAGTTGAATTTGGTTAAATTTGAAAATTTAATTAAATCAATTTTGTCTGTTTAACTTTCCTTTTAGATTTCTAAATCTACTAGGAAATTCTAATTTTATTTTGTTCAACTTCATTCCTCCTCTACGTGTCATTTTATTTCCTTCACTTTCTTTCTATATCTCTGTTCGGTCAAGTTGGATTTAATCAAACTTAGCATTTAATTAAATCAACCTGGGTATTCACATTCCCTAGGTCTAAAGGGACCTTCTGTTTTTATTTTATTTTATTTATTTTTTTTTTTTTTTTGTGTTATTCTACTATCACCCTCTTCCCTTTTTCTATAGGATTACAGTAGTTCTAGAAACTGTTGTTTCCTTAATGAGGCATAATGAGTTATAGGTTATTACTACGCTAACACCTATCTCTCAGCTCCCCCTCCTCACTCCTTAGTGCTGAGTACATGAAGTACGGCCACCGTCCAGTGCACTTGGGGCTCCGGAAAGGACTAGAAACTCTTCCCGTTGTTTCTTCTCCTTTCGACCTCAAGGCATCTGGTCTTTCTCTGTTAGTCTAGAGATTAGGTCATCACTTGAACCAGTGACACCTGCTTAACCATATCTCCTAGCAAGACTAAATGGGTAAAAAACCTCTTTCCTTCCTTTCCCTTTTCTTATTTCATTTTTTTTTCTCTCTCTCTCTACCAGTTTGTTCTATTCATTTACCTTATGGTGATAATTTCTGGAAAGGAATCATCTGTAATCTGAGTAATAGTTTAATGACGTGTACCAGCCCCGTCATCAGTCAACACAGCTTACAGCTGTCATCCAAGATAGTTAAACACCTTAGTCTCATGCTGGCTTCCCCCACTTCAGCTAGCCACTTCCTATATGGCCCACATAGCTGTACGAACTTACATTTGCCTGTGCTATCTCTTTCCCTCATGTCCCCATAAGTGTGCCTGTCTGCCCAGTACATCCAGCCCTGCCATCCAGGACCCCCTGGAGACCCAGCGGAACAATGTGATGGTTGCCCTTCAGCTAAAGCAGTCAGCAACCTGCAACAGCAGAGTAAGGGACAGCGAGATCGGCAGCACCAGCAGACACTTGACACCTGACCTGAGCCAAAAGGAGCTTCAATTTCTCCTTAGCCCATGCTCATACGGACTTCCAACAGGAGGTAATTGAACGAACGCTGCAAGTCACTGAGTTCCACAGAGAACCAACCCACTCAGCATGAGAAGGCACAGGACAGATGCAAGAACCATGACAGAGCAGAGCAATTGAGGGAGGTCACCAGTCTTCAGGAGGCTCTGACAGCTGTTGAACTTTGCCAGTCAAAGAACGTAAAGAACTGTTTGTATTTAAAGAGACACTAAAGCGCATGCAGAGCTGAAACCCAAACACTGACTCGGCAATGCACCAGTGTGGGAGACGAACTTGTGGTGGTCCAAAAAGAACTGAAACAGTCCTACCAACTGCAAATGGACCACACCAAGCACCAGCTCCCCCAGCCTTATACAAAGGGGGGGAGGGGCCAGAGCCTGCAGCCTAGGATATCACAGCGCTCATGCCAACATATGAGACCTTCCTTTTTGCCCGAAGTCCCTTACTGGCGTGACCCACCAAGACAGGCTCTCTGTTCTTGATCCCACCAGATTCACTATGAGTTTTGACTTAACAGCCAGAAAAACTCCAATTAGACTATCAGCAGTTGAAGCCAGTCTGCATAAAGGATTTCTCAGACCCAGAAGCCTGAATGCAGATTGAGTGCTGCCCCCGACACCAAGCAGGGCAGATCTGAAAGTCCCAAGGCTACTGCCACCGACTCAGACAAGCCTGGAATGAATGGAGGACACCAACAGGACCTTTGCCTCCTACAATGGCTAGTCACCCCTTTGGACAGCACAACCTGCCCTCACACAGTGCCACTCCTGTGACCTGACACAGAAGGCCTGTAACACACAAGGCCCCTCAGCAGGGGGTTCTCAAGACCCCAATGACTTTGAACGGCAAACACAGTGCCTTCCACATAGCTTTTACAAAGGTTCCTAGTTAGCATAATGCATAAAGCACACGGTACACTGATTTCCATGACAACGATTTGTCAAAGGAAATAGTAACTCCAGCTACGGCACTATGACACTAGATTGAACTGGTTAAGTTAGCACGGCCTAACGCCACTCGCGTAAACCCCCGTCCAACTAAAAGAGTGTTTAATGATATATAGCTCCGAAATGACATTTGACACAACGTTCGATTCGCATGTAGATCGGTGGGTCTGGCTTGCTAGATGCAGATAAAACCATAGCTTGAATTGACACCTCTGCTGTAACAGAGAGAGTCTTGCCACATTTGAATAAGTCAAATGGTATCAGTGTAAAGTTAATCTGATTTTAGCGAAGAAAACCTAATTTCAGTATTAGAGCGTAAGCCTGTTCTGACGAAGGAATCTCAGCTCAGCAGCCGGTAAACTGTACCAGTAACTATTCTACTTTGGTTGAAGAAATACCAATTGCAGAATTGCTAAACCTGTTTCTGATGAAAAATCTCAGTACAGTGTTATATGAATGTAGATTTAGATGTCGGCATCCTTTCTACAGAGCAAAGGCCTTAGAAATTATAGTCAGAGAGACTCATTCATCTAAACTTTAGCTGCATCTACAAGCATAACCACCGGGTGATCAATACTATGTTTCATTGGCCAATAGAAACATCAGTATCTATTCACAAGACGAGGTTTCTGCGCACCTAGCCCAGTTTGATTTGCATCAAATCTGGGTAACTACTCTCTAAATTAGTCAAAAGATGTTACAAGTAGAGAGAAGAATTTTACATGGGTAAAATTTACAAACGTCAAACCATACTTGCATCTGACTGAATTTAAGGTTGAATTAGTGAAGCATAAGCACTCTATATTTATTTAACTTGATGCGTAACTCGTTTCAAATGCGCAGACATTCTTCATGAACTGTAGAATCGCTCAGACATGCACTGCTTCTCATGACAACAACTTGTCAAAGGAAGTACTAACTTGACACCTTGTGACATCATATTGTAACAAACCAGGCTAGGGAGCTAAGCTAATGCAACCTAGCGGCCCTCCAGCTAAGGTGGCTAACTACACTACTATAGTAACAGTTAGCATTATTTACTTGGAGCCTTTAACCACAGCTTGTATGTATGCAGTGGGAAGGGATCTAAACCAAATTCCTTTAACCACATTCCTGGTTTTCTGACCTTTCACTTCCCTTACCTTGAATTCTTCTCAGATAATTTCATCTGTACTGCATTTCTCCCTGAACACTGTTCAGCTAAATCTGCAGTTACTAGGGTAATTAAATCTAAATTTAATTACATGTAAACTGTTTAGTTAAAGAAGAATTCTAGGAGTTATTGAGACTTGTCAATAGCACGCTAAACTAAACTTCAAAACACAAATTGTTTGGTTCTGAACATGCTGTGGATGTTAATCACTAGTGCTATTGACTATTCCCAATACCAGGTCATTCGGCTGTATTAATCACTTCTTTAAATCTTTGTATTGATTTGTAATCATAATAGCCATCCGCTATTAATTTTTATTAGTATTATTTTTTTCATCTATGTGATTTATTTACATTTTTCCTTTCTCCTCATGTGGTTTAATTTCCCAATATAACCACAAGCAACTAGACATACTCTCCTTCTTGATTTTGTTTATTTACAACAGTTGCTTCAATTTTATGAGCCAGCTACTAAGTAATCTGAACAATTACTAGGGCATAATTTTGAGCACCACTAATAAGCAGAATCTAATAGGAAAGCTCTCCTCGTCCTCTCCCTTTTACTTTCCTATTTGTTCAGAGGTCAAGCCTGTCGTGAGCCATCAGTAAGAAATACTAAGAAATAATTCGACCACAAGAACCATCTTAAGTCATTTGTTAAACCTAGCTGTATTTTATACACCTGGCTGCTCACTGTGCCTTTAGCCCTAAATTCTGTTTGATCTTGCAGTAGTCTCTTGCCCTTACTCTCACCACAAGCGTGCCTAAATGTTGCAGATGCTCAGACCATACATAGACCAGCTAGAAATGGAGGCTCGGGGCAGACACAAGGACCCTGACAGAATAGAGACACAGAAGAAAAGCCACAAACTGCAAACGGCTCTGACAGCTGCTCCGCAACGAGAACAGCTGGAAAAGGCAGCCAGAGAAGATGTGGTAAAAGAACTCTTTCACAAATAGTCACTGTTAAAAATAGCAAATTCTGAACTCTAGGTCAAAGATGACACAATCAGGACCTGTGAACGTCCTCTGGATGTGTCCAGATCTGGGACTGAAGCTCTGACCCAGCAGCTGGACAACACCAAAGATGAACTTGACATGGCCCAAAGAGAACTAAGACTCTCTTGCCTGCAGCAGAAGAACCTCCCCCAGCCAAGCACAGAGGTACAGAGGGGGGAGCCAAAGCCTTCTGCTTGACACCTTATCAGCTAATTGCCTGAAATCCTCTAAAGCTACAGAAGGAGAAGGATTAATTCAGACAGACCCAGGCACCAGACCTACTACAGGGAGAAGCCATGGATGGAAACATCCTCTTCCTGCAGGGAAGCTTCCTGTCAAGGCACTGGATGCTTTGATTCCTGCAGCACCAGCTCAGAGACCTGAGTTTGCAGACTGTCTGCATCAACCGCCATGAAACGACCACCACTCCAGGAGACACACACAACCAGGGCCCATCACAGCCTTCCAGCCTTGTGTGCCAGTGATGTGTCTGATCTTCCTGCACCTTCAACGTCGTCACTGTTGTCATAAGAGAGACAACAACGAGCGAAAGGGGGGGAATTATGTAATGACTGAGGCAAATCAGACACAATTATTGGTTAGTTAACCAATAGTTTTAAGCTCACTCTGGAGTCTGTCCCCATCCCCCGGGAAGTTTTCAGTTACAAGTTTATTGCGCTGAGGAATGTGGTTGCCGCATGGAGAACAGAGTAGAGACACAGAAAATCTGCATCTTCCCTGCATTTTCCACACAGAACACAGACTCTATGGCATTAATGTATAGACAGACTGTGCTATAAATGAATCCTTCTCAGGAAATGGTATCCATTATTACTGATGTTGTATTGTACTCATTGTATTTACATGTTTGATGATTGTTAAATGTTATGACCTGCACGGTAACTTCAATCATGCCATGTTTAGTGTCTATACGTTCGTAGCGGGAAGATTTAAATGCTTGTGTATGCGGTATGTCCATACCTGTGCAACACATCAGTATTACAAGAATGTTTAATAGATCTGATTCAAGAACTCAGCTTGTTAATCTTTCTGGGTTGTAAAAGCCCTGACAGGAGGGGTGTTGCCACCCGGAATTACAACATCTTCATTGGTCCGGTCAACAACTGAGAGGTGTGACTTTGACCAGAGGTTAAAACCCAGCGAACAGTGACACTCCCTTGCTTTTTCTCCTTGCTTCTGAACGACCAAATTGATCTCCTTGCGGCCGGCCTAGGCCAGGCCTGCAAGGCCTGTAGGCCTCGGCCTACAAACGAGCCATGTGCTCCTCATCCCACATGGAAAAGACTGGCAATAACTTCGGACTGAATCACCCAAGATCTCTCCTCAGATGGCAGAGCCGATGCTCCTCAGCCTAAGGGCATCTTGCAAGTATCGTACATTTTAACACTAAACAGCGAGTTAGTATTAATTTGTAAGACTTACCTTGCTATTGCTGAAGAAACTGATGATTCCTTTCCAGATTGCCTTTGACATTTCATGTAGCTCTAGTAACAGCATCTCTTCCGGTTCAACTCTATCATTACTCATTCTGACTTGCGTGTGTGTGTGTGTGTGTGTGTGTGACCCTTTATGTATGTTATGCTATGTGTTTGTTAGTTTAGTTATGTGTTTGTGAGTTAGTTAATAAAGATTGTGCACAATACACGTTTGGTTCTGACTCCGTCTGCTAATGAATTGCCTCTTAAGTGATAGATCCGGACTACGTGCTCTGAGTAGTACAGTACAATAAGTATTATTTTTCCATAACTTGGAAATTGACATTTCTTAGAATTAATAAACAATCAACACTGAGCGTTCACTGGACGAACAGGTTAACTGATTGTAATGTTAATTTTAATGTAGCTACGTCCAGTTAATCTGATTAACGGATTTGCATATTCATAATTAATCATAATTAATAATCATAATGAGTTATGAATAATTATTAATATTTCCCCTTTGAGTTAATTTTCGCTACACTTTGTAGCTCACATGCAGTCACATGCCACGCAGAGGTTGCATTAGACTTTCGCACTGTCCGTCATTTTGACAGACAGGATAGTAAAAATTCCGGCATAATTAATTATTCCCCGTCATTTTTCATTTTTAGATTGTAATGATAAGACGTTTAATGGTTTCTTTTTTCGTCATTATTTTCATTTTTATTCACGAGCTTACAGGATAAGCAAATGGGCCTAGGCTGTACATTTATTTATATTATGAATAGAAAGTTGTACAAAAACTGTGTGTCACTTCTCAGTTTTCATCTTGAACAGTTGTCGTGGATCGTGACTGAACGTGTTCATCCCATCCTCCTTACTACTTTACAGAACGAAATAAACATGAATGAACATCAGAAAATATGTTGAAAGAAACAGTAGCTTACCGAAATCTGTATCACGTCTCAATCAGTTCAATCAGTGTTGGAAACAACGTCACATAACATTATACCTCAGAAAAGCCATTCGTTGACCATAAACTTGATAGTCAGCAACAAAACAAACCATTCAAAACAAAACAAACTGGATTAGAAACTTAATTATGTAAGTATAAGTATTATAACTTTATTATTATAAAATTGACTTTAATTGGGTGCTCGCCTGTGTGTAATCAAACGCATTGTTTTCATTTTATTCTGGAGACTGAACTTGCGCTCTGCTGCCACACTGGAGCGCACACACCACCAACTAGACAGGGGTGGGAATTACAGTTACAAATTACATCAGCCTCAGTGTAATCTGTCAAAATGACGGATAGCCTTCAGATTTTTCAGTCACTGCAAAAAAAAATCTGTCAATGACGGAAAATTTTCGATTAAAGTGACCTCTGATGCCACTTAACTAGTTACGTCATGATGAAGCACCAGTCAGTATTGGACTAGTTTCACACATCTTTGAAAGTCATAACCGATACGTTTTTGTTGTACCAAGCATGTCTAGCAACTAACAAACATGGTTGGAATTTTTTGCATGTATACTGTGGTAGGTCTATATCGTTGCTGTCAGGTGAAAACCTAATATCTCCATATTTCCTCTTTTTTCCTCAATTCCTGC
The DNA here is from genome assembly GCF_018812025.1 of Megalobrama amblycephala. Taxonomy (NCBI): domain Eukaryota; kingdom Metazoa; phylum Chordata; class Actinopteri; order Cypriniformes; family Xenocyprididae; genus Megalobrama; species Megalobrama amblycephala. The sequence continues at coordinate 26,416,299 of NC_063045.1, forward strand.
TTTGTAGTTAAACTCATCAAAGTTAAATTATGTTTATTGTGTGTCTGTGTATGTGTCTGTGTAGATTTTTTTTTTTTTTTATGCAAGTTGAATCTAGCATTTGTCATCGAATTATAGCCAGTATTGCCTTAAACAGCCTGTGCATACCACTTAATCTTTAATAACATATTTTTGCCAATTGACAGAAATAAACTGAGCATCCACACAATACAATACAATAAACAAACTTTATAACCTGTAAGTTGATGAAAACATAATGTGATGCACTTACTGCCTCAGGCCATGTTTACACTAGTGCGTTTTCATTTTAAAATGGCATTTTAAAATGAAAACAATCCTTGTCTATACTGATGTTTCCACAGCATTTCAGAAACAATCTCCATCTGCACTACACGACCGAAAACGCATGTCACATGACCGTTCATCCACACTGGGCATGCACGTACAAGTGTAAACAGTTGCCTCTTGCGTATGTAGGTAGCTGCAGTATTAAAAAAATGTTAACTGCACAATGGCTGCTAAAAATGACAACAAAGCTAGCAAAGGCTGCAGTTCAGTCTCCATGTTATTGTTTACATGGTTGTCAAGGATACACAGAATGAACGTGGGCAGCAACGGCATCCTTTTTTAAAAGTCTCTGTGAAACGCAGCCCCAACATTTTCAAACTAAAACGGGCTCTTCAGCATTTTTGAAAGTCTCCGTTTTCGAGGTTCGAAAATGCTGGAGTAGTGTAAACGTCAGGCGTAACCGTAGCAAAAGTTATGTGTTTTAAAACACAGAAATTGGTCAAAAACCTAACTCCGTTTGAGCTCGATTTTGGTAAAATGTTAATAATATAATGACACATAGTGTCTGATTTCCTAAAAAAGTAGCATTCCATTTGCTAAAAAAGTAGCGTTTTTGGAGATATGTGATTTCCACCTGATGATATACAATGATTTTTAGTGGAAGGTCATAAGGAACTTGATCCGTTTGGAAATACGTGCATACTGTGAAAAAACGTGCATACTGCGTACAACTACACTCCAGCAAATGAATCTAAACTGCAATGTAATGAAGACGAAACGATAAAACTTCAGATTGGACTTTGGGTCATCTAAAATGGCCCATTGGAATTCCACTATAAAACTTCACATTTATATATGAAAAGTAGAGAAAATGAACACTCATACCACCATGAAATCAATTTTTCCAATTTTCTATGATGGTAATAGAAGAAGCACTCCGAAACCAATTTATCATAGGGGGCTGCACAGAACAAAAGGCATAATTTTCCTCCTTAATTTCCTTATAGAATATACATAAACCATAAACAAAAGTGATTTCTTGGGAAAGGACCCTTTTAACTCTTAAATATTTGATGAACCACTAAGAACAAAAAAAGAAAACAGAAAAGTTTAGTCAGCTCATTGCTACTGGTTATCAAGAAATCAATTTATTCACAGCAGAAATATTATAGATTTTCTGCATTACATTTTGAAAAAAACAAAGCAATGGCAAGAAGTAGAACATGATTTTTTCATTAGAAAATCTGCAAGCATTACAGGTCTGAATCATGTTATGTTCTACAACCACATACACAAAAAAGTTGCTATTAGCTGTTAAATTTGACTATAGAAACTTGTAATTTGATTATAAAAACATGTATTTGTGAGATGTGCTTCCATATTTGGCATAATGAATTAAGGAGAAGAAATAGAAAAAAAATATATATATATATTTATATATTATATATATAAACCTAATCGAAAGAAAGAAATGTAAAACAGATCTTGGCTTTAATGACGTAGAGGAAAAGTGGTTTTACTCATTTTCATAAGGTTGTCTAATGCTGCTGGTCTGCAATATGAAATTCCCTGTTGGGCCGTGTTATTGATTTTAATTGGCTAATTCATTTACACTAATTCACTTATACTAGCATGGTATTCCGTAAAGTCGGCACACATTCGCAGGGCTGCACACACACACTCCGACCTGAGTGAAGCCCTATGTCGAGACTCCACAGCGACTCTCCTGAGGGCATTTTTACCCAAGAGTTTAATTATACATGTACTCGTGGGCTGAATGTTAAACAGCACTGAATGAATCCTTTCTTGGCTGGAGTGTTTGGTTTGTATTGGCAATCCATCTTAAATGGAGCATGTTTAAAATCAATAAGCCCCAGTAAACCCATACACGACCGGCCCATCATGTTAAAACATACATTCAGTAGATTACAATGGAGAGTCAGCCATGTGTCAAACTTGTCAGCTTAGCTTAGCATTTCGCTGTAAAGAATCAATAAAGCAAACCACAAAAGGAAGAGCATTTTTAACAATGTACTTGTTAACTTTTACAAGTGGAAAATTCACATTCCAAAAAAAAAAAAAAAAAAAAAGATTCACATGATTCAGCAACGGTCTAGTTCCCAGTTTGAAAACGGCATCATTGTCATAATTTCCATTTTATGACTCATTACAGAATTGTCCTCGAGAGTCTTGTGTTTGTGACATGCCTCTTTTTTTTGTTTTTTTGCTTATAAATCCTCAACTGATCTGTTCGGGGAGAGCATTTTAATATCATCCCATTGTTGCCAGGTTTTAAAGAGCTCTATATGTGGTAGCCTTTCAGCTAAGCAGATTACGCTAATTGGTTCTGGACGCATTGATGCTTAAACTTAATGAATGTCAAAACTTAGCCTGATTCATTTCAACTTAAACCTTGGGGATTTCCATTCACACTTAAGGATGTTGTCAAAATGATATGAACTAAAGTTAAGCTTAGCCTGCTTAGCTCTTCATTAGAATCTCCTGCTAGAAAATGCTGGTATGTAGCTGGGAACATGGTAGCTTGCATGTCTAAATGTGCCATTAGTACGGTGGCCCAGTAGTGCACAACAAAACGAAATTAAAAAAGCAAACATAAGTTCACAACACTACGAAATAAAGCCACAACGCAACGGAATAAAGCCACAACACAACGAAATCGAGCCACAACACAACGGAAACAAGCCACAACACAATGAAATAAAGCCACAACACAACAAAATAAAGCCACAACACAACGAAATAAAGCCACAACACAACGAAATCGAGCCACAACACAACGGAAATGCTCCCGACCACTTGGGGGCTCTCAGAGCTCGGTAATATTAGTATTCCTTGCCACTGTTCTATAAAGTCGACAGTCTTACAAAGATATCAACACCATGATTAGTTTTAAGTACGTAAACATTGTATATCGACATGAAATATTAATTAAAAATCAACTACGTGCACAATAGCTTCATATTTATACTTGTGAATGATTTGACGCGATACAGCGCATGATGAAGGGAACATCCACCAATTCCACCAAGTGGTTAAAACGTATAATTTGTATTCATTACAATGACTTTGTTTAACATTTAAAAACAGACATGTTCAAATTCCAAAGCTTGTTAGTTCCTGTTGGTAAGACTGACAAGCTTTGGAATTTGAATATGTCTGTTTTTAAATGTTATAAGTAATTTGAATGAATACAAATTATACGTTTTAACCACTTGGTGGAATTGGCAGACGTTCCCTTCACCATGCACAGTGGTAGCATGTCAAATCATTCACAGGTATAAATATGAAGCTATTTTGCACGTAGGTGATTTTTAATTAATATTTCATGTCGATATACAATGTTTACATACTGTTAAAACTAATTGTGGTATTGATATTACTGCCAACTCTATAGAACATTGGCAAGGAAAACTAACTTTACAGAGCTCTGAGAGCCCCCTAGTGGTTGGGAGCATTTCCGTTGTCTTGTGGCTTTATTTCGTTGTGTTGTGGCTTGATTCCGTTGTGTTGTGGCTTTATTCCGTTGCGTTGTGGCTCGATTTTGTTGTGTTGTGAACTTATGTTTGCTTCTTTAATTTCGTTGTGTTGTGCACTACTGGGCCAAGCAGGTCATAAGATGGACAAGTTGCAACATAAACATGGCCAACAAGGTAACTAAATTGCTAACTAGCTAGGAAACCAGCTATAGCTACTTGCTTAAAATGGATTTTCCAAAAGGGTATTAGCCATTGTTACCATATGCTTATTTGCTCTACTGAACTTGACGCTAGCAACACCAAAATCATGGGCTTGATTCCCAGGGATAGACATATGGATGAATGCAGTTTAGGTCACAACTGTTGGACAGAACCAGGTACCAAATGAATTAATATAAATATACTCTAATAAGAGATTACAATTTCATTTTACATTAACTGAAAAAGAGACTGTTGATCCAAATTTAATTATGTGAAAACACTGCTCTTGTGAAAAAGAAGTACAGTTTGGTACATATTATGGGCATAATATACTTTACTTAAAAGCAATCTGAATGTAATATTTTCGGACACTTAATTGCATGTTATTTACCACTGAATGAAAATATATACTTTTAAGATTTGAAGTACACTACAAGAGCACATTCAATACAATTTCACGAGGGCACCCACAGATTTATTCAGTTACACATCACATTTAACATCCCAACCTGTTTCTAGGTTTTTCCCATGGTGACAAATGGTGTGTCTATCATAGCACGATCTGTCTGCTGTTAGACCAGTGCTGGGGGTATCATTGCTGATGAAGTCTGTATAAGGTGACAGCCAGACAAACTGTTTTGGGGCCGTCTAAGGTGAAGAGAAAAATGGGATATACTCACACACCTAGCATGCCATTTCAACAAGACATATAGTATGTTACATCAAAGACATTCCATGACAAATGCACAAGTAGATGTACTTTACTTCTCAAGGTAAATTAAAAAAAAAAAAAATGTGATGGGGTAAGATGTTAAATAACGTTTAACGCTCAAGTATGCTTCATAGGCTGCGATGACATGCAGCTAATCAGACAAACGTTACAATTTTTTATATTTTGCACTTCTGTAATCTGTTATTATAGTGTATTCGCTGACAGTTACAACCTCGCCTCATTAAATTAGACGTCATTCAGTCCTAGCCCTCAACACATCTAATTTAACCAAAGCTGCCTCTTAGTTTTTCGTCAATGCTTTTCGCCTTGAGTGTGAAGATTAGCTTAGCTGACAGTCAGTGACAGCTTTTGTCAGTTTTTTAAATTCTTAAGCTGCTTGACAGGTACTATTCCGGTAGTGTCCTTGGTTGAGTTCCTGGGCTAATCATAAAACCTGCCTTCTCATTATTCTCTGCCTTTCAACACATGTATATAAGTGTGATGGAAGATGCCTGCTCATCCTCATCTATAATGCTGCCACAGGACACATGGAAACGGCAATATTTTGATCACTTCTGTGCTGTTTGAAAAACACTCCGCTCACCTCAGCTTCTCGGTATTGCTGAGTCGGGCTTGTCCAGCAGTGATAGTCCAGGTGCACCTTAATGGCGAAGGGAGGGGTGTCTGAAGCTGTAGATGGTTTGTTTTCCACTCCACCCTCTTGGCTGGATGACAAGTTTCTATGTCCTGTTCAAGGTTTGGATGCAATAGTCTTGAAGACTGGATAATGGTCACACAATACGTGGAAATGGTCTGGAAACAGATTCGGAAAGAGCAGTAGATATCTAAAATTTAAAAAAAAAATACAGGCAAGAAGGTCTATAATACCTAAAGAAACCTCGGCTACAATATTATCTCCCAGAAGTACACGGTTTGAAACCAGCCATTTATATGTGGCGTACATACATTTTTATTTTGTAAGAATACACGGGTATTTCTGAATAGCCACCAATGGGAAAAGATGCATTTTGTTCCCACAATTGTGTAGTTATGCCATCTACCAGCAGGAGCAAACTGGCATATGCTAACCAGGCAAACCTTGACTTTTATGCAAGAACTTCCAAAGCTGAAGAAGCAAAGACATTCTGTGAATACTTGGAAATCCATGAAGTCATTATTTATTTCTTCATCCCTTTCTTGCTAAAGAATCATCATGAATTAAAAGCTGTTTTTATTAGCATAAAAAGGCTTGCTATTGTCAGAGACCTATTGTAGTATAAATGGATGTCACCTGCTAACAATAACTGCTGTTATCCCCAAAGCGCTGTCTGGGTATTTTGGCTTCTCAGTCTGACATTTCTCTCCTGACTAATGCTTTGCCTTTTAAACAAGGAAATGATGACATGCCTTGAGCCCTTTATTTATTAAGCTCTCAAACCTTAAATGTGCTTCTTTCTTGTCGTTTCAAACTGTCTCTGACCGAGACTAAGTCAAATCTAAATGAGAGGTTGACACGGTCTATTGAACACTGCAATTTAGCCTTAACAAAAGCCTGCTTAAACTAAGTGAATCATTTGTGATAACAACTGTGATCGGAAATCATGTTTAAGTCCCTCTGTTGCTACGCCATGTCAGCCAACAGTCACAGTCCTGTCTCTGTGATCAAGTGTGACTCTTAAACTTGCATTTTAGTTCTCTGACTGTGGTTGTAAACGTGTGATAAATTTACTCCTGTTATCTTTTAGGCACACAAAGGTGCATCCAGTCCAGAGACAGCTTCATTTGCGTCTGGGTGAAATAAGCATATCTCTATTATGCAGGAGAAGGTCTCCAGCATAATGTTGGAACCAGAAAAATTACTGAGTGTGGTTCCCAGAATATACCACTGTAATTTGGGAAGTCGGGACGAAGGCGTAACCCCATTTCTTAGAGGAAAATAGACTTACCGCAGCCTCTAATGAAAGCAGGGGTGCTCTGTTCCCTCCATGTCAGAGCCATTCTGTTACTGAGAGCTTTCTTTAACCTGTTAGCTCAGGGCAGAAGGAGAGATGAGATTGGAGGCGCAAAAGAGGATAATTAAGCTGTGAAGGGTTAGAAACCAGAGCTATAGTTAAAGTCATTTATGATTAGACCTTGTTACATCTTTTGGGTTATTAAAGTAAGGGCATACAGGCTGAGATGGTAGTGGTGACCAACCTTGAGTACATCAACAAGGCTGTATTTTTGGATGCATGTCTTACAAATAAGCTCATAATATGTATTAGGTTTTTGGGCTCATATATGCCCAAAAACCATTACATCTTGAAGCATGAAATGCTGTCCATAACTCATTTTACTTCCAGAATCTGATGTGTTCCTGGGGAAAACAGAATGTTCTGTGAGGAAGCAATGTAAGTTGTGTGACTTGATTTTATCTATCAGGAATGGATTAGATTGTGTTGCATTCCATATATGTTCACGTACCTGGACATGCATCTAGGTACTAGACAAAAAGAATGGGGGATTTGTGCTGTTGCCCAAAAAGTTATTTTAGAGGTTGAGCAAGTTATTACCTTAAAAGGAAACAAAGACATTTGCAATAACATTCACTGAAGAATCACACATAATAAGACCAGGAACTTGTGTTTAGAAAGTCATTTTGATTTCATGTTAACTTTTAGCTTTTTACCCTTTTTTCCTAAATGAAATACAAATGTGATGGTGATCATTACTATGGACCATTTCTGTCATTTTATGTCCCTCGAGAATCCATTAGAACCTGACCTGCAAGAAAAGTACACATATCAAATAATCAAAAATTAAGTCCGACCAAAAGGTCAGGACAATTATGAACTATTACAAGCGATAAGGTCTATAATGCAGCAGATGAAATACAAAGGAGACTGTGATCATTACTATAGACATTCCTGTCAATTGATGTTCCTCAAGAATCCTGATTTTACATGGTCATGTGATGTGGTCAATGAGAGCCATCGAGTCAATGGAAGTAGACCTCATCCCGTTTATTAACATTCTAGTCCTTTTTCAGTGTATCGCTAAGCTCCTTCTAGGTCAAAAAGCTAGTGTCCTCAAGTATAGTAATCCTACTAAATGGTTTATTACAGTTCTCTCACGAGCAGTCCATTAAAGAGCGATTACAAAGGACAAGAAAATGTGAATGCCAACGAGCTAGAATCAATTAAGGTCCAGTGTACAACACTAATAATAAAGCCTCAAATCCTCATGAAAATTCATAGAATCGGGTAAGACGTAGCGTGCTAGCACTAACTAATGCGCTAGCCATCCCAGCGCTGTTTGCTCAAATATCCCATTGTGTCTAACAGGAGGGAGAAAAAAAAAGTATGATTGAATTAATTTCTGCAATCTTTGCTCTCTGAGGCCAGGGTCCATATGTTTAGCCATTTATGGTTGGGGCTAGGAACAGTGGAGTGGGGCTCTTCAGTTGCAAAGGACCATTCGGCCCTCCTACGCAGCTGTTAGGGTTGCCAGCGCCGCTTTTGACGGAGGTCATCCGTTCCTCTCAGCATGCTTGGCCTGGTGCCAGAGTATATCGGCTATCCTCACTATCAAAATGCACCATTTCACTCTCGCTCATCTAATGCCATTGCTTTGCCAGAGGTCAAACAGAGTGCTATGCAAGCTATAGAAAAGAAACAATGTGCAAATGTCACTATGGTAGCCTTGTTTCATTGTAGGTGCCTTTAGAGAGTTCCTTTATGTCTATTAATTGCACGTTGTCACATATGAGCACCCGAGGCAAGACTTGTTATATTGCACATTCATGCAAACGCCCATAATGCACAACTCAGAGAAAACATTTGTGTCAATCTATCTGCCTGTTAATCTATACTTTCTATACTGTCTGTGTGCCTTTCCATCCATCCATCCATTGGTTATTTCCATTTTTTTCTATGTGTTGAAAGTTTCCATATAGAAGAGTCTAAAATTATTCTTGTCTGCCCTTTTGTTCGCAGAAACTCTGAAACATTTCAAATGCACACATGGCTAGGTAATGATGTCATGCTATACACACTGGTGATGGCTTTGAATGTCTGGAAAAGAAAGAGATTTTAAAGCCTTGCTGTGAGAGAAAGAAAAAAGTCAGCTCTGTTTCCTCTAGCATATCAGTATTATACACTCTTGGGGTTAGAATATATTAAAATGGATTTGGGAATCATGATCCAATCAAACGAGGCAAAGCTCATGAATGAATACTGGATTCAGGAGTTTTATAATGGCACACACCATAGCCCTAATTAGCACACAGGTTGACAATCCATTTGAATGGCACATTGATCTCTATTAAGGGATGTTGAAATTCCCAACATTACTTTCCATTCCAACTAGCCCCTAGATGCTCGTACATACCATAGAAAGGTATGCTTTATAAGGCCCAATTTGTGACATAAAAAGAATAACAGAAAACATCATAATCCGACACTCTACCAGATGGAAATGTCTCTGGAACCATGGTACACAAACATGCTTGCGCATACTGCATGGTAAAAATGATTAAAATCAATTCATTAAATTAAAATCACTCTCTGTTCTCTTGTCTTTTTGAGGCTAGTAAGAACAATAATTAGCGTTAAAGACTACTCTACTTTGCAGACAGCAGGTGGGAATTAAATTAGAATCGTGTAGCTGTGGTGATCTAAAAATTGATCGGCGCCCACCGCCAACTGTGAGACATAAATACAAGCTTAGCAGAAAAAAATACACAGCCATCAGACCCAGCAGAGGAATATAGACCATAATCTGGAACTTGCAACTGTGCTGTTTCTAGTCCCTGAGGTGGCACATTTTCCCTGAGTAGCTCATCCTCTGCAAACAGGAAAGACACACTCAGCTGACCCCAATATCTGAGAAGCGCTTTCCATCCAGCAGGTCAGCCACACAGACGGCGAGTGGCAGGGGGCAAAGGTCACAGTGAAGATATAGTGCAGAGAATTTTGTGCACCATCTGACCTCAGTTAAAAAATATATCAGGCTTCATCATATCTTTGTCTCCAAACCAACAGAAACTGTGCATAAAATAAATACAGATGGGATTTTATCCTTCGGAAATGGATGGGTGATAAATGTTCACCTACCTGCCTTTTCATGTTATATCAAGTGTACAGTTTAATTTTTTTTTTTTTGCATCTTGAAATAAATATGTCTATGTTCTGTATCACTCTGTGTTGTGTTTGTTTCCTTTTTCTTTTTAGAAAATAACTCAGCCTTTAAATTTCCCTTGTAAAAGCTTTACGAGGCATACATAGTGCTCACTTTAGCTCACAAAAATACCAACCCCCAAAATAATCATGTAAGTCATCAAAATGTCAATTATCATGCTGTCTAATCAGTTTCTTGATGTGCCACACATTGTGAGGTGGACGGATTATCTCGGCAAAGGAGAAGTGCTCACTAACACAGATTTAGACAGATTTGTGAACAATATTTGAGAGAAATAGGCCTTTTGTGTACATAGAAAAAGTCTTAGATCTTTGAGTTCAGCTCATGAAAAATGGGGGCAAAATCAAAAGTGTTGCATTTATAATTTTGTTTAGTGGAGTTACTGACAACTACTAACTACTGACTACTACTAGGGAAGGGATTTTTGATGTCAGTTATATGGAGACTTGGAGAGTAATTAAAATTTGATAAAAGTGATCACAAATACAAACTTTTTAAAGTCAAATAGTATGCGCCAATAAATGAGCTATTTTCTGAGCCAGGAAAGCGGTGACTATTCAATGTGTTTAGACATTCGTATTTATTTATATTTACATGTTTGTCCAGTCAACCTTGTTAGTCAGGTTAGAAGGTGAATAGAATGATTTCCTCAGAGATATGACAAATTGCAGTTGACATTTCATATCACAGCCTCTCACGAAACACGAGCTAAATCTTTTTAAATTAGTCTGGTCCACACTGAAAGAATTTTCAAGTAAACAGATTATTGTCCGACTGCGGCGTGCTAACAGAAGTAATGCCACCTGCATGATTAAATCTGACATTTTCACTGACATTTATAGAAAGAAACAAGGAATTATTACTATTACTGTTATGTTTGAGATTTAATACATCTTTGTTTGTATTATACCTGGTTTCTCACTAAAAGTGTTGTGGAGACCCACTGTGTGGTGGTAGGAAGTGTGTGTTTTGGTGGGTATAGATGAGTTTATGAAAAACACCTGATAAATATATATAATAATAGATGCTGAATGCAAGTAAAAATATAGTGAGTAAATAATCTGGCTGGTAACTTTAGGAAGGACTCCAACATATGCAATAACCAAAACACACAATAGTGTGACTGTTGCATAATTCTCATGAGGGATTTTTAAGTACATATGCATTTCTAACAACTACATGTCTTCTAACAACTTATACCTCTTTCCATCTGACTGGCATGTAATCTATTTGTCTATCTATCGAGCTTGCCAGACTGTGAAAGTGCTTTCAGCTTTATGTGCTATATGCATCAGACAGTGAAGTAGACTGTGGGCGGTTTGTGGGTGTGTCATCTGAGAATTTATTTAGCCCAGAAAAATAGTGATTTACACCAAGAAAAAAAAAGGAACTATTTGTTAAGTTGATAGAAAAACATCATTATCTCATCCACATAACATTTTGAGCCTAAAATAGCCACCTGTGTCTAAGAAAACTTTTCGTACAGAACATACAGTACAAACCTCAAGTTGCATCCCTCAAATGGAAGCAAGGTGTTAATGCATCATTTTCCTCATCTTCCTTTTCTCCACCTTGCTGATTGCCAGATCAAAGTCACCAGCCGCTGCCGAAGGCCCGTGCCTAAAAGACGAAGACACTTTAGAATATAAAGACTCGCCTGCAGTCATGATCATTACCCCACATAATGTACAATCACACCCAACCTGGGAGTGCGCAGATAAAGGTGCCTAGTAATTTGGTGTCTTCCCTTTCACTTCTATTTCTTCGCCTGTCAGCGCAAGCTAGTGAAGGAAAGATTGTTTCATTAATGTCAGGTCCCTCGAGCAGTCAATCAGGAATTTTAGTTGTTCCCCTTTTCTTTTTTAGCTCTCAGCTGCGAATAATTGGTGTTAGCATTGTTAACAGTCACTCACGTCAGATGACTAGCGGTGTTTTCCGTCTCAATTCTCCAGGCCAGTTTGCCAAGCAAATGCTGCCTTATAGGAAATATGTTTTGAAAAGAGGTGACAACTGAATAATGAATCTGTCAGGTGTTGTTTATTTTAAGATGTTATTTCGCAAACTCATAAACTTCAAGAGGAATCATTACCAGCTAATACGGCTAAATAGACTGCTTGTGAAGTAAATATGTGCTTGTAATTTCAAACACAACTTGTGGACTTAAACTACTAACCGCAAATAGAAAACCTAGCAACACGGTTGCAGCTACATGTGCTAAAAACATACACAACACTACTTCCAACACACTAGCATCATAGAGGCTATTTTTATGCAGGCAAACACTAAGCAATTTTAGTTATTTCTGAGTAGGCCTACTTACTGCAGCAAGTCAAATGGTAGGACATTTTAAAGAAATCACAACCCACACTGTTTATTAGCTAGCTTCAGCATGTGGACTGTTATCTCTCTGCACTTTAATCAATGCTATCTATATGTACTCTTTTCTTTTTTGGCCCTTTGTTGCCAAGTTGCAGGTCGTCTCCACTGACGCTTTTAATTGATTTTACTGCTGGCAGAAAAGAGCACAATAGGCCGACTTGCACTCTAGAGAAATCGAACGTAATATAGTGCAAATGTCCCTTGCCTTCAAGAGCCTCAATCAGAGATGATTCTCCCGTAGACGAAGTGTACATGATCAATACTGATCCTTCCTCAAAAGGGTGTCTGTTTCTCGCACAAATACACAAAACACAATCGCTGACACATAAAACTATTCCCCAAGGACAAAATTAGCACAATTGTGCAGCTTGTCCAAAGTAATATTTCTGGAAGTTGTCATCAGCTCACATCCGGTCCAGGTTTTCGTGACAAATTCTCAAAATCAAATTCATAAAAAAGGGTTTATGTTTCATATAAAGATAATCTTCAGATAAATAAGGAGCCTCAAAGAGGCACAGGAAATATTGTTTTCATTATTTGTTATTGCACTGAAGGTAATGCCATTTGTGCATGAGCGCTCGCAGTTTAGCTGACGGACAAATATTGCACATATTGTGTTTATGATTACTTATCAGGAATACAAAAAAGCAGCTTTCAAAACTTGCATTCATTTGATGAACCCTTCAAACTGATGTGGCTGTTTAAACAAACAAAAAGCTAATTGTTCGATTGTTTCATCTTGAAGACAGACTTTACTATTACTATTAAGACATTTTCTCAATCTAGCAAAAAAGTATTAGCGTTAAGGATTTTTCCTATCTGAAAATGAACTCAATAAAAACGTTCACACTTTATCATTTATAAATTAAACTCTTTAAAAAATTATTTCAGGCAATTAAAAGGTGTTTTATAATATATAGGCCTACACTATTAGACGCCTAGTCGAGTCACAGTTTTGGTAAACAATATCACGTTTCCAGTTATATTTGCCCTAACATGTCCTCAGGGACACGCGTAATATTGCACATGGAAATAAGTGCGAATAGTAGGTTAGAGAGAGAGATAATGAGACGGCGCGAGGCTGGCGGCTTGCAGACCAACCCTGAAGGCTGTTGATTTCTCTCAGGTGTATCAGCCACCGCAGCATTTTTGAAGAGCCAAATGCAGAAATCTCACGGGGTTGCCGGGCAACCAGTAAGGCAGGGTTGGGAAGACTTCAAAAACACCTTCAGTCTCATATCTAACGCCGAACACTGATGATGTCTGTCCTCATGCTCTTTACTAAATGTCACATAGATACTTTAAAACTATGCATAATCAACATTGTTTTCAGATTATAAAGTGTTTCTCTTAAAGTACTGACCCTAATAATATAAAGTAGGCCTATATTTTAGTCAAACACGCAGCGATTCAAGTTTTCTGAAGTTATGAGGGAAATGGCACGTAAGAGCTCAGACAGAGGAATGAGCAGCTGGTCTTTACCACACTTCTGTTTAAACGTGCTAATTTATTCATGTTGAGCTGAGGGGATCATACAACAATTCCTATAGAGGATTTGTGAAGGAACTATTTTCACATCTTTCTTTCACGACTTGTTTGACACATTTGCATGGTGGTTGTGGTTGTGGTGAAGACCACACTTGTTGTGTAACCTATGATCTACTGAAGTTTTCCTTGTGTGAAATTAATTAACATAAAAACATAAAATATTAAAAACATTGAATATTAATAAAACATTATTATAACATATTATAACATATACCACATATTAAAATAAGTAATAATTTAAGATAAAATATTAATTATAAGGCGAATGCTAAATTATATCCAGAAAAATATATTTAGTTAATATTAACAATAACGATATATTTCATTTTAAGTGAGTATTTTCATTTTTTCTTTGCATTACAGTACTTGCATCTTGCAGTTCAGACATATCAAATAAAGATAATTATTTCACATTCAGCATCCCCCGTTTCAATCCACTAAAAAGGTAATTGACTTCTCCCATGTACTGGCATTATGCTTTGTGCTGTTTTAGGAAGTTGACCGAGGGCAAAAAAATCCAAATGAGGAGAGTGATTCATTGGTGATGCTAACAGCAGTTGTTCATTCTCAAGTATCAAAGTTTAATGAGTAGCTCATTCCACAGTGTTTGTGCTACAAACATCAGTGACACCTCAAATCGTGGACCATGTTGAGAAGTGTGTTATTACTTTTCTAAATGACCAGACAATATACAAATATTATAGACTTACATTGAAGGAGGGACCTATGAAGCCATTGAGTAAAACCTAAAAAAAAAAGTAATTTTTAAAAATAAATAAATGAAATAAAACCACACTGTGAGATTTCAGAAGACATAAAGTCATATTGGGAGAAAAAAAGCACAATAGTGAGATACAAAGTCATATGAGAACTCATTGGGAGATGTCATATTATGAGATATATTCTTAATTCTGTTATGAGATATGTTAACATTGTGAGATATAAATATTGAAATACATAATGTCATATTATGAGATATGTAATCATGTTTGGAGAACTAGTCACGATAGTGAGATATAAAGTCATATTATGAGACAGTCATAATTATGAGATGATAAATCATATTGTGGTAAGGACAATGTTCAGATATATAAATGTTATATTGTGATATATACAGCCATATTTTGAGACAAAGTCAATATTTAGATATGTAAAGTCAAAATAGGAGAAATAAAGTCATGTTACGAGAGCCATAAATGTCAACAGAAAAGTCATAATTGTGAGATATAAAGTCAATATTGAGATATATAAATGTCACAATGTGAGATACAGAGTCATATTTTGAGATGTAAAGTTAATATTTAGCAATGTAAAGTCATATTGGGAGAAATAAAGTCACAATAGTGAGATATAAAGTCATGTTATGATATATAGAGTCATAAATATCAGATGAAAAGTCATAAATGTGAGATATAAAGTCATATTGGGAGATATAAAGTCACAATTGAGAGATATAAAGACGTATTACCAGAAATGAGATCATATAATGTGATATAAATCTCCATCTGTGAGATATAAAGTCATATTGTGAGCTATAAAGTCCCAATTATGAGATACTTTATATCTCACAATTATGACTTTAATAAAGTCACAAGAAAAAAGTTACAATTGCCTTTTCTTTTTTAACTCTGAGGAAAAAACAGGCTTCCATGTGGATACAAGTCATATCTAGAGACCAGAACATGATAAAGACTTGGTGGTAAGAAATTTAGACCTTGACCTGCTAAACTGCTAACCAGGGGTGCGTTTCCCAAAGCGAACTATGGTCGCAAGTTCCGTCGTTACCAATAGAGTTCAATGGGACTAACGACCATGGTTCACCAACGATGCTTTCGGGAAACGCACCCCAGAACATCCTAGTCTCACATAGCCAGAGCAACGGCAGAAGATCTGGACTCCATAGCAGCTTTCATTGGCCAAGGACCACCCAGAGTCCGTCTGACTGAAATGTAAAGCTACCAATCACATTTTATTTCTTTTCATGTTTAGGGGCCTGACAATGTAATATCAGTGTCCCTGCAAGACCCAACAGAACAGTGTGCAAAACTCTTGGACATATTTTAAAGAGTCTATGCCGTGAAATTTACAGACTTCACAAACTTTTGAAAATCCAGTGTTTAGTTGATGAAGTGCTCATTGTCACAGCTGTAAACATGGCAGCATTCTTCTTCCAAGAGGGGGTTTGGTGTCACAGCATGTTTGTTGCCAGGCAGACTGTTAAAGAACGTGACACACAAATCTCCCGGACATCCTGTAGAATTCAACCAATCAGATGACAACTTTGAAAATCCTGAAGTGTTTCCAGTTAAGTGTGCCATATGCATCAGACGTTTAACCAATGGTCCGTGGGTGTGACGTCTGAGGCTGAGACTAAGAACTTCCTAGCAGGCACTTAGCGACCAGTCAAAACACATTAGCAACACCCTTCCAACCATACAACATAGTAGAAATGTGTTTTGCACATAAAAATCTACTGTATAACACATTTTCATCATTAATTGAACTCGCTTGCTTTCAGAAGAAACTGACACACTGCATCACCCCCACATAGTTTTGTTTCTCAAAGATTTTACATTTTCTCCCTCTTCTCTTTCATACTTGTCTCTTTTTAAATGTATATGCTTCTGGGAGCAACCTGACAGGTTTGTTTTCGGGTGTGTTTATAAAGTAGTTTAGTGTGCCCTATTGCTGCTCTGTATT
Source organism: Megalobrama amblycephala (assembly GCF_018812025.1). Taxonomy (NCBI): domain Eukaryota; kingdom Metazoa; phylum Chordata; class Actinopteri; order Cypriniformes; family Xenocyprididae; genus Megalobrama; species Megalobrama amblycephala. Next base: position 26,432,802 of record NC_063045.1, read on the forward strand.
ATGTGTTTGTGAGGCAGAGACGGAGAGGCGTTTTAGAGCTGAGATAGCACTGTGACAGATGTTTGTCTCTTTTTTCAATGACACATTGGGTTATGTTCTAGCTCTCTTCCACCTGCTCTGCTGAAACATCTCTCAGTTTGAACAAGTCAGCATATGTCGGGGCACAGAACCTACAGAATGTGTTTTAAAGGGTAAAAGACAATCAAAACCCCCTTGTTGATAAGAACGGCTCCCTGATAAACTGTATTTTTGTTTCTTTGACACAAAAGTTTGCTGAAGCAAACTATGAAACAAGAACTCATTTCAGAGTAACTGTAAAAGAGGATGGTGATTATTACTGTCTTGGTTTGTCTCAGATACTGCTCCTAAAGTTTCCTAGGAGAAAGAAATGAGACAACTGTTGACATACATTACAGACATGCAGTATTCCTGTTATTGAATGTGGATAGCAACTCTTTGATGAGAAATGTTTGAGTTCATATTGAGATCTAACATTTCATTGCAGTCTTGGTCTCTTGTCAAATTGGAGACCATTCTAAAACACTTGAGATACTTCTGAAGCTCTGGATTAGTCAAATTTGAGATTATTGGGGGCTTTTCATTTTCAGTCTCTTGGCAAATCTGAGCACATTATGAGACACTGTTGAGATTTCTTCTGAAGCTCTAGTGGAGGCAAATTTGAGATTATTGGGAACTTTTTCTTTTTGGTCTCTTGGCAAATCTGAGCACATTTTGAGACACTGTTGAGATTACTTCTGAAGCTCTAGTGGAGGCAAATGTGAGATTATCGGGCCTTTTTCTTTACGATCTCTTGCCTGAGTGTATTTTGAGACAGTATTGAGATTTATTCCGAAGCTCTTGTGGAGGCAAATTTTAAATTATGGGGGGCTTTTTCTGTTTGGTCCCTTGGCAAATTTGAGTGCATTTTGAGACACTGTTGAGATTTCTTCTGAAGCTCTAGTGGAGGCAAATTTGAGATTATGGGGTCTTTTTCATTTCAGTCTCATGGCATATCTGAGTGTATTTTGAGACACATTTGAGATTTCTTCTGAAGCTCTAGAAGAATCAAATTTGAAGTTATTGGAGCCTTTTTCTTTTTGGTCTCTTGGCAAATTTGAGGGCATTTTGAGACACTATTGAGATTTCTTCTGAAGCTCTAGAGGAGAAAATTTGAGATTATTGAAAAACCTGAGAAGTTGGGAAAAAGTCTCAGTTTGCTTTCCATTTAATCTCATCGCTGGCTAGGAGAAAGAATTGAGATATTAAACATTGTTTATCCATTCCTACATTCATTCTTTGAACACATGCAATAGGAATGCTCATTCAAATTTGATTCAGCTGGATCTCACAGACTGAACTCTGAAGAGCTGAAGATAAATTTTTGGTATTTTCCCTCACAAAACTACAATACAATTATAATATAACAAAATATTTGACAATTTTTTGTTAAATAAATACATAACACCATAAATAGTTGTATCCCAAATAAATAACAGTGTAAAATAGATGTATATTCCAAATAAATAAATAACAGTGTAAAATAGATGTATATTCCAATTAAATAAATGACACTGTAAAATAATTGTATATTCCAAATAAATAAATAAATAAACATAACATATTTGTATGATGTATAATTCCAACACCTATACTATAACCAACAAAACCTTGACTCCCGAGAAGGAATGATGACCATTTTCATTTTGGTTGAATTAATCCTTTAAACCAGTGGTTCCTAACCATGTTCCTGGAGGCCCCCAAACACTGCATATTTTGTATCTCTCCTTTGTTTGATACACCTATTTCAGGTCTCGGAGTCTCTACTAATGAGCTGATGATCTGAATCAGGTGTGTTTGATTAAGGAGACATGGAAAACATGTTGGGGGGCCTCCAGGAATGTGGTTGGGAACCCCTGCTTTAAACAAATGCATTTAGATATGAATGTCATACATTTACCCATAATCCTTTACATCCATCAAACCTTCTGATGTCGTATGATTCAGTCAACATTTACTCACCTAATCCTGAACACTTGTGCAATTTAGCACTAAATCAAGCCTTCCTGATCTACATCTGTCACAGACAGCTGACACTTTGATTCATGAATTATATGCCCTTCACCTTAAAACAGGGAAGAGAGCATAGAAAGAAAAAATAAAAAAGATGGGAAAGAATGCCAGAGGTGTGCATTTATAAATGATGGCAGTGTGAAGCCATTAGTTGGATTTGATCTGAGCTGAGAGGCAGAGGTTTTAGGCATGAGACAGAAAACCAGAGAGATGATCGATCTGACGAGAGGGGTCGTACATCACGGAGGAGAGAGAGTGTTTCTGCAGGTTTGAGTGATGACACAAGATAGTTACAGCTGAGTTCAACTCCGCTCTTGGACTCATTTTAATGAAATTACTGGTTGAAGGCCCAGCTTTAAATTAAAAGTTGATATGTGGCCACAACGGCTGCCATCACTTCTGCTCTGGTTAAATCCCATCTATATGCGGCGAGTGGGAGTTTGATGCTTCGTAACACCTCACCTCCGCCCTCTCAGATGGGCGTTGAGTGTTTTAGCCCGCTATTTTCTATTCCCATCCATTTTTTCAAACTCTATTACACAGCAGGAGTCACTACTTTTTAATTTTAGCAAGTGCTCAATGCAATTCGTAAGGCGAATTCAATTCTTTATCTGACAAATAAATGGATTATCATGAGTTTTTTTTATGATTAGAACTGTGGCTATAGTTGCACAAGGTTTATTGCTACGTGATCATGTTACAACTAACAACAAGGCTAGCATATACTAATATGTTTACACTGTTTTCTAGCCAGACTTACTTATTTGTTTTTACTTGCTTTTAAGAGTTACAAATAGCAAAAATGCAGCACAACTTAATGTTTTGATTAAAATACAACTATTTGAAGTGACTTTTGGACAAATGAGATTTCACTGTGGGCTAGTTAGCATAACAACAACAACAACAACAACAACAACAACAACAACAACAACAACAACAACAACAAAAAAACCTAGTGTCCGGTTTTGTTGCTTTAATGCACTAGGCTATAGGAAATGGTGTCATATGTAATGAAGCTTGAAAATAACAGACAAAACATGCTCAGAAAGCTAGTTGAAATTACTGCTAGTTTTGCATATAAACACATTCACAAAAGTAAAAGTAGCATACATGCAAATGCTAAATTGTCGTTAATTACCCAGCAGTCCCTTGCTGCAGACATCACTATTTTTCACTCATTTCAGTAACATTATGATAAGCAAGCTGAACCAAATGTAATTTCTATGTAAACAGAAGACATTTTTCTAGCTGTAGCGGTTAGAGATGCTATTAGCAGCAGTGCACTATAGCGACAAAATAAACATGTTCTAAAAATGTTTTGAGCTCTCATGTGGTTCTGTGTAAACTACATAATTGAGAATCAGTTTCAGGAGGGGAGAAGATTATAAACAGCTTATGTTTTCAGGTAAGAGTTTCGAATGGAAGAAAAATCCATCTTACATAATTAGGTGCTTAGCATCATGTTTCCTACACTGTGTCCTAAAAGTGACCCTCCATCTAATACAAATCAGTAAAACATATTATTAAATCAATATTATTTAGCCTTATTAAATAATCAGTAATATAATTGTGTTGAATGAGAGTCCATAGCTGTCAGCAAAAAATAAATTCAGACACATTCAAATCTTTTAACCAAATCTCTTTTGTTGGCTAATTGTGGACATTACATCAATAACCTGTAGTTAAAATATAAAACCAGAGGAATTAATGAAAGACATGTATCTCAAGGGAAGTTCAGTTCAGACAATAATAAGAGCAAGACTGTACTTTAAATTGCTAATACATTCGTAACAAGTACAAATGGCAATCTGTTTATGAAATTTAAAATCGACCCTATTTATGTTTAGAATACATATTCTTGGTCTCATATTTGCTAGTTTATCTTATCTTCACAATCTTTCACCAAATTATATCAACTTGCTCCACCCCCAAACAATTCTTATTTCTGATGACATCATCAAGACCTCTTATTTTCAACCCCTCCGATCAATCTGCCTGTCATATAGAGACTCTTCACTATCCGACTGTTTTTATTTATTTATTTATTTTTACTTTTTTTTTCACCTGAATATAGTGGCTTCTGTTCTTGAGTCATTACCCAACTACACTAATCACAGTGATGATGCAAACGAACCATGCTTAATAGTCAAATACTAAAATGTGAAAGTGACCTGCAGGGACTAGAAGATGAGGAGATGGAATCAAATTCTGGTTTAAATCAAGCAATTGAACCCTGGCACTGGAGATCACCTGCAAACAAGCAAACTGTGGGAGTCCATATGTTCCCACCTACTCATTTACTCATTACAGACTTGAATTATCAAAGTACAGTTCCCACTTCAACAGCCATACACCCACTAAAAGAGTTATGCTGATAGATGAAAGAGATAGAGAGGACAATATGAGCAAACTAAACATATGAAAATATTAATTTTGGCTGTTGGAAAGAGACGGGAAGTTAAAATAACTCAAATTGGTGACATGAATCCTGCCTTATCTTCCTCCACAACAAGGTGAAAAAGGAAATAAAATGAGAGACTTCAATTTTTCTTCCCGTTAGTTGATACACTCAACCTTTTGTCCTACAACTTGTTAGACGGTTGCTTTTGACACCGTATCCCTTCCTGTCTGTCTTTCTGCATTAGGGACTCAGAATTACCTCGCTACATTCACCTGGACTTTATTTTCCCTGACACTCAGATACCTGATACAGTCCTGAGAGGGCTGCCTGCATCGGATGATGAATTCTCCTCCAAAAGCTTTTAACCGATCTTGATTTATTTATTTTTTTTTCTTTCAACATCAGCGTCTGAAGCTTTGTTGCGTTGGTATGAAGAAACTCAAATGCTTTTGTCTTCCCATGTTCAACTCCAAGAGATCATATTCAATGGGATAGTAGTAGTAGATTCTAGATCAGCACTTTTATTTCATTTTATGCTTTTTCTTTAAAAAAAACAAAAAAACAATCGTCATTACAGCAAAACTTGGAACGGGACTACATTTTATAGCTGTCTAATATTACGGACTGACCAAGCAGCAAATAATTTTCTGACTACAAGTTTTTTTATCTAATTAGTTGCGCAAGTCAGTGTCATCATCCATTTTTTCAAAATACATTTTGTCAGTTTCTAATTTGGTTTTGCTAGTTTTTTATCTGATTGGCTGCATTTTTACACTGTGCAATATTTCGCTTTCAGTGACAACAACAAAAAACATAATACTCAAAATTGGATGCATCGCAGCTGGTGTGGACAAGGGGTACCTCTCCTAACGTAGCTTGAAAATTAGATTGGTTTACAAAACGGTATCATAACCAGGTACTGTAAAAACACAATAAAGTGTCAATCAATTTCTCTTTAACTTACCCAAAGTAAGATAAATCCAGATTTTCCTTTTTTGACTTTATGCAGCTTAAAATGGGATTGTTTAACAAAATGTTGAGGCAGAAAAATGGTATCATAATTAGGTGCAATGCAATAAAATGTCAATTGCTAACTTATCGTATGTGTTAATTTGAGTTCCCTTTCGAAAGGGAACTCTACTCTGCGTTTACCGCTATGAGGGAACATCACACGTGAACCGATGTCTGAAAGCCAAAGAATCAAACCACTCCAATCCTTTTGGCCGGTGACAGCCTATGACGTATCATAGCGTGAACCCGGAAGTATAAAAGGAGCGCCTAGGGAATCTTCTTTGGATGACAATGATGTCCGTGTTTAACGTCATCGCGTCCGGCAGCGAGCGCTCTTCTGGCCAGTAGCGTCGGTAATCGATTCCCTCTCATTGCGATGGGCGACTTTACATCTGCCCACGCCCCTTCTTCCTCCTGGGTTTTGGATTCATTTAACATACTCAGGCGCTGCTTTAACATTCAGGCTGACGGCTGGGCCTTTGATGAATATTTTTCTAAAGGCCCGCCTTCTGGCTTGATAGTGGAAGAGGCTCTTTTAGGCTTTAAAGAACCCTACATTCCATCCTTCCTTGTTAAAGAAAAGGGAAAGAGGTCTACGAGCCGCAGGAAAGTGAGCTGGGTCTATATTTATGTTTCTAAATATGTTGACCTTGTGTTCCTGTATAGTTTTTCCTGAGTATGTTATCGGAAAAAGTAAGAGAGGTTTTTGGGCAAACTGAAGTTTGATAGGTTGGCTAGAATTATATCTGTGCAGGCCACAAAATGGCCGCCTCTTAGCCACCTGTTGTTTAGAGTAGCTTCTCATCTAGTGTTTGCTAGAGTAAGTTTGAGTTAGCACTCGTCACTTCAGTTAGTATTTATGTCTAGGTTGGCCTTAATCGGCTGCCTGATATTGTTTGCTTGTTGAGTTTCACTTTATTTCCTCTTATCTATGGAGATTCAGAGATGAAGCCCAGGCTAGGACTTGGTTTAGGTGTTTATTGTTATAAACCACCCTTTGTATTACTATCCCTTGTTAGGTTGTATAGTTCCTAGTTCTGGCCTCCTCCTGAGGGAGTTGTTAGGTCATATGCCCATTTCTCCTTGTTTATGTAGGTGCAATGGCTGAGATTAACAGCTAAGGTAGCAGGCTGTTATTAGCCAGCCTGGTGCTGTTTTCTCAGGTGGTAGGCCCTTATCTTTGCGTAGATAAGTGTATGCAGTGTATGCTAGGCCCAAATATCTAGAACTGTATTCATGCTATGAATTTGTCTTTCCCCTGAGCCCCTTGAATTTACATTCAAGTTTGAGTTACGGTGCTAGCTTTTTAGCTTCCGTTCCTCTAGGGTTCAGTACAGAGCTGTAATTTTGTTTGGTGAGAGCATTTATCCTCTTTAGGATGGCATGTATTTACAAATTCTTTTTGCTTTGAGTTCTAGCTGTTGCCCTACATGTATGTGAGCATTACTCTAGTGTTGCCACAGGTTAGCACCTGTTCTCATAATAGTAAGCTTGTGTTAGCCTCTATTTTAGAGCGTGGTGACTATTGTACTCCCCGGTTAGGGTTTGTGTGTCACTGAGTGCATCACCTGTTGGATTGCACACTCAGGTTGAGTGTAGAGAGTCTTACTTTCAGTTTGGTCTCTGTTAGCTCCCGCTAACTGATCATTGCCACAACAGCTATATTGCATATAACTGTAGGAGTTGTAGGCTCTATTGGATTTAGCCTCCTTCTAGTTTGCAGCTTGTGTTTACAAGTGTATATATGATTAGAGCACCTGTTTCAGTTCATCCAACCTGCCGTCTTCTGTCAGGTGAGCATATAGAGCTTATTTTTATTAAAACTATTCTCACTGGCATTTGTTTCTAAATGCAGAGCCCCTAAGCACGTCTCTGAGCTTGTCCTTTGCTGGTCCCGCCCCTGGAAGCCGCATTCATTGAGAATGAGTGCTCTCACTATGAGAGCACGAGCCTTGCTGCATTCACAGACTGCTTTTTCTAAAAAGCAGCTCTTTCCCTCATTTTCCACTGTTCTCTTTATCTCAAGCTGAGATGAGAAACAAAGGTTACAGGGCCAGTGAACGGGACTAAGTGAGCTCTCGCCGGTTTATGTCCCGCATGTCTCACTCTTCCTGCAGCAGGGATTTTCCCGGTGCTGCGCACACTGTTAGGACGAGTGCCACACTGACAGGGTTCAGCTGAGTGCAGCACTGAGAGCATTATGTCATGATAATCTCCCCTGTAACTATCAGGTGAGACTCATGGAATATATTTCTTCTGAAATAATAACGAAATAATAACCCCGGCCCCGCCCACGCAAGCCGCCTCCATTGAAGATGGACGCTCTCACAATGAGAGCGTGAGTCTTGCCTTGCGGCGTTCACAGACCGCTTATCTGAAGACGGCTCTTCCCCTTGATCTCCACAGTTCTTTTTATCTCTGACTTGAGACAAAAGAACAATGCAATCACAAAACTGATTGAATGGGGCTAGGTGAGCTCACGCTGGTCTATTCCCGCATCTCTCATTCTCCCGGGAGCAAGGGGATTCCCCAGCTCTATGCACACTTGAGAGCAAGCATAGCACTGACAGCACTCAGCTGAACGCAGTGCTAACAGCTCGTTAATGTATGACGTTTTCCCGTATGACTCATGGAGACTCATACAAATATTTTGTCTAAAGAGCTTTCTTTAGAAAAAAACCTGTTCTGATCCGAGTGCTGGAGACAATGTTTGTTAGCACTGGGCCCACTCAAGTTCCCACGCCCGTGCAATTAATTGCTGTTATAGCAACCAGATCACAAGCGTTGGGTCCCCTCGCAATGACCCATCGCTCGAATCATTTAACCCCTTGCCACACGGGCTGAGGCCTGGCTGGCCATCCCTGGAGTGTCAAAATGGGTATTGGGTGTAATAAAACGAAATATGTACTCTAGTTCACTCAGAGTCTAGTTCACCATTATTCAATGTAGTCAACTGTAATCCTCATCCCAAAAAGGAAGGTGGTTTCAGACCCATCCTCGACCTCAGACATCTGAACCGGGCCCTTATAAATCGCTCATTCAGAATGATTACTGTGAAACAGATCCTCTTGCAAATGAGCCCAGGGGACTGTTTTTTTTTTTTCTCTCAATCTGAAGGATGCTTATTTTCGCATATATTTTAGCCCCCCATCACAGGTGCTTCTTGGGATTCGCCTTTGAGGAAGTGGCATATCAATACACGGTCCTTTGTTCTGACTGTCCCTAGCTCCCCGCACTTTTACGAAGTGTATGGACGCGGCTCTTTCCCTCTGATGGGAATCCGCATGCTGAATTACCTCGACGACTCAAGGGGTTTCAGATGATGCTGGGTTTTATGAGCTCAGCATCACCAGCTCGACAGCTGGGCCTGCTCCACATGAGCCCACTGCAGTTTTGGCTAAAACCTTGAGTCTCGGTCACTGCCTAGTCAAGGTGAACCAGGCGTTCATCACAACCCTGGCCCCTTGGATGAATCCCTGCTGGTACGAGCAGGGCGTGACTGTGGGGACGGTAGGCAGGAGGAAAGTCATCTTCACATATGTTTCCAAGATGGGCTGGGGAGCCCTGTGGTATGGCCACCTGGCCTTCGGCACTTGGACGAGTTTGGAAAGCAAGCTTCATATGAACCGCCTGGAAATGCTGGCAGTATATCGAGCTTGTAACGATCGGCCCAAAAGCTCGATTTTACATGAATTAAAACAGGTCAGATTATACTGTGTGAGCTTTTGGAGTGTTTAAAAAGATGAGACAGACAACAGAAATGGAGGAACCATACCATATATTTACCTTTCCAGCAAACCACATCACTTTTCTGTTGGATTATCACTTCTGTGGACTTTGTATATACACCGGTGGACACTTTCACATTGGGACTTTCAGCACGTTACTAGGACTCTTAAGGACTGTTTTAGAGTATGCTGCAAATGGACTCCCTGCTTTTAAACGGCCTAAGTTATTCTAGTTTTATTGTGTTGTTTTAAGTTCCTTGTGAATATTGTAAATACACTTTATTTATTAATTTCTGTTGTCTGTCTCATCTTTTAAAACGCTCATAACCTCTCACACAGTTTAATCTGACCCCATTTTAATCCAGGTAAAATCGACCTATTGGGCTGATCGTTACAAGCTCTCCACACTTTGCCTCCGAAGACAACTATCATTGCCCAACCTATTTCTCAAAGAACAGAGATGCTCTGGCCCATGATTGGCCCAGTCTTCTCCTCTATGCTTTTCCCCCGATCACTCTGATCCCCCAGGTCATCAGACGAGTAAGGGAGGGTGACATGGTCCTCCTAGTGGCACCTCTGTGGAAGAACCATCCATGGGTCTCGGACCTGTCTCAGGTGTCGTCAGCGGAGCCGTGGCTGATTCCCTTGAGACAGGACCTCCTCTCTCAAGCGAACGGACCAATATGGCATCTCAGACCCGAGCTGTGGGCTCTACATGTGTGGCCTCTTGATGGGAGACTGCAAGCCTCCCCAAGAGTGTCCTGAATACCATCTCACAGGCTAGAGCTCTGTCCACGAGGCGTCTCTATGCCCTTGAGTGGTCAGTCTTCACTGCCTGGTGCACAGCCCGGGGTGAAGACCCTTTCACTTGTGACATATCTCAGACATTTTCCTTCCTCCAAGACTTAACAGATAGAGGCCGTACTCCCTCTACCCTTAAGGTCTATGTCTCAGCTATAGCAGCCTCTCATGCTCCTATAGCAGGGCAGTCTGTAGGTAAGAACAATCTTGTTGTTCGTTTCTTGAAGGGGTCCAGGAGGCTGAACCCTCCTCGCCTCTTTACGATCCCTTCCTGGGACCTTTCCACGGTTCTTAGAGGTCTCAAAGGCCCCCCTTTTGAGCCACTTCAGACTGCCGACTTACACCCCTGATGCTAAAACCGCCCTGCTATTGGCGAGTGGAAGATTTACAGGAGCTCTCTGGGAGCCCCTCTTGTCTTGAGTTTTGGCCTAACAACTCCAAAGTCATCCTGAAACCAAGGCACAGATATGTCCCTAAGGTTCTCTCCACTCCGTTCAGGGAGCAGGTTGTCATTCTTTCCGCACTTCCTCCTTCTCAGGATGATCAGGAGCAGTTGGAACAGCTCTTTGTATGCTTCAGAGGCCGCACTAAAGGTCACCCGGTCATGAAGCCAAGGCTGTCCAGATGGATGGTTAATGCGATAGCACTCGCCTACTCCTCCTTAGGGCTGCAATGTCCTATAGGTGTTGAGCACATTCCACGAGAGGTATGGCTTCCTCTTGGGCATGGTCCAGTGGTGTGTCTATTGCGGAAATTTGTGTGGCGGCCGGCTGGGCCTCGCTGTCCACATTGATCAGGTTTTATAACCTGGACGTCCTTGCATTACAGACAGAGATCCTCTCTGCATAAGCCTCACTATAATGATCGGCTTTTCATAGACTCCCGCCTAAGACCCAGACTACGTCTGGGCTCTTGACTCTAACTTTGTTTACCTCTACGCGCCCTCGGTCCCCTTGGTGCTGAGGCTGCCGTATGAGGTCAGTGGGATGACTATTGTAACCTCTTCCATCCCCGACTCGGTCCGGGTCATTTTTGTCCTAACGTATTCGTTACAAGCCCTTTTAGTGCTCTGGGCGAATACTTGATCGTCCCTCCTTCATAGCACAGCGTGATTGTATTGTCCCCAATGCTTCTTAGCCTAGCGGCTTAACAACGCAGTGTAGTATCGAAAGGGAACGTACTCGGTTAGTAATGTAACCTTGGTTCTCTGAGATACAGAATGAGTACTGTGTACTTTGCCGTGCTATTCGCAGGACGCCTCATGTCGTCGCTTCAGTCAAATTAAATCTGTCTGCCTAGGTGAGACGTCTGCTTATATGGCCTGATACCTCGCCCCTTTTGGCGGGCTCGCTCACCATAGGCTCGTGCAGCTCTGGCGCTGTCATTGGTTCGTTTTATTCGACTACAACTCCACGAACCAATGGCCATGCACTTTAACTGTGTGATTGAAAAAGGCTTAGAAATTGGAGAAATGGAGTTTTCCCCAATGCATCATTGGCATAATGGCTTAACGACGCAGTACTCGTTCTGTATCTAAGGGAACCAAGTACGTTTTCCATGGTTTTAAAAGTATGGAGGTGCTTGAAGAAGCATTCAGTTGCGTTTTAGGTGGTGGGACAAGTCTGTGGCAAACAGTGTTCTCTTTCATAGGTTCACTCGATGCCGTGTATAAAATCACGGCGATTCATTGGCTGATGGCACGGGCGCTGCCCCGATGCTCTTACGTCGCCATCCTAAAATGATGAATGTGCCATCTGGTCCTCAGATTTCTCTGCCTTCACGAAGCAGCCATTTTAGCCCTTCTGCTACTATCTGACTTCACCTCTTTCCATCTTCGGCTCCTTCTTGGAAGTCCCGCCCCCTCCTTCCATCTAAACAATGCAGGACTACTTCTGCCCTTATCAGAAAGTCCTACATGGCAGCTGGTCAGGCTGGCATGGCCCTTCATACAATGCAGAGCCACAGATTTGGCCTTAAGAGCCACTAAACATACTGCACGTGCTATAGGGCGCTATAGGTGATGGTCTGATGCCAGAAGCGGTCAAGGAGCTCCGCAGAGCCAAAGATTTGGCCTTAAGAGCCACTAAACATACTGCGCGTGCTATACAGCGCTCCATGGCGGGCTCGGTGGCTGCAGAGCGCCACCTATGGCTCAATCTTATGGAAATCCATGATAAGGAGAAGGTGTTCCTCATGGATGCCCCTATCTCTCAGTCTGGTTTGTTCGGGGAGGCGGTCAACACAGTGGTTGACAAATTTAGGGTCGCCAAGACCCAGTCGGCTGCTCTCAGGCAGTTTATGCCCAGGAGAGTTAGGGACTCTTCTATCCCCTCCACTTCTCTACCCAGAGAGCGCTCCTCGCATAGGAAGGAGTTAGCTAGTAGGAGAAGTGACCCGGTTCATTCCCCACCGACTACGGTTTGGGGACCCCGTGGTCGCCCATTGCCCTGCCAGCGACCCCATAGGCGTCTTGAGCGGAAGCGGCCCAGCAAGCCCTCCGCTCCAGCTCCTTCGAGTCACTCCTGACCCTCACGCCAGAAAGAAGAGAGCTTCCCCTGCCTTCTGAGGTTGGGTCAAGCATTTCTGCCCACTTCTCACTCGCTCTCTTCATCCAGCTCTGTCACATCCGCTGCCCAGTGCATTTCAGTGTGCAGCATTCGATCAGCCTCACCTCTTTTCATCACGGGAGATAGGAGACGAGCTAAGCTTTCTCCCTTCACCACCGATTTGTGTGTTGCCTGCTGCTCACATAATCAGAGACACGTGTTGTGGGCCCTCTCATTCCGCGCCAGGAAGCCGGACGCTCTTCTTCACGGTCAACCATGCTATCCTGCAAGGAACAGTCTGACACTCAAATACAGGTATGTCCTCTACATTGCAACACACTGCTTCCTCTATCACATTTCTTTCACGAATGGAGGCATCTGCCAGGGGTATTGCCTTGGATTCTAAAAACAGTGCAGTTCAGTTAGACACTCCAGTTCTGTCGACAAGTGGCCTTTTTTGGCAGAGAAATGTGAGGAGCAGATGGCGCGTTCATCAGTTTAGGATTGCGACATAAGAGCGTCGGGGCGGCACCCGCGCCATCAGCCAATGAATTGGCGTGATTCTATATGGGCTTCAGACAATCGGCACACCCAGAGTGCATTCCCATTGCATCATACCTAAGCAGCGTCTCGTTCCCTATTCAGAGAACATAGGTTACGCCAGTAACCTGAGATGTTTTCCGCATACCATTCAGATAAAAAAAGAAGGTCAAAAGCACCTCTTAGAGGAATTAAACTTCTTTTAGCTTTAGGTAAGTGCCTATTACCAACAGAATCCAATCAGAATTTAATTAATTTAATTAAAAATCATTCAACTGGACATAACTGTTTTTTTAGTATATTTAAATATATAGTATGTATGTATGTCTGTGTGTGTGTGTGTGTGTGTGTGTGTGTGTGTGTGTGTGTGTGTGTGCACATTATATGGTTGGAAACAACATAATATGTACATGATGAAAGGGAGGTGACAGCGGTAGGTAAATCGAGTTACCCATCCCACTAGTTGTTTTACTGAGATTTCTTATCCCTTAGCAAATTGGCCATTAATATTACAGATGTCCAGTAAAATTACATTACTCTACCCTTGTAAAACTAATCCCATCCAATAGGGCTTTACATATGTTCATCCGTAGAGCAAAAAAAACTATAACTCACCCAGTGTTCTCCATGTTTATCTTTACACAGTTCCAAAGCAGCCATTTCTAACTCTTGACACTTGCTTAATGAACGCAAACCAACAAGAACAAGGCCGAGACAGATTCTCAATGCATGTCAAGATCTTTTATAACATAACTATTACTAATAAACAGAGTGGTTAGAAGAAAACAAGACACACAGAAATGTAGCACATAAAGCTACAAAAATGTCTCTGTTTTTATTATTAAATATACATTTATTTACAATACACTTGTATAATTCTAACCATATAAAACCAGCCTAAAATAAGTCAGTCATTAGTGTATTTTATAGTCCATAACATAGTCAGTGATTTGTCATGTTAATATAAGATTTGATCACACTTTATTTAGGTGTTCTTAACTATGTACTTACATCAAAAAAAAAATAAGTACAATGTACTTATTGTGTTCATATTGTATGGCAAAACACTTTTGCTGCTATTGAGGTGGGATATATTGGTAAGGTTAGGAACAGGATTGGTGGTATGGGTAGGTTTAAAGGTGGGTTAAGGTGTAAAGAGAAGGCTCAACATTGTAATTATAGATGTAATTATAGATAAAACTAATTACAGCTGTAATTATATGCTGGTAAACATGTACAGTATGTACACAATAAATGCATTGTATCAAATGATTGAAATTTAAATGTAAGTACATAGTATTTAAAGACTCCTAATATAAAGTGGGACCAAAGATTTAAATGCACTTCAAAAAAAAAAATGTTTAGGCAACTGACTGCATTTTTCCCCCCCTAACAATCCAAGCAGACCTGTGACATTCAGCAGAATGCCATGCAACCAAGACTGGTCGGATAACATAAGCTTTCACCTCTGTGTAAGGTGTCATTTGTTAGTGCTTTCTGGTGTACTGGACACTCTGGCTTGTTATGAAGGAAGAGAGCTGTGTGCATTACGTGCAGCAGCTTGGTGAATTTCAGCAAACATCTACAAAACAGCATAACACAACTGCCATGGCTAAAAACACAATACTCTGGGTCTTTCAAAAACAACTACTACTTCACATTCCTGCATTCAGTGAAAATTCACAGAGGCTAAACAGGTCACACCTCATGGAGACTTAAGTTTTTTTCGACACGACTGTTGTACCAGGAAATTGATAAACCTTAACAAACATGGCTCATGGATATTAATTAGACGACAATGTTCACCCAATAGTAGTAAATGATTTGATGAAAGGGAGGCATCAGGGTTTGTTTTTAACCCCCCCACCCCCCCCCCCCCCATTTAGGTGATGTTAATGTGTAATCAATGTTAACTAAAACTAATATTTTCTATAATTGAAACGTCAATTCCAAATATTAACAAATACTATAATAGTATATTAATAATACTAAAATAACCAAAATTCAATATGACTAAATTTAACCAAATTATCTATAATTTTGGAAAATTTGTTTTCCCAATTTTAAGCCAAATCAAGCTGTTAAAATATAACAATTATTTCCCAAAAAGTCCCATGCTTTTTTAATGGTCACTACACTGCTGAATGTACTGAAAGTTCCCATTTTTGTACTTCTAGTGATGCGTAGCTTAATTTAAAAAACCTACATCACATCTTAAACTTCCTTTGAGCTGCTAAAATTGCTCGGGAAGCCATCCTGCTTTGCGTCCGTTTCGGAGGCATGAATATCTGAGATTGAGGATTCATTACCTCCGTGAGACGCACTGAAATCTAATGAGAGGAATGAGCCAATCGTGGTACAACATTTCGGCTGGTGTTTATCCACGCTGAGATGGATTTAGCTGTAAATCGGACTCAGTTCTGAGCCCAGGGCTGTTTGAGAGAGGATCCATCATCTCTGTTCCATTGCGGGAGTGACATTTACATAGATCACAGCTAGATAAATATCTAGCATTACTGATTCTTTGTCCTGACGCCACTGAAAATGACAAATGAGGGGGTTGGGTGGGGCGATGATTAGATACCGCCTCAAAGCTTCGATCTGGCGCATTGTGGGTTTTATCAGAGGAATCTGCACTTCTTGACCTTTTCCTATGCTATCCTGTTCAGAACATTTTTTTTTATCATGTTGAGTCCGGGAACCAATTATATTTAGATTATATCTCATAGCGGTGAGGAAGAAATCTTAATATGATCTAAGACATATTTGAGGCTCATACGGAAAAGACCTGGCAACCTTTAAAAGGATGTGAATGATATTTTGACTCCATTACTCGGTTCCTCTGGAATATAATGCAATAGAATTAGGTCCCACCAGTACAGAATGGATTCTCATATTCCCAGTCTAAGAGTTTATTGTGGACTGGTGTGATGCACTTCAATGCGAAACCTTCTCTTCTCTGGATTCACAGGGAACCTAAAATGTACCTTCTCAGTTGGTTGGTACATTGAGGCCTTATTTCAGGTTCTTCCGCCTTGGCAGAGTGTTTACAATACAATTTTTATCTTTTGTCTAGTAAAAATAAGAAAAATGCGTAATGCTTAAAAAAAAAAAAAAAAGTGTTTGCGATTAAATGCGCTTTTGTTGTTGAGACCCAGATAATGTGATGTATGCAAGTAGAACATCCTTTCAACATTTTTTTTTTTTTTTTTTTTTTGGTTCTGGAACAACATATCTTCCAACCAACCTCAGATTTTAGAGGTCGCTTTAGGGCCTGGAACATCCTTATAGGGCACATCAGGCATACACTTCTAACAAGAAAATCTGTAAAAGCATTTGATGGAGTGATAGGACCAGAAACAGATGCACAGGACTAATGAGTCTTAGAAAACGTAAAATCAAAATTGACCCTATAACGTTCCTTAAAGACCCTATGAAATCAAAAAGCGGTGTTCTGCGGCTTGTAAGACCACATCTATTAGCTTCCGTTTATTTGCTAGCTCACCTTTAAAATGGACTAAATAAATGTTTAGCACCTCTATGCATTTCAAATTTACAGTCTTCATCTACTAGAAGACCCATCTTGGACTACACAGATTTGTGTCCAATAAAATCCACTAGACTGAGAATTTTCCTCCCCAAATACCAACAACAATTAATTAGCAAAATCAGTAGAAAATCCTGATTTAGCCATGAATACATGGAAATACAAGGAAAAGTCCCTTTGATATTTCATGCCTCACTTTCCTGTTTCAACAGGAAACACGTCAGCACAGGAAAGAAAGCTGCGTCAGATCATTTCATGGGGTCTTTAAAGACTGATCTAAATTAAAATTGACACTATGTAGTTTAACAAATGTCCCTGGTTTTACTTTGTGCGCAAATCAATGTTTTTACTTTATCTGATACAGGCCATGTAGGCAGAAAAAAATATATTGACAAATGTCAAGCCTATTTTTCATGATCTAATCAAATCTTGCCAAATAAAATAAAATAAAATAAAATAAAAAAGTCCCACTCTACATTATTTCTTTCTGAATATTCAGTTTCACTGAGCTATAACACATTACATTAATTAAATGGTCCCTGGTATTTTTGAATTTTGAATGATTCATTGGTGCAAATTACTAACTGGTGCAAAATGAAATAACTTGCTCCGCCTCCTTTTAAGATAACATCATAGATCCAGCCCCTCCAACCACCCCTTCCATTCTGGAACATAATGCCTACTTTTCACGACACAATCATGGATACAATCAAGTCATTATTTCCTTCTCTTTCCCTCTATGATTCATCACATGACTGTAAAGTTAAATGCATTGTGAATGCCATTTCAAGTAGTTCTTAGGAAAGGAAACAGGAGTGAATGTAGAAACAGAGCAAAGGAAGGAGGAAGTGAAAGAGCCTCACTGGTAACATCACCCACTTTATTTGCATTACTACATTGTGCTCGCCCGTGGCTGAACAAGACCATTCGTGCCGGATTAGTACGACACCAGAGCCATTTGATTGGTCACGGTCCACAGAATGGAACCGTCGAGTGTTTGTTTGTCTGCCAGAGTGATTCGCATGTGTGCGCACACAAACGATCCTGTAATCTCTTTGTTGTCTGGTTAAATAATTAGCCCTGAAAGCAAAAGTGTCGCTTCAAACGTTTGATTCTCCATCCTCTGCGAAGGGCTGAAGGCCATGTTTGGGTACGGCTTCAGAGCTTTGAAGCCACCTGATCTTCAAACTCTTGGGAACATTTTGTTTAAAACTGCAGCAAATAACCACCAAATTCAACCTGGTCTGTTAAAATCCACCACTCTGCTTGCGTACCACTATAGTTCAACGTATCTGTGTTGTGAACTTTCTGTTCCCTGAATCCTGGATGCTAAAGGACAGTGGTTGGGAGGGTGAAGGGCACTGGCTGTGTCCACAAGGCTCAGCTGACTTCCTATCCCCCGATCCCTGTCCACTGAGTTGGCACACAACACAGGGTCACAGCGACTCAGTGGGGGTCACGAGTTTCGTATGCCACAGGTCAGATGAAGTACTCTTTCCTGCTGTCTCTCATGGCACTGTGTAGGTCCAACTCAGCCCGATATCGAAGTTCTGGCCTGGGCTGGTGATCTTTCTCCTTGACGGTGGCCAGCTGCCGGTTACGTTCGTGTCGATGGCGGTACAGGAAACGGGTCATCACGGCCACGGCGCAGAGGGTAATGAGCACTACTGCTGCTATCAAACCTACGAGAGACAGAATAAGTAAGTGGCGCATTTGCCAGTGCAATCACAGACAATTAACAGTTAATATGTAGTCACATTTTCCGTTACTCTGAAATTCCATGGGCAAAATCCAGTCATTACAATAGGAATGCACAATTCAGGGTTTTGATTTTCCCTGTGTTCAAGTTAGTCATGTGAAATTGCTATGCAGACCAACAGAAAGTTGTTTGGTTTGATAGTGACTTTTATGTGATCAGAGCTTCATACATCTCTGCGCTATTGACAATGGACCTTTTTGCACGCAAAATTTTGTTACTGTTACCGTACCTTTAGTGTCAACTTTTTCACCCCCAAGATATCTTACTGACAGTTGATATAATTCTGTGAATATTCATAAAAGGTTTGATTTTACAGCAAATTTGCTTTTAAAAATGGGGCAGGAAAGCAGCACATACCTCCAATTACTGCGGAATCATTTTGGGTAGAGTTTGTAAGTTTCTTCCCTCTACTTCCTGTATCTGTGTGATCTGTGAATAAACAGAATAAGAGATATGGAAATTACATTAAAACGCACCTTTAATTCGAACGTTGACTGGTTTGTTAGTTTGACTAGTTGGTGTTTTAATGCCATGCCAGCTTCCTTGGCTATTTTCATGGCAAGTAACAAGTTGAAATACTATAAAAGAGCCTATATAGAGAAAATAGTTTCCACCACTGAATAAAAAAAAAAAAAAATATTAAATGATAACTGCAGTTAGTAAGTTTAAGTTTATATCTAGCAATTCTGACCTTTTCTCATAATTGCAAGTTTATATCACAATTCTGACTTTTTTTTCACAATTGCAAGTTTATATCTCACAATTCTGAGAAATAAACTTGCAATTGTGAGTTATAAAGTCCAATTCTGAGGAAAAAAGGCAGTTCCAAATTTTGACATTTTCTTACAATTGCGCAATTTCGCAATTCTTACTTTATAACACACAATTGCGAGTTTATATTTCGCAGTTCTGAGATGATCAGAATTGTGAGATGTAAACTTGCAATTTCAAGAAAAAAAGTCAGAATTCTGAGATAAAAAGTATTCCGTGGCGGAAACAAGCTTCCATACCTAAATAAGGCTTTTAAAGTTTGCTATGGATAAAAATTCTAAAATGGATTCAGGGTTAAAACTTTATTCAAAAGTGCTTGCTGAGTAAGGTAATTTCCTAAGAGAACTTAAATCTATAATATACTGGACTCGGGCATGAGGAGCACAGCAATGAACCTTTATTTGATATTACATTGACATAACTTTGCGTGATTCTGGAATATCCTATTCAACATTGTTTATATATGATCTGATCCCAGTGATTACTGTAAATATAGATGTGACTTTTACCTCACATCAGGGTTAATTTCTTACAGTTTGTTGTTCGTACTCTGATCCCATTAATTTTGCCATTTGGTGAAAACATAAGATACTATGGTAGCTTTACCAACCTGAAAAAGATCTGGATGAAGACTTATCTGCCAGCTCTCCGCAATTTGACTCTACCAGGTTACCAAGAACGTTGACCAACGAGCTGCCTCGATTCAATATGGCTGCCTTGAGAGGAGCCAAATGGTTGAACTGAACTGAAGATAGACAGCCGATGAAACCTTTTGACCCTGCTTGGAGAACCTCCTCATCTACACCAGCTCGACCTGAGAACAACGAGACGGCACCTCAAATGCAATTGGTGGACAGGAGGTTATTTAATATTTGTCCCAACAACTAGCAAAAATAGTGCTAAGCCAGGGGAAGACAACGTTGGTCCTGGAGAGCCACTGTCCTGCAGAGTTTTGCTCCAACCCTATTCAAACACACCTGGACAAGCTAATCAGGGTCTTCAGGATTACTAAGGCTATAGGCAGGTGAGTTGTTTTATCATGGTTGGAGCTAAACTCTGCAGGACAGTGGCTCTCCAGGACTGATGTTGCATACCCCTGTGCTAAGTGAAAGATTCTTTCCCGTCAAAGTATCTCAAGGTGGCTTGGTGTGGTGAATTAGTCAGTTAAGCAGTAGCTTGCACACCCACAGCTTTAATCTTGAAGTTTAATTAAACCGCCTACCTGTGACTTTCCCCAATGTCAAAGACCTTATCGTGATTAACTCTTTGTCCGTGGACAGGCTGTATTTCAGATTGGTATCTTTATCAATCTAAGAAGGAGAGGGATACAGAGAGAAAACCAGAGAAAGAGAGAGATGCGGCGTGACTTTCGTAAGATTCCACAAATACTCAGATATTTTATTGGTGTGAG
This sequence comes from Megalobrama amblycephala, assembly GCF_018812025.1. NCBI lineage: Eukaryota > Metazoa > Chordata > Actinopteri > Cypriniformes > Xenocyprididae > Megalobrama > Megalobrama amblycephala. Next base: position 26,453,387 of record NC_063045.1, read on the forward strand.
AGAAAAGCTGTCGTGTGTTAATCTGCAACACTGTGTGAAGAATACTGATAACATCCTTGACTTTAAGCACTGCTCATAAATTCTGTGCTACTGGGGTGAATACAAAACTTCAATGTATCATCAGCCATGCACATCAAGGGTACTTTATTTAACTCAGACTGAAAACAAATCTGATCTAAATCAATTGAGAGGAATGCAATTAATGATGCTACAACTTTTCCAAAGCAATATCGGGACTCAATCATGAAAAACAAGTGGAACACTTTCGTTGTAAACTGTGTAAAACCATTGATGTTTAAATCAAAGTTGTGTAATTTATTCGTAAAACTATTAAAGGGTTAGTACACCCAATAATTAAAATTATGTCATTGATTACTCACCCTCATGTAGTTCCACACCCGTAAGACCTTCGTTCATCTTCGGAACAAAAATTAAGATATTTTTGATGAAATCCGAGAGGTATAGGGTACAACGGGGCTAAAGGCGCCGCGGGGCAAAAGGCGCCTTTGATTTTATTTTCCTCTAACCCACTAAACTTGCCGCAGCACTTTCCTAAACATCCGCTTTTCAAAATGCACATGCAAATTTGTCTGATCCTTGACACGATCGCAGGCAGCAATGCAAAGTTGATTCTGAGGTAGTTCAATCTAATATTTGATGTTTTTTTTTTTTTAAATGTTGTTGATTTAAGCAGCAAATAAGAATCCTTTAATGTTTGTATTTTCAGACAAAGGTCTTCTAAATGATTTTCAGTTTTGTTCAAGGTAATTCAAGCAACAGTTTTTCAATAACGGAATAATATGTAAAAGTATGGTATTTGGGGTAAAAAACGCACCTGCTGTTGGGGCAAAAGGCACAATAATTAACATGATAATGAATAGCTGGCTAAATTTTCCATTTCAAAATATGTTACTCCATCAATGTCCAATACAAACATATATATTTTTTTCCTGCAATCATATACTTTGAGAGTAGTGAAAAGCAAAATTTTTCTTAAGGTGTGCCTTTAGCCCCGTTGTACCCCATGACTTGTCCATAGACAGCAATATAATCAACACTTTCAAGGTCCAGAAAGGTACTAAAGACATCGTTAAAACAGTCGACGTGACTGCAGTGATTCAAACTTAATTTTATGAAGCAATGAAAACACTTTTTTGTGCGCAAAAGCAAAACAAAAATAACAACTTTTCATTCAACAATCTCTTCTCTTCCCTGTCATTATCCTCACGCAGGTGACGCAGTAAGCACAGTGAAGGCTTCTGTGTTTACATCCGATTGCTGGCTCAGTATTGGCCGATGCTGTTCACGTGAGCAACACGATGTATGCGTGTGATACTGACGCAGGAGCCTGCCAATAATGAGTCGTGTGCTGATGTATAACCTGGAAGTGCTAGACATGAACAATATATGAGAATGACACAGAAGAGAAGATATTGTTGAATAAAGTCATTATTTTTGTTTTGTTTTTGCACACAAAATGTATTTCTGTTGAACCATTGCAGTTACGTCAACGGTTTTATCGATGTCTTTATAGTACCTTTCCGGACCTTGAAAGTGTTGATTATATTGCTGTCTATGGACGAGTCATATACCTCTCGGATTTCATCAAAAATATCTTAATTTGTGTTCCAAAGATGAATGAAGGTCTTACAGGTGTGGAACGACATGAGGGTGAGTAATCAATGACAGAATTTTCATTTTTCGGTGTACTAACCCTTTAATAAGAAAAAACATTTTTACGTAAATTGTTGCACAATGCAACACACCTTTATTCGAGTTTGTGCAAATTGTTCATAAAACCAATTTTACATAAATGTGACCAAGACATTCAAACGTCTGTGCCAAATGTTCGTAAATACATTAAGTAGAGTAGCAAAATACAACTTGCACCTTTAAATTAATATCTGTGTAAACTGTTTGTAAAATCATTCATATGCAACTTGCCACACAAATTAAATCTCCGTCCAAATTTTAAATAAAACTCTTCTCACATAAATTGTTGGATGACTGCAACTTACATCTTTAACTGAATTTCTATGCAATTCGTTCATAAAACTATTTGTCCGTATATTGTTGCATGACTGCAAATTTAGTGAAATGTTGCATATTTTTCAATTGAACTTGTGTGACAAATGTTCGTAAAACCATGTTTATGTACAATGGTTTTGGTTTTGTTCAATGAACAATTTGATGCTCATAAAGAAATTTGCAGCTCATGTTTCATGAATGAGTATCGATGATTTAATAAAATATTGTTGACAACTGTGCAAATATTCATTATATAAGTTAGTAGGTACCACAGAACTATGGTCCCAATTTCTAATGAAATTTATTTCGCTTGTTTGAAATATAGGCACAACTCACCTGGACATACATGTCCCTTCCCTCTCTATGGATCTGGACTCTATGGAGCTCTCCGTTAGCCAAATTAAGAGATGTTGGCATAAAGATGTCAGGCTCTTTCTCTCTGTTCAACCGATACCAAATCTGCAAACTCCCTGTGGGACGCCAATGAGATGCGAGAAAGGCAGGCAATTTGAGACATAAGTGAGACAGAATCAAGTCAGCACAACACACTTTGAATGGCTCATTTCCTTCCCCACTGATGAGGGTAATTGCTAGCTTGACCGCTGTTTTGAAATATGAGAAACGCAGAAAAAGATGCTCCTCTCCAATCATCACCATCACTGTAATAATCATCTACCGACAGTTTGAAGGTAATCAAAAAACAGCTCTGATTGGCTGATATAACACTGTGATTGTAACAGCCGTAACAGGACAAAATAAAATACAATATTTATATAATGTAATGAGAATACAAAAGCGATCCTAAAAATAAGTTACAGTATAAGTTCCTATATATATCATGTATATTATACTATACAATATACAGTACATTAAAGTAATGACACTATTATAGTAATAAACGATAGTAAAGTAATATTATTAGTACCGTTGTGAGCCAGAATAATGGCCATATACTGTTGATGATAGGTGTTGACTGTCAGAAGCATGGCGGGCGTTTGAGTGGTGAGGAAACTGAATGCGATGCTCTCTCGTGAATTGCTGCTTTGGGCGAAGATAGCTGAGGACTGACGGCTATGGTTGCGCATCACGGAAAACGGTTCCTGGAAGGTGTAGGTCACCGAAGACCCACTTTCAAAGGACACAGAAACTTCTAGAAAGAGAGAGAACACAAAAGCGTGAAAAATTTGGTGCAAACACTTGTGGCCAGATCCTAGACAGTGATTGGCTGTGTTTTTGTTTTCCCTATCAGAATATTAATGTGCTGTCGAACACCAAGGACACAATGCTGAATGGTCAGAGTGGAAAATACAGAGGAAATGAATCATTTAACTCTAAATGAATGCAAAATTATGCTTGGACTGCAAACCGACCCCTGGGCATCTCATAGTGTTCATTTACTCATAATATTATCAGAATAGAAACACCATCCCTCTAGAGTCCAATAAAGAAAATGCAAAGCCAAGAAAGTCTCATTCATAGTGTTGAATGGCTCGGCTGTCTGGCATATCAGAGGATCAAATGTGATAAAGGCTGTATTGACAGCATAGAGGTTTAGCACTGAGCGTGATGGGCAGGGAGGGTCCGCTGGGATTGGTCAGGTTGCAGCCCTTTGAGCGAAATTCATCCAAACAACTGCGGTTCACGGTCATGGACACAAGCCATATCAGGACAGCGAGACAGACAGAAAATAGCAGAACTGCACTGAATATCTCATGTTTTATCCTGCTCAGCTTTGATCAGGTGCAATCTGTGGGCACAGCGCCGTCTTCAGAAATCAAGGTTACCGAGCTCTTAAATGTCCTCCTTCTGGAACACACTTTTGGTATGCCGTAGAGAAGTGTGGAGGATACCAAAGTTAAAACAAACTGTTTTTGATGACAAACTGTTCCCCTGAACCGCAAAACCATCTAGATTGTGTGTCAAAAATAACCGCAGATCGATTTATTGATCAGTATTTGGCCATTTTTAGTGCCTTATTTTAGTTACAAATTTCTTATCTTTTTTTCAGGATTCGGTACTTTTTTAAGATTCTGTTTAAAGTCTAATTAGAGATTTTATAGTGTATATATTAGCATGATGTCAACCATTGGGCAACCTGCTTTTTAGTAATGTAATTTGTATTGGCAATTGAATAACCTGTTTTGTTTGACTACCAGTCCAAAAAAAAACAAACAAAAAAAAAAAAAAACAGGTAAAACCATGAACAAACCAGGTTTGATGGTAATTTCAGATAACTGTTTTGGTCCATATTAACTCTTTCCCTGCCAGTGTTTTTTTTTTTTTTAAGTTGCCAGCCAGGGCCAGCATTTTTGATCCTTTTCACAAACTTTCATGGGCCCAGAGAATATTTTATTTGAACATGCAATATATCAAAAGAAAGAACAGAGCCTCCTCCTTTAAACAACAACAACAACATTTTATTCTAGCTTCATACATTTTTTTAACAACACGAATGTGAGTAAGTTTCATAAAATAAGCAACATTTTGAACACAAAGCTGAGAAAATCGTGTTTGACAAAGACTACGTCTGGATCAGATTCAAAATGATGATCAAAACATAGATGGAGTAGATTGAGTCCAGCAACAAAAGCTTCACAGTCCTATACCTCATCCTGGGTTGACATTTAATTCGGTAATGTTAGGCAGTTTTGATTTATATGCTGTTTAATGTTTTGATGATCGTGTTATTTTACGTATGTATGCAATGATTCTATCACTTGTTTTTGCTTCTTCTTCACCTGTGTTTTGATCCGGAGATTCTGTTGTAGCGTCTGGATCAATCAGGCACACAAAATTATTCATTATTTTTAAGGAATTACCCATAAACTCACTCTAAACTCATCCCAAACGTAGCTAAACTACAGGCAGAACTATGTGTCCTGTTACAGATACTTGGACCTTTTACGATCAGGAAGAATTTTGCAGAGACCAGTGACTCATTCTTTCTGAGAAGGACAAATAAACGCCTTTAATCCTATGTATTCTCTATATAACCACTTGGGAAATGTATAAATATGTATCCAAGTTTCCCATCTCATGACTTTTCTTTCATGGGCTTTATTCTATGTATTCATTTTCTCTTTTAGTTTGGTATTAATATTCCAGAGCTGCAATGTATAGTTAACTGGAATCACATGGGTAGCATGTTTGGTATCTACGGACTCCAACTTTCGATTCCTATTTGGTAATTTATGTTATGTCCATACCTGTGCAACACATCAGTATTACAAGAGTCTTTAATAGTTCTTATTCAAGAACTCAGCTTGTTAAACTTTCTTGGTCGTAAAAGCCCTGACAGGAGGTGTGTTGTCACCCGGAAATACAACACCTTCATTGGCTACATCAACTTTAAGAGGATGGACTTGGACCAGAGGTTAAAAGCTAGAGAACAATGCCACTCCCTCTCTTTTCCTTGCTTCTGGACGACCGAACGGATCTCCTTACGGCCGGCCTAGGCCAGGCCCGCAAGGCCGGTAGGCCCCGGCCTACAACACCCAGCCATGTGCTCATCACCCAACATAGAAAAGACTGGCAACAACTTCAGACGAAAACCTCAAGATTTATCCTCAACCTGCAGATCCGACGCTCCTCAGCCTAAAGGCGTCTAAGGCGGAAAATTTAGTCAATGGCAGGGAAGCATTGTGTCACGAATGATGGAAAATTCAGTCATTGGCGGGGAAGCATTGTGTCACAAATGGCGGAAAATTCAGTCAATGGCGGGAAAGCATTGTGTCGTAAATGGCGGAAAATTCAGTCAATGGCAGGGAAGCGTTGTGTCGTAAATGATGGAAAATTCAGTCAATGGCAGGGAAGCATTGTGTCACAAATGGCGGAAAATTCAGTCAATGGCTGGGAAACGTTGTGTCGTAAATTATGGAAAATTTAGTCAATGGTGGGGAAGCATTGTGTCACAAATGGTGGAAAATTCAGTCAATGGCTGGGAAGGGTTGTGTGGTAAATGACATTGTGTCCTAAATGATGGAAAATTCAGTCAATGGCTGGGAAGCATTGTGTCACAAATGGCAGAAAATTCAGTCAATGGCTGAGAAGCGTTGTGTCGTAAATTATGGAAAATTCAGTCAATGGCAGGGAAGCACTGTGTCACAAATGGCAGAAAATTCAGTCAACGGCAGGGAAGCATTGTGTCACAAATGGCAGAAAATTCAGTCAATGGCTGGGAAGGGTTGTGTGGTAAATGACATTGTGTCCTAAGTGATGGAAAAATTCAGTCAATGACGGGGAAACATTGTGTCACAAATGGCGGAAAATTCTGGAAAATTAGCGCTGGGAAAGCATTAAAAACAAAAATGCTGGACAAAAATCAGCCAATCATTACATTTAGAAACATAATTAATTTCGCTGTTTGTGATTTTAGCTGGTATAAAATTAACGCAGTTACCCATTTCTTTCACTGTTTTTCACTTCCCCAAAAAGACAGGAAGTTTTCTTAGCACTAATCCAACAAAATTAAGTGCAAAAAACAGAAAGCATTGTTAATGCTAGAACAACAAAATGAATACAAAAAAAGCTCTGTTAGCACTAATACAAAAAAAAAAAAAAAAAAAAAAAAAACGAAACAGGAAAACCTCATTAACACTGGCAGAAGCCTGTGGCCTCATAAACTGGCTAAAAACTTTAACACTATTCTTCATCAGAATACGTAACCTGTACAAACTTAACTGTACAGTCAACATTCACAATAAAAACTTCTTACGATCATTAGCAATTATCTCCAAACAAGATTCTTTCATTGAAAGTCGGTGCTTAAAGAAAAAATAACGTACCTTTCTTGCAGCTGGGTCCTCCGTAGGCAGAGTGTGTGCAGTCACAAACATAGCCACTGCTTTTCTCAATACATTTCCCCCTGTTGTGACACAAGCTGTTTTGGCTGCTGCAGTGACCCGGGCACCCCGAACTGACCCCAGGGGTCATTTTAGCCCGTTCTTCAAGGTCAAGCGTCATGCCGTTAATATTTAATGACCTGATGCACCCTAGAAATCCTCTCTGCCGCGATGCAGTGCCTCCTGTGGATTACAGACAAAAGTTTTGTAATTTTAAGTCAGAAAACAATAATGCAATGCATATGCAAAATAAATACATTTAAAATTATTAAATGAAAGTAAATTAGCATTCAGATAATTTGCATTTAAACCCTATTAACAACATCTGTGTTGAGGTACAGCGATATTATTCTCTTGCGCCCTGCTGGCACAGAGTTGTCACTCATGGCTGTGCCTACCAATAAACAGCTGGCTGTTGAGCTGAAGGTGGGTGTGGCCTTCGGATGGGGCCTCCAGGAAGCGCAAGGGCAGCTGGTCCACCTGCAGCGACGCCTCCTTCACATTCCTCTCCGCTCGTACGTAATGCCACTGCTTGTCGTTCAGCGGCACGTGAGACTTTACCGTCAGAACCACTGGGCCATTGCCCACATCAAACGTGAAGGTCACGACAGAAGGCGCTGCGGGAATCAGTTTGGGGCGAGAAGAAAAAACACAAATCACAATAATTTATTAGCTACTGATTGTTTTATATTCATATTATTCAACATGCAACATCGCCCTGGAACAGGAAGCATGAGTTGGGCAGACGGTTTAAATTTTCACATTTACATTGAAGTAATTACCTCTTTTACATGCAGGCAATGTATTCTCCAGACTCTTGGTGGAAAAAATAGCCCTAATACTTATGGGAAAATATATAAAAAAAGAAGGTGGCAGGCAATATGATGAAGATGAACAGCCTCAGTGAACTGTGTACAGTAATTACATAGCTGATGGTTTCAGTGGCTGTAGAACACAGCGGCACAGTTCAGTAAAACTGGCCTTTCGAGTGAAATTGGCTACGTCCTCTCCACTTTGCTGCAAATGCTAATAACATGGCATGAATATGAGCGAATTTTGCCATTTTATCTCCACATTTTTGTTGCTAAAGCATTAGCTAGATGGGTTAAACTCACAACACCTGTCAGGGAACATCTTCAGGTCATATTATGTCCTTGAATTTCTTAGCATGTTCTTAATATATTGATCTTTTGAGCATGTTTTGGATATTTCTTATCTTTATTTGAAAAGTTAGTTTTATCATTTCTTTAAAGTCCAGCTATCAGTATAAAGGGACTCACCGCTGAGCTCCACTCTAATGAAGTCTTTTGTGCCCAGATTTTCCAGGAAGACTCCGGAGGGAGCAGTGGTTTTGAAATAGAGCGAGATGTCGACGCTGAGCTCGGCCTGAAGCGTGGGAAAGTGCAGGTAGGACGACTCCTGGTAGAAGGAGGCGGCGTTCCACAGAAACCCTGAGGTTAGAGGAGACGGATTATATAGTTTTTATCTAATTATTCTCTTTGGATAAGGAATGAAATTATAAATATAATAATATTTGTCTCAAATCGAATAGCATATGGTGCACATCAGATATTTAGTTAAAGAATATCTTCAAGATAAGTTGTGATAGACAACATACTGAAAGGGAAGACAAAATTTGGCTACAAGTTCTTTATATATTCATTATTTTTAAGGCTGTTAAATTTAATGTATTAGCACATGGGATTATGTTAATGCTAGGGCTGGGTATTGACACAAATTTCACAATTTGATTCGATTTCGATTCTCATCTCTCAACTACAGCTGTAAACTAAACAGAATGTCAGTGGGTACTACATTACTATAATATTGAAGGTTAAAATTAACTGATTTGTATACAAACTAGGGATGTACTGATCTATCAGCCAATAACCGGTATCAACCGATTGTTTAAAAACAGCTGATGATCAGGGCCGATTATATCCTGTTGAAAGGGGGCTAAAAAAAATGTGTCAGACTGCAACTCTGTGTGAGAAGAAAATGTCTCTTGTGTTGAATTTAGGGCTATCAAGGTTAACAAGACAATAACACATTAACAGTTAAAAAAATAGTGATGTTAAATCAGGCTCTATTTTACATTATGAATCACCTGTAGTTCAAGCCAGGGTTGCCAGGTCTGCGGTTTTTCCTTAATAATAATTTTTTTAGTGCACTCCCCATCCAATAATCACAGAGCTTTGAGCTTTGTTACCTCTGATAAGAAACAAAGTCTCAGCTTTAAAATTCTATCCATTTCATCACAAAATTCAAACAATAATGGTGTTTTGACACTCTTAAATGTGACGTGACAGATTTTCCTTTTTAATATAGCAAAGTTATAGCATGAAACACCCATGAACATCAAAAGGTATGTTGAAAGATACAGTACAACTTACCGAAATGTCTCAAGTATCATGTGATCGCTCAATCAGTTTTTCAGCTGCGGAAAGACTTCAATAAAACAGTTTGTGAACATTGTCACTCAAATACTTCAGGAAAGTTATCCAATGTTCACAGTTTATTGGTTAGCTATAAAAACACTAAAGAGGAGCTTATTTACTGTTAATTATATATGTATGTTTGAATAAATATGAAGACAGGTGTTTATGAAAACTACCTCATATGCAACTGAGTTGTATATTGAGTGTAATTATTATATCTGAAAATAAATAGTTTGGGCTCTGTTGTTAATGTTAACCTGTAATATTATAGTAATGCACCAAATGAGATGGTTCCTGTATAGTTTACAGAATTAGTTGGGAGAGATTTATTTTTTCCTTAAGAAAATCAAACTATATATATATATATATATATATATATATATATATATATATATATATATATATATATATATATATATATATATATATATGATGAATATGTAATATAGTGTAATATAAGTTTATGGTCATTGAATAGCTTTTCTGAGGTAAATTTAACATTATGTGACAAAAAACACTGATTGAGCGATAACATGAGACAAGATACTGAAGGCGCTATATGATCTGGTGTGCCAAAAATGGTATTTATTGTTTGAATTTCATAATAAAACAGACAGAATTTGAAATCTGAGACTCTGTTTCATATCAAATGTAAGAAAGCACAAAGCTTACATGGGAGGTGCGCTACAATGTCCTGTTCATTCATCAGCTGAAAACAGCATATAGACTAAAAGGTCGATTCTTGGGATTTAAAAATGAGAATCAATTAAAATTGACACAGCCCTTTTTACACAGCCCTAGTTAAAAAAAAGTTTAGCCCTAAAAAAGTTTAAGCATGATTAATACATTTAATAAACTGACAGAAACAACTGTTGCTCAAACAGTAGAACATCATGAATTCAATAATGAATAATGATTCCCAGGATATGCATGGAAAAAAATGTATAACTTGAATGCAGTGCAAGTCACTGTACGCTTTAGCATGCTAACAACAAAAAATATTAATATTAAAATATTAATAATGATTATTTTAATACACTAACAGAAACAATTAAAAAAGTAAATGAAAGCATTAGGATAATTACAAATGTACAATTTAAAAAAAAAACTATTATTTTAATTATGTTTGAAAATTTTAAAAAGCAATTTAAAGGTGCAGTGTGTACATTTTAGCGGCATCTAGCATTGAGGTTGCGAACTGCAATCAACAGTGCTCACCCCTCCCTTTCAAAGCAAAATAGAGAAGCTACGGTGGCCGTCTGGCAGACACAAGTCAAAGATGTCGTCGTCTGAGACAGCAGAGAGTACGTTAGCAAGTAATGAGGTTTCTTCTTACCACTAACAAAGAACGGTCTCTGCTTCTAATAAACCAGATGACTACTACTACTACTTCTTCTTTGTGCATATTCAACGTAGTGACAATGCAAGCTGCCTCTGAAAACCTGAAAACATTTAAACATTTAGAAGAAGTACAATATAATGACTAAACGCTCTGTAGAGCAGTGTGTCCATTTAGGGCTGCTGTAGAAACATGCTGGCGCATAATGGTGACTTAACATGTAAGGGGACCCACGGTGTATGTACATTGAAATGGCTAAGGTGATAAAAACATAATGGTTCATTATGTAAGGTCTTTATACACCACTGAAAAATAGTTATGTATATTATATTGCATGTCTGTCAAAAGATCCTTCCAAATTTTACACATTGCACATTTAATATAATTAATTTATTAAAATAATTACTTTCAAAATTTGACATTTTCTTAATGAATAAATAAAAAATCATATTTTGTATTTTTTTCTTTAAACTTGTGAAACTTTCAGTGTGGTTTAACCAAAACAGAAATAAACATATTCCTATCCATTGCTTTACAATTCAGTTGCATGTCTGCAACTCCGTGCCATTTAAATTTGTATAGAGTGATAAAACAAGATATTTGTTATATGGTTAAAGCCTTACGTACTGTCCCCGTAGCAGTGGAGAGATCCGACTCTGTATATCGCTTCTGACCCAGTTCGGTTTGTGTCTCCTACCAAGATCTCGGTCACTGGTAAGTGCTCTTTGTAGGACAAAACTCCTGTGTCATTCTCCCTGTTCACAAGCAAACAATAGCTTTGCTTACATGGCTGCTCTCAGTATCTATGGTTATTGATATTGTAAACATGTGGTGAGAAGATATTCAACAGATTACAAACAAAACAACACAAATTCTAATAGGAAAGACTACTAGTGTAGAAACAGACAAACAGTGTTGCAAACAGAATGATGGGATTGAACTCAAGGCTTGTACCATGAGCTGCGGTCAGCATCACAGTTGCAGAAGTGGTTCATATCGATGCAGTTCTCATCCAGGCTGCAGGCGCATTGCTGCACCCCGGGGAGAAATCCACCCCAGTATGTCCTTCTCTCTCCCACCCGGTCCAGCCACCAGGACAAGGGCGTCCCATCTGGAGCAAACAAAACAACATTTCTTCATTTTGACAATGATTGTGACATCCACCACCGCTAGATAACTAAAAACGCCTTAGGGATGTGCCAATATAGAAATTCAATACAGACAGTCATTAACTGTTTTTTGTGTTGTGGCTGATAAATAGTATTATAAAACTATTATGAATTTATCCAGTTGTGCATGTTATTATTTTAAGGAATAGTTTATCCCAAAACTAGGCTTAGAAAATAAAGTATTGTTGCTGAATAAGAAAAAATATATAATAATAATAATAATAATGTATAATATTCTACATTCGGCAGATTAGAAAAACTAAAAAAGAGCAATTGTGACTTTATATTTGAAAATGCAATTTCATTGCTTTATTGTGACATTTTAATTAATTTGCCAATAATAATAATACTAATCATATATCTATCTATATATATATATATATATATATATATATATATATATATATATATATATATATATGCCCATGCTATTATACTGTTTCAATTTATTTAATTTATTTTTATATTCATTAATATAAATAAATAAATTAAACAAATAAATCTTTTAATTTAAAAAGGGGTTCACACATGAATTTGACAAATGCCAATAATAATAGTATTGCATATATAATGTTTATGCTTATGCTATAATATCAATTTAAAAAGAGGTTTATATATAATAATTTAAGAATTTGCCAATAATAATAATAATAATAATAATAATAATGCGAGTCATGGGAATGGGGTGTTAATTGTTAATTTCAATAATTTCCTAATACGTTATTGATATCAAAAGTTGTGAATATTATTTAATGAACCTCAGCTAACATGAACTTAACAGTTAACAGATATTAATGAATTTTGTAACATTGCTCATTGTTATGTACACTCAACCCCCCCCCCCCAAAAAAAAAAAACAAAAAAACAAAAACAAAACGAATTGTTGGATTTACTTAAAAAAGCAGTGTTATGTGGTTCCATGCAACTGTATTGAGTAATTTGTACAAATAACAATTTAGTTGTATGAACAAAAAAAAAAAAAACTCAAGTAAAGCTAACAAAATTTCTTTGAGTAAATACAAATCATTTGAATTTGTCACTGTTACATAATATTTACATGTGCAGTTTACTTAATAATGCTATGTTAAATTTATAAAAGTTTATTACATAAGGTGAACACAATTATTGGCTTAATTTACCTTATTAAATTAACAATTTGCTCTACAAAATTCACTCAAAAAATAACTCATTGAACAAACTCAATTGAATTGAGAGCAGATATTCCATCCTATGTGAGTGCTCACAGCCTAAGCACAGGCATAATGGTAACCACAAAATTCAAAAAACATTACACAAACTCCTCTAAATGTCCAACATAACTGAACATTAAACACTAAAATACATGAACAACATCTTTCCCTTTACTGAATAACACTTTAATCCCTAAATTTACTTTCCTAATATAGTCCCTTGCAAAGCATGCTGCGAACTACGGATCCACTGCCCAGTTAGTTATGTCAACATTAATTTGTGCGTTTCACTCAGCAATGTTAAGTTGACTGAACAAACAGAAGTACAGATGACAATACTCATTTTGAGTAGAAACAACTCAGTTAAATTAAGTTCATGTAGTTACATGAGTTTTTAAGTAATGTGAACAAGGATGGTTTGCGTGAAACTGAAACAGTGAAAGTTATTTTGTTTTTGAGTGAACCGTATTGTAAAGTGTTACCTAATAAATAACTAAACAAACATAACAAACAAACATTTTAATTGAAAAAGTTGTTTACACTAATTTGACAACCACAGTAAAACTTCCACGGTAAAACTCTAGCTGCCAGTAGAACGTGTGCAGATTTGACATATAGGTTAACAGATCTGAAAGAAGACCAGTCAATGGAGATATTCTCACCAGATCCAGTGACCATTATTCCACACATTTAGTCTTTATACCCAATATCCCCCAGGGAAAATCAGGCCAATCGTTGTGACTTTGCTCTACAGCCACCAGAGCGCAAGAGCAGGGACCCAACTTCAGATCTCATTATGCAAATATCTCTGTGCCCGGCACAAACTGATGAACAATTTCAAGGACCGGCTAGTTTATAAATGTCGCCATTTCCCATCAATTAATATTGTAATTAGATTGGGGTCAAGTCAGATTATAGATCTGAACAAACTCCACTTTGGGTAAATCATCCAATGAGCTGAGACGTTTAATCAAAGAAAAAAGGGTTTAAAGGAGGAACTGATCGGATAGTGAACACTAGTGAGTGACTTCTTGAGATTAAGCAATGATCAGGTATTTATTATTAGGGTGATTATTGTTAACTAAAACAAAAACATGTTTGTTAACTGGAACAAAGCTGAAATACTATAATATAAAAATATTAGATGGAAAAACTCAAGTCGAAGCACACAAATTGCAGAAGTTGTTCAATACCCACCCCATGTGTTGAAGAGGCGGGACTTCCTGCAGAGATAGACAACTTCCTGTTGGCACTGTTCAGACCTGCCCACAAGAGTCCGCAGCTGTTCCAGAGACGCACTGTAGTTGAACTTCATCACGTGGGGCTTTTGAAGGGACGACCCTTGAACTCTCACCATTTCTGTGCTGTTGTGATTCACTACCGTCCAAACCTTATCATCTGGAAAACACAGATGGATACACACAAGACTTTTAGACATGAAAAGTGGTTTAAATTGTCAATTCAATCCATCACTAACTGAGAATACTATTTTTAGTTAGTATACTGTAAATACTGCACAGAATTGGCAGTATACTGCACAGTAGCACCATTCAATTCCCAACATAGTCCATTTTATCTGCACTGTCAAAGTCAATCCTTTACTAAACTGAACCCGCAGCACTTTATACCTCCTCGATTCATTCAATCACAAGAGCAAGCTGTAATCCAGATAATAACATACACAAACCTTAACGAGAAAGAGCACGACTTCAATTAGCTTTAAAAATAAAGCCACGTAGCAAGTCTCTTCCAACCCAGAGTTAAGGACAATCTTCCCTACACTCTGACGTCAGCTTTCATTTATCCAGCAAACACCTCTCAGCGGGGGGGTTGTGTTTACCAAGCCAGCAGGCACTTAAGTCTGCATGTGCCAAGCGTACAGTAATTTACATTTCATGCGGCATTTCTAATTGAGGTTGGCTAAAGTCAATGGCACTTTATTCTAGTGGAACCCGAGCCAGTGAATTTGTGTAAGAGAGCAACGCTTTATCACAATTCTGCAGGAGATGAGTAATATTTCACAGAACAAGCAGCGTGTATAGCGGTCCAGCAAAATGGACCGAGCCGCAGTTTCCCCTGGACAGACCCATGGTTCTGCACCCTGGGACCCAGACAGCCCTGGCAGACAGCGCAACATCCATCAGCGATTGGACAAGTTCAAGCTCTGATTAATGACTCTGCCTTCATGTGGATTCAAAGAATTTTCCTTGGCCAAAACTGGCCTTCAACAATTCGATAGCTCTACCTTCAACATGGACACCCCCCCCCACCCCCCGCCAAAAAAAAATAAGAAGAAAAACAAAATGAAAAAAAAAAGCATTATTTACTATTATTTTATTATTTACTATTATATGTATTACCCTACATTGTTAGCTAGTGAAATATATCGATATTGTACTATTACATATGATATTGTAACTATTAAATATTAATCAATTGAAGTTTCATGTTCATTTGGTAAAATTTTACAACAAGGTTCTATACGTTACCATTAGCAATAGAAAACATGAAATAGCAGTCAACATTTTTTTTTTTTAACTTAGATTAATAAATGTTTTAAATGTTTATTTGTACATAAGCTAATATATATACAGGTGCTGGTCATATAATTAGAATATCATCAAAAAGTTGATTTATTTCAATAATTCCATTCAAAAAGTGAAACTTGTATATTATATTCATTCATTACACACAGACTGATATATTTCAAATGTTTATTTCTTTTAATTTTGATGATTATAACTGACAACTAAGGAAAATCCCAAATTCAGTATCTCAGAAAATTAGAATATTGTGAAAAGGTTCAATATTGAAGACACCTGGTGCCACACTCTAATCAGAATTAATTCAAAACACCTGCAAAGGCCTTTAAATGGATTCTCAGTCTAGTTCTGTAGGCTACACAATCATGGGGAAGACTGCTGACTTGACAGTTGTCCAAAAGATGACCATTGACACCTTGCACACGGAGGGCAAGACACAAAAGGTCATTGCAAAAGAGGCTGGCTGTTCACAGAGCTCTGTGTCCAAGTACATTAATAGAGAGGCGAAGGGAAGGAAAAGATGTGGTAGAAAAAACTGTACAAGCAATAGGGATAACCGCACCCTGGAGAGGATTGTGAAACAAAACCCATTCAAAAATGTGGGGGAGATTCACAAAGAGTGGACTGCAGCTGGAGTGCTTCAAGAACCACTACGCACAGATGTATGCAAGACATGGGTTTCAGCTGTCGCATTCCTTGTGTCAAGCCACTCTTAAACAACAGACAGCGTCAGAAGCGTCTAAAGAAAAAAAGGACTGGACTGCTGCTGAGTGGTCCGTTATGTTCTCTGATGAAAGTAAATTTTGCATTTCCTTTGGAAATCAGGGTCCCAGAGTCTGGAGGAAGAGAGGAGAGGCACACAATCCACATTGCTTGAGGTACAGTGTAAAGTTTCCACAGTCAGTGATGGTTTGGGGTGCCATGTCATCTGCTGGTGTTGGTCCACTGTATTTTCTGAGGTCCAAGGTCAACGCAGCCGTATACCAGGAAGTTTTAGAGCACTTCATGCTTCCTGCTGATGACCAACTTTATGCAGATGCAGATTTCATTTTCCAACAGGACTTGGCACCTGCACACAGTGCCAAAGCTACCAGTACCTGGTTTAAGGACCATGGTATCCCTGTTCTTAATTGGCCAGCAAACTCACCTGATCTTAATACCATAGAAAATCTATGGGGTATTGTGAAGAGGAAAATGCGATATGCCAGACCCAACAATGCAGAAGAGCTCAAGGCCACTATCAGAGCAACCTGGGCTCTCATAACACCTGAGCAGTGCCGCAGACTGATCGACTCCATGCCACGCCGCATTGCTGCAGTAATTCAGGCAAAAGGAGCCTCAACTAAGTATTGAGTGCTGTACATGCTCATACTTTCCATGTTCAAACTTTTTAGTTGGCCAAGATTTCTAAAAATCATTTCTTTGTATTGGTCTTAAGTAATATTCTAATTTTCTGAGATACTGAATTTGGGATATATAGATATATATATATACACATACACACACACACACACACACACACACACACACACACACACACACACACACACACACACACACACACACACACACACACAAACACTCAGTAAGGTCAGTAAGATTAAAAAATAAGAAATAAATACTTTTATTTAGACTTTTTATTATTCAGATTTATGTTGCAAAAGATTACTATCACATTTTACACAAAAATATGAAGCAGCTTAATTGTTTTCAACATTGATATTAGTAATAAATGTTTCCCCAAAATCAACATACTAGAATGATTTCTGAAGGATCATGTGACACTGAAGAGTAATGATGCTGAAAATGCAGCTTTACATCACAGAAATAAATTACATTTTAAAATATATTAAATAGAAAAGAGTTATTGTAAATTGTAATATTATTTTATAATATTACAGTTTTTACTGTATTTTTGATCTAATAAATGCAGTATTAATGAGCATGAGACTTCTTTCAAAAACATTCAGAAATCTTACCAACCCCAATCAGTAGTGTACATTAATATTAAAATTGTATGAATTTACATTATTGAATTGCAAACAAACATTATTTTAACAGTAAATAATAGCACTTTTGTAAATTAAAGTTCACCAACTGTAGATTAACAAATGCTGTAAAATTAGTGGTAACTGTTCGTCCATACATCAACTAATATTAGCGAATTGAACCTTATTGTAAAGTGTTACTAAATATTCAGTGAGTTTAAAAAACAAACAAAAAAAGTTCTAGAAAATATGAAATGGTCTTAGAAATAGAATGCCAAGCTAAAACCTGCCTGTGAATGTTGCTTATTTTTTTTAACATATACAACTTGTGAAAATAAAACACTGCACATACACATGTATGCATATCTATTTTTATCCCACTCTTGCAGTATTCAAGTTAACACATGTTCTTTTTTTTTTTTTTTTTATCCCACAGAGGTCTCACCGGTTATGTTGCAGTAGACTACGGTGGATTTGAGTGGTCCACTTCCATCTGGATCGATTGAGAAATATCCTGAGGCACTTCCTGTGAGCCGGTGGGCCTCGCAGGAGGGTTCAAAGATGGCTTACCAGAAAACAGAAACCAAAATATCAAGTCAATTCATGTAGAGCATCATCAAAGAAGGAAAATGGTTTATTTAGCATTGTAGAGAATGCATGTTTGTTTGCATTTTTAAGCAGTATTACTAAATTCAAAAGAACTGAGAAGAAAAAAAAAAACTTTAATAACCTTTAAACTTATTCTTTACCAGTTCCAAAATCTGAGAGAGTTGAAAGAGTTTGTGACTACTTTCTCAAAACAAACAAACAGTTCAGAGAAGTTGTTGTTTTGTTTGTTGTAATCGTTATCGTTCTTGTCGACTCACAGTTATGACAGGTGGCTCCTGTGTACCCTGTTCCCGAGCAGTCACAGAAGAATGTGTTCCAGGACTGAGAACATTCCCCATCATGCTCACAATAGTTAGGAAGACATCTGCAAGACAAATAAGATTTCTGATCAAAATTTAAGAGTACTTACTGTACGACACAGTGGAAAATGCATAATCCAATTACACAAATCACACAAGTGACACACTGTGACATACAGTACAATATCAAGCGATAATGCATTTTGTGCTCGGAGGGATTTAAGGACGTGGCATCAATCAATAACCACAAGTGACTATTAGGGAATAGATGAGCAAGGCTGAAAGCTCACAAAGGATACATCAATTTTGCGACAGACTGAATGCGCACTCAAGGATGAGAACGGTGGACAAGTGATGAAAGATTGAGAATGTGATGAAGTTAAATCTGAAGCCAAGAACCAAACTTCCTCTTGCTGTCTCTATTGGGATGAGCCTTATTGTCAAATAGGTACAAGCAATATATTGACTATTAGCGACTCTTGAAATGATTAACAAGTTCTTATCATACATTTGACATCCTACCTTTTAATTGCATAGATAAAGCTAGGATTTTTATTGTTTGATCCCCTTCTCATCAGCAGGTACAAAAAAAAAAAAAACAAAACAAAAAATCTAGATGCATATGATGCATTATTCATAAAAATCACTTAATGAAGCACTAATGACAAACTAATAACTTCAGAAAGGAAACTTTGCTGAAATTGAATTTCCGAAGACAATAATACACAATGCAAAGCATATGCTAAATACCTGGATGTAAAAATGCTAATTAAAACTGTAACACAACTGAACTCCCTTGTTAAAATATAATTCAACAAAACCATCTGGGTATGTATTTAGCTCTAAAGTTACGATCTCTTCTGAAGCGCCGCTTTGTCAGCGAAACAATAAAGACTATTGAATCTGAAAGGTGTGTTAATGTTCTAACAGTTTCTGTCACTAGAAGAAAATTTAATAATTGAATTCACTAATCAAATGCTGTACAAAATATTAATACCTGCAGAGGTGAGGAAAAAGAACTTTAAAGAATCTTAAGATGCTTGATTGCTACTTTGATTAATTTAGAGTACAGAGAGGGAACAAAAGATCAGGATAATGAGAAGAAGAAGAAAACACAGCTGTCATACTCCATTGTGGCAGAAATAACTCATATCCATGTAGCGTGTGATGAGGAAAGGGAGGAGAGAAATGACAACCGTCTCGCCTCATAGGCCGCAGGATTGCGGCCGTGTCTGAAACTCAGCAGAGGTCGATTCTAAACCAGCGTGAGCTGATCTCAGCACTAACGGATGAACAATGAAGGATGAAAGTTGAACTCCAAAATATGTTGGAATATTTTAGATTTAATTTTTTCTATTGCCATTTTAAAAAAGTGTGTCCATACCAGACCGGGAAGTGGAATCTGATAGTTACCTATGAGGGAGTCTTGACATATCCCAGTGGTGACGCTTCATTTTCAAGTCTATCATTATTTTATATTTCTGCAGTAACTTCATTCCTGTTAACCTCCATTAAATTACTACATTAACTAATTGACAGGATTTTAGTAATGCTGCATTACCTATAACAGTAGCTCAAAACTATGAAACAACTAAGGCATTACAAAGACATTAAATCATTTTAAATAAACCAATGAATCGTGCATGCTAAGTGTGATGAGGGAGGGAGTACAGGAATAACAACCGTCTCGCCGCACTGGCTGCAAGATTGCGGACGTCTCTGAAACTCAGCAAAGGTCGATCTACATCGGTGCCGGCTGATCTCAGCGCTAACTGACGAGCAATGCAGGATGAAACCTGACTGTTAAACCCTGAAATTTGTTTGAATACATCTTAATTGTGTCTTTCCGCAATGTTAAGCACAAGAGTACAAAGGCCAGTCTTTTCGAAAAGAAAAAAAAAAGTGCTTGGTAGAGAAAGGAGTGAAAAGGGGCCACGGACAGTAAACAAAGGATATCTAAAGTGCTGTGGTGCGAATCTTCATTCAACCATAGCGAGTGTGATTAAAGATTATCCTCAACTCTCTCATTCTCATTTTATTCGCTTATCTCTGCTATGCACCTCATCTGGGTAGCATCAGGGCAATGTGGGTAGCATCACCACTCTGGATCACCAAGGACAGCTATATATTTTCGCCCACAAACCAGTTCCTCCCCATTGGTGCTATTCAGGGAGGGGAGTTGTTGGCAGAAGCTGTGGTGTCTTGGCCCAGTGGCCTCTGTCCAAATCTCTATTGATCTGCCTTGACATATCAAACTGCAGTCAGCTGGCGAGGACAGGGTCTTCAGGCCTAGCCATTGGTTAGTCAGAGTCATAAAGAGACAATGAAAGCGATGAAAAAAAAACAGGAGATGGCATGTTATAGAGTGAGAAAGGAATATTGCTAGAGACAGGGAGAAGTGTCTGAAGTACAGCTAGGCTAGGTCTACACAAATAATTAAGGATGGTGATCAAAGGCCATCAGAGAGAAGCATACCTTTTTCAGACTTTCTATCTTATTCTAGAGGACAGCCAAAACCCACAACTGCCCTCACTTATCTTCATTTACTCCGGCTGATAAGCTTTACTGAAGCGAAAACAGGCACATCTTCCACAGCCTTGGTATTCAACAAGCTTCATGTGGTTCTTAATGATGTTGCATCTCGAAGTCTGATTTGTCCCTCAAATGATTGTTTATGTGTTTGTCCTTGGCTTGGCTAGACAGTCATAATTCAACAGCATTCAGGATCATTGGATCAAGATGATGTTCCCCTACTCTGGCTGCTGCTTACCGACCAATCACCGGTAACAAATGACAATTTTACTCTGGGTGCTGCTTCCCAACCTTTGTGACATCCATCACTTGGACGTAAGAGGAGATGGCGACCTGTATTACTGGAAAAGCATAACGGGCAATAAGGATCATCGTGGGTAACTCGCGCACATGACCATCAGTTTTAAGGTGCTGTCACATTTATTGCAGAAATCCTGTCATTTAAATAGGAATCCAGGCAGTCTGGAATTTGGTGTGAGTGTGAGAGATTACACCACATAGATTTCGCTCATGTTCAAGTGGGTCACACAAATTCATAGTGATGACCAACAGAAAGATGCTTGGTGTGAAAGTGACTTCTTCATGAGCGGTGCTTTATACAGCGCTAAACTATAGACAATGGACCCTTTTTGCCAGCAAAATTTTAGCAAAATGTGACCGCACCTTTACAACAGTCAGTTACTATTTGGGGAGACTGTATAAATCAGTGGGAAGTGCCATGAATCTTCTCCCAATATTCCCATGACTTCTCCTATAGAACAACCATTTTTCCATAGCAAGTTCTAAATATAACTTTTACCAAAATGACACCAAATGGCAAATGTGTTGAAGATGCTGTCAGGCAGTCAATTTACAAACTGATGAGCTGTTTCAATACCAAATCAGTTTATTCAGTGTATTAAGACATTTTTTTACATTGACCTTCATTCATACAGAACTATCTTCTGCCGTGTTACACCTTTTTGAGTTAACCTTGAAAGCTTTCCGTGCGGGAATGGCTCAGATGACATACCCCTACTCTGGATGTTGTTGATTGATCAATCAGAATTCACCATCACTCTGACATGTACCTATTTTGGATGCTGTTCACCTACCCATCAAAATTAACTACCACCCTGACATGCCCCTGCTCTGGATGCTTTCCAACCCGAATAGCCAGAAATAACCATCACTACGCCATGGCCCTGTTCTGGATGCTGCTCACCAACCCATTAGAGTTTTCTAACACAATTTATTGAGTGTACTGGGGCAACTCCTCCAATGAATTTTGTACAATAAGAGCTACCAATTTTTCAGCCTTTCAGAATCTCATACCTTTTTGAGTTAAACTTGAAGACTTAACCCTGCTGCAAGTGCTCTGTTGACATGCCTCTAATCTGGATTCTGGTTCTTGAGCAACCAGAAATGCACTTATTCTGGGTGCTGCTTAACTACCCATCAAAATGAACTAACACCCTAATGTACCTATTCTCTTGATGCTCTCCAAACCTTTAGCAATAACCATCACTACGATGTGCCCCTACTCTGGTTACCTACAGTTACCTATTCATCAGAACGAACCATAATTCTGACTTGCTCCTATTCTCGTTGCTGCTCATCAGCCCGTCATTCATGCCCCTACCATGGTTGCTGCTAAGCAACCCATCAGAATTAAGCATCATTCTGATGTGCCCCTACTTTGGATGCTGCTCACCAACCCATCAGAATCACTCTTAGGTATAGCACTCTGAAAGGAAGTGTCAAAAAGTTGTCAGTAGATAGGACAACTAGGAATAGCTAGCTAGCCTAAATTCTGAACAGTCCACACTAACTTTTCTGTCAAATTGCATAACAAAGTGTATAATCTCACAATTTAAAAGACTTAAATTGAGGTCCCAAAGCAGCTAAGATTGAGTACAACTTCTCAACAAAATCATTAACCAAAGGGAAGAAACCTTAAAGTTTTAGTTTTAGTTTTAGTTCAACATCTGCTACCATGAAGGCCAAGGTGGTTTCTTGTGAACAATTAAACTTGTCACAACATAATTTTGGCCTGTTTTGGATCTGAGGTGATGGTTGGTCAAAAGAGCATTTCAAATTTTGTTTGACAAGGGCACATCAGACTGAGTGGGTCGTGGATGCATGCCTGGAACTGCCTTTTTCCCCTGGAACGTTCACAGCATGTTGGCAGAGCTGAAATCACAATTCATCCCCACGCCGGCCCTGCCAACAGTCATTTGCCCAGGTGCCAGGTCTGAGCATTTGCTTGGTGAAGAATGTGGCATACGTTGCCAGAAAGACCTGCAGAGACGAGACTGACAGGAGAGAATTTACGATCTCATCCTCCCTCCTTTTGCCTGGCTAGCGTTCCCTTTCAGTAATGTTCTTTCCTAAACCTCTCTCTCTCTCTCTCTCTCTCTCTCTCTCTTCTCCCCTGATTATCTTTCTCTTTGTCTAATGCTCTTTCCCTAACCTTACTAGCTAGATGACGTTCTTTTTGACTTTCACTTTTCACTTTATCTAATGCTCTTACCCTAATCTAACTAAACTCATTTTTTCAAGTCTTTCCTTCTTTCTTCCATCCATCCACCTGTCTATTTCATTCTGTCATACTTTCATTCATCCTTCCTTTGTCCTCTTTTTTAACCCTTTTAACCCTCTATTTCATCCCACCATCCTTCAGTAGATTATTCTTTTTCTTACATCCATCCTTTTTTCATACTTCCTTCATCAATTTAACCATTATTTTCTTATTTCCTTCATCCCTCCATCCTTCAGTACACTAGTCTTTTTTTCATTCTTTTTCGTTTTTCCTTTCATTTTTTCATTTTATTGTTCGTCCTTTTTCTTTCTTTCTTTCTTTCTTTCTTTCTTTCTTTCTTTCTTTCTTTCTTTCGCAATTTTCCATTATTTTCTTATTTATTTCATCCTTCCTTTATTATTCATCCCTCCATCATTCAGTACAATAGTCTTTCTTTCATTCTTTCATTCTTTCATTTTCATTCTTTATTTCTTTCGTCCTTCATCAATTTATCTGTTATTTTCTTATTTCTTTCATCCTTCCTTTCATCCCTCCATCCTTCAGTACACTAGTCTTTCATTCCTTTTCATTCTTTCGTTCTTTCTTTTTTTCATAAATGCATCTGTTATTTTCTTATTTCTTTCATCCTTTATTTATTATTCGTCCCTCCATCAGTCAGTACACTAGACTTTCATTCTCTTTCATTCTTCATTTATTTCGTCCTTCATCAATTTATTATCTTATTTCTTTCATCCCTCTATCCTTCAGTACACTAGTCTTTCTTTCATTTTATTTCATTCTTTTGTTCTTTCATTCTTTATTTCTTTCGTCCTTCATCAATTTATACATTATTTTCTTATTTCTTTTATCCTTTCTTTCATCCCTCCATCATTCAGTAAACTAGTCTTTCTTTCTTTCATCAATTTATCAATTTTTCTTATTTATTTCATCCTTCCTTTATTATTCATCCCTCCATCATTCAGTCCAATAGTCTTTCTTTTATTCTCTTTCATTTTTTCATTCATTATTTCTTTCATCCTTCAACAATTTATTCATTATTTTCTTATTTCTTTCATCCTTCTTTTCTTTTATCCCTCTATCCTTCAGTACACTATTCTTTCTTTCTTTTTCTTTCTTTCTTTCTTTGTCTAATACTCTTACCCTAGCTTTCTCTCACCTCCACCCAAACGCTTCTGCCTAGCATTCTCTCTGTCATTCTGCCTCATTTTTATTCCTTCCTTTTATCTCTCGCTTGTCTGTGCCATAAAGTAGACCATGGAAAACAGACCATGGAAAACAGGCCAGGATGCTGAGGGATAAAGGATAATGGGGGAATTATCACATCTGTTCATTCCCTCATTTCAATTAATTCTGATATTATATCATTCATAGTGCAAGCAGCAGTGTTGAGTACTATGGTATCATATTCACAAGGAGAACACATACATACAGAACAGCGATCCTTTGCCCAAACACACATTCAAATAATACTTTTTAAAACAGTTTTCCTTTTTAACTGTGATCTCAAGTCTCCCAGCTTGCTAATTACATCTAATTCATTGCACTCTTATAACACCTAACAAATGTGTTATAAAGGTTGTATGCTTATTTGATGCTGCATTTTTAAACGTTGCCCACAGCTTTTGCGCTCATGCAGATTACACTAGTGTTAAATAAACTTAAATGTTTGAGGTTGGTTTGTTATTCACTTAAACATCGCATTAACCTTCAGTCCTCTTGGGCAAGGTGTGAAGCATTATCGCACATCTGAAGTTTCAGGCAAGAAGGTGAATCCCAATTAGCTTGCAAATCACAGGCATGGATTTTAACACTATTCTACATTGTTGTGAAACTGTGCTTCTTTGTGTCACTCATTACTGTATCTCATAATGAGTGAATCACATTAATTTATTTAAAAAGCCACTAGTCATTAGCATATCAAACAGAATGACTAATGGATATATACCTGTCATGAATGCCACAGATGTCAAACTGGAGCTTGCTGTAGTTTCCCAGCAAGCCTTGCTGCACCAGGTAGAAGTTGATTGGCTGGTTGTTAATGATAACAGAACGCATGCAGCCTTGATAGGCCAGTGTCGGATTCCGACAGCCCTGATTGGTTAACACTGATGGGCAACCTGTTAAAAAGACATAACAGATAATAAATATCAATAATGTAGCAGTGCAACAAATGTTAATAGAACTTCTCTTTTGTAGTTAACGTTAAATGCAAAGCTTTATCTTCTCGCTGACTATATTTTGACAATATATTTTGTTTATTTATCCCCTGAGTGACTATGTTTTGGCTATATAAAGCTCTTTTAGTCATAATAAGTGTGATATCAGTCACAATAAGTGAATACGTTTTTAATAGTTCAGTAGCTCAGAATGCAGCCTGATACCATCTGCTAAAAAAGGGGTAAATCTCACAAAATGGCCACATTTCACGTCTAAACAAAAATATATTTTATATTGTTCATAAAAATGTAAATCCTATTTTAGGACCATTACCATTGTTGCTATTGTGAAGCTTTTACTTTAAGTGTATTCCTATTAATGATGATTCTCATTGTAATATGTTTTTATTATTAATGTTATTATTATTATTTATCTCTAAGGTAATGTATTGCTGAATGTTTTTTTTTTTTCATTTTTTTTCTCTGCATTATGATAAAGAAAATAGGGAGTTGGGGGCTTAATTGTCATGAAAACAATCTTAATGATCCTAAAATACTGTAGGCTTCACTTTGTTTATGCAAAATATAATTCCATATTTCTTTCCTTTTAATTTTGTGGTGAAGTGTGACGTACTCTTGAAACTAAAACATCTGATAATTCATGATAAAATGTGGATGATAAAGTACCAAATAAGTTGATATTGTGATTACAGCCCACACAGTCTGTTTACATATTTATTTACATTAAATTATGATTTATATTAGTTAATGCTTTTAATTGTAAAACTAACCCTTAACTAATTTGAATGCCCTAGCACCCTACCGCCAATTAGCACACTCTTCCCAGGCTGTGCGATCTCCTTCAGCTGCATGGTGGATGGTGGCTCGTCGTCCACTGAGAGGGAAACTTGGAAACCTCCCACGCTAATGGACACCGTGTGCCACTGCCCGTCACTCAGAGCCTGACCTGGCAGAGGAAGACACAGAGCGGTGTTACGCCTCAAACGCTGTGCATTAATCAGGGCGAATGATTGACAGATTTGGGGTTTGTGCGCTGGAGCTCAACGAGTTAATCTGCATATGTCAGCCCAGCAGAGAATCCACTATTCCCCTTGAGAGGGACGTGCAGAGATTCAGTTTGCCGTCTGCGATGGCAGCTTGCCAGGCAGCCACATCCAAAATTCAGTCGACATACAGGTGTGCCTGCCAAAGAGTGTTTTACAACTAAAAATCCTGTTTGAATTCTCGGTAAACGCTTTTAGGGCAAATGTGTGCTCGCGGGATTGGATTTTGTTCATGTTGTTGTATATTGAAGACGCACATGCGAAGAAAAATGAGTAACCTTGTATATTAATCCCTTGGAGGGACTTCCCTTTCACATCTGTTGTTCTTAATATGAGCTAATTATAATTAGACAAAATGCGCGTTTGTTTCGACAGTGATTTGCAGTGACAAAACAACTGCCGAGACTTTGCATATTTGAGACAGCATAATAATAATAATAATAATAATAATAATTACTTTTATTATTATCAGTACTATTGTTATTATATTAACAATAATTATTATATTATATTTAGGGCTGTCAAAATAACTCGTTAATTTCGATTAATTAATCTGAGAAAAAATAACGCATTAAAAAAAATAAAAAGCTATAAAACGTCTCGGTTACAAAGGTAACCCTCGTTCCCTGAAGGAGGGAACAGAGACGTACGTCGGACAGACCGACGAATAGGAATCTCGCTAGAGAGGCCAATCTACTTCGAGTGTAACTAAAACGAGCCAATGCACATTGGCATGCAATCATATGCATCAGCTGCTCGCCTCGCAGCGCGGGTATATAATGAGCAGCAGGTGCGTTGCATCTTCAGGTTTTCCCTGAGGAGCCGAACCGGATAGGCGGCAGCATCAGCGGGGTACAGCGACTGTGGCGACGGGACGTACGTCTCCGTTCCCTCCTTCAGGGAACGAGGGTTACCTTTGTAACCGAGACGTTCCCATTCAGTCGGTCACGTTCGACGTACGTCGGACAGACCGACGAATAGGAATCCCTACCAAAGCGCCACAGGAGCTGCCCCCTTCCAGCGCTCTGTTGTAAGCCACCTGAACCCCCTTGCCTGAGGATGGTGGGACAGGGCTAACACAGAGAGAGTCGATCACTGCTGTTCCCCAAAACCCATTCAGTGAGACTATTGGATAACGTTGGGAAAGCGTACCCTTTCGCTGGGAAAGGAACGCTGCGGAAGCCACATCCTTCCCCGAAGGAGTTATGTGGAGAAGAACATATGGACTAACCCTGTAGGGCTGTGCTACATATGGAAGAGCTGGAGTGACTCCAACCCGATGAAGGGTAGGTTCTCCCAGAGGGAAAGACACGGGCTTCATTTAGGAGCAACCGTGGAACCAACCATATGGGATCCCCGTAGGGTCACACATATGGAACCCAGCCTAAACCCGGTTCTCAAGGATACAACGGAGTATAGGCCTGGCGCCAGACGCTCCGCCACGTCGGCTGCCGAAGGGATATCGGAGGACTCGACAGGGTCTGCCCTGTAGGGACTCTCTGGGGAAAAGAAGCGCATGTAGCGCAGCAAGCCGACACTAAGCCGGGGCCTCTCCGTGCCTCTGACCTGTGGCGAGAACACGGGAGGAGACCGGCTCGACACAAAGGCTATAGTATCTAGTGAACGTGTTAGGTGTCGCCCAGCCCGCAGCTCTACAAATGTCTGTCAGCGAGGCGCCACGAGCCAGCGCCCAGGAGGATGCGACACCTCTCGTGGAGTGAGCATGCAATCTGAGCGGGCAGGGCACGCCCTGAGCTTGGTAAGCCAGGGCGATGGCATCCACTATACAGTGGGCCATCCTCTGCTTGGAGACAGCCTTTCCCTTCTGCTGGCCTCCATAACAGACAAAGAGCTGGTCTGAGGTCCTGAGGCTTTGGGTTCTGTCTATGTACTGTCGCAAAGCGCGAACTGGACAGAGCAAAGCCAAGGCTGGGTCTGCCTCCTCTGAGGGCAGCGCTTGCAGGCTCACCACCTGGTCCCTGAAGGGAGTGGTAGGAACCTTGGGCACATAGCCAGGCCAGGGTCTTAGTACCACGTGGCTATCACCCGGCCCGAACTCCAGGCACGATTCGTCGACCGAAAATGACTGCAGGTCCCCTACCCTCTTGATGGAGGCCAATGCAACCAGCAGCAAAGTCTTCATAGACAGAATCTTTAAGTCTGCCGATTGCAAAGGCTCAAAGAGAGCAATCTGAAGTGCTCTTAGCACCAGAGCGAGGTCCCAAGAGGGTATGGAGGGGGGACGAGGAGGATTTAACCGTCTCGCCCCCTAAGGAACCTGACGACCAGGTCGTGCTGACCAACAGATTTGCCATCTATGTGGTTGTGGTAAGCGGAGATAGCAGCAGTGTGGACTTTGAGGGTGGAGGGGACAGCCTACGCTCCAACCCTTGCTGCAAGAAGGAAAGCATGACTCCGATCGAGCATCTTCGGGGGTCTTCTCGGCGAGAAGAGCACCACTCGACGAACAGGTTCCACTTCGAGGCGTAAGCACGTCTCGTAGACAGTGCACGTGTCGAAGTGATGGTGTTAAGTACCTCAGGGGGTAAGTCACCTAGAACCTCCGCGTCCCGTCCAGGGACCAGACATGGAGTTTCCAGAGGTCTGGACGTGGGTGCCAAAGAGTGCCCCGTCTCTGAGAAGAAGGTCCTTCCTCAGAGGAATGGGCCAGGGAGGGCTGTCGCAAGGAGTGAAAGTTCTGGGAACCAGGTCTGGTTGGGCCAATAGGGCGCAACTAAGAGGACCTGCTCCTCGTCCTCCCTGACTTTGCACAGGGTCTGTGCAAGTAGGCTCACTGGGGGAAACGCATATTTGCGAAGGCCCCGGGGCCAGCTGAGTGCCAGTGCGTCTGTCCCGAGTGTTCCCTCGGACAGGGGGTAAAACAACTGGCAGTGGGAGGTTTCCGGTGAGGCAAACAGGTCTACCTGAGCCTCTCCAAACTCTCTCCAGATCAGCTGGACCACCTGGGGGTGGAGTCGCCACTCTCCTGGCAGTTCAGCTCGTGATAGCTCGTCGGCCACATGGCTGAGCACACCAGGGACAAGAATGGCACGAAGCGACCTCAGACGCTTCTGACTCCAGAGGAGGAGATGGCGGGCGAGTTGCGACATGCGACGGGAGCGTAGACCACCTTGATGGCCATGGCTGCCATACTGCCAAGTTTTCCATGCACATCTGGAAGACCCAGGAAAGCATGGCTGTAAACTCTGAATCTGAGTCAGCATAAGCACACACCATTACAGTGGGCAGCGTCACCCTCATTTCCAGAGCATAACAGCACTCTCTCCAATGCTGCAATCAACGTCTGTCCCTCAGCTGGAGCTCTGAATGAAATGCTAGGTTCCCCTATGAGAAGGACCAGCAATCCAATCCAGAAACTGCACAGCTTGCAATGCGCTAGAGAGGGAGGGGCCCTAGGGGGTTGGTTCCCTGAAGGAACCCCTCAACCTCATGTCACCCAAGCCATATCAGCAAAGTAGACCTATTCTGGTGCACCAGAGAGGGCGCTACAATGGAGATTATGCAAGGGAACCGCGCATCTAGAGCGCCGAGCGAGCGCTGGGTTGCCGTGACAACCCGCGCTGCAGCCCGGCAGCTCGACGGCACACGACACGCAGAGGAGCGAGAGGTTTGCTCTCGCTAATCTCCACGGTCTCCCAGAGTGTCGGGCAGACCCGCGGCTGTGCTCTTACACACAAGCGGCAGCTGGCCAACAACAGAGGGGACTCAAGCTTCCCGGAGAAAGAAGAGTCACGACCGGCGTGTCGACGTGATCATGTTCTCATATGAAAACATGAAACACCCACGAACATCGTTTCAACACGCGCCCAGACATGTGAAACAGTGATCGTGGCCGTCAGTGAGGACAGGAACGACCGCATCCAGAAACACAAGTTGGATGTCATCTTTAAAAAGACGCGAATCTACTTGTGTAAGCTCTTTCGGGGACTTTACTCTTTTAAAAGTGCTGAAGCACGCAGGGGAACGGCCGCCGCAACGCAGACAGGGATTGTGTGCAGCCTGTCGTGTGCTCTCTCTCTCTCTTTGAAGGCGCTCACTCTTACCAGCCGTAAAAACGGCTTTTCAGCGCTCAAAAGCGCACCGTACCGGCCGTGAGAACAGCCTTCTGACGCTGTCAAAACAGCTATTTGCTCAAAAACGGCAAGCGAAACAAAAACAGAAAAAGAGAGGACTTCGACCCCGCTGCTGTGCTGTTCGCCCGCACTCGGAAAAAAAGAGAAGTTCAACCAAAAAGCTTGACTCGTCTTCTAGCAGACACTCGCTTGCAGAGAACAGGAACAAACACCGTTCGGCTCCGAAGCGAAAAGCTGAAGATGCAACGCACCTGCTGCTCATTATATACCCGCGCTGCGAGGCGAGCAGCTGATGCATATGATTGCATGCCAATGTGCATTGGCTCGTTTTAGTTACACTCGAAGTAGATTGGCCTCTCTAGCGAGATTCCTATTCGTCGGTCTGTCCGACGTACGTCGAACGTGACCGACTGAATGGGAATCACTTTTTTTTTT
Organism: Megalobrama amblycephala; assembly: GCF_018812025.1. NCBI lineage: Eukaryota > Metazoa > Chordata > Actinopteri > Cypriniformes > Xenocyprididae > Megalobrama > Megalobrama amblycephala. The sequence goes on from NC_063045.1 coordinate 26,484,633, forward strand.
TTTTTTTTGCCAAGAGGGCAAGAAAGAATTACAGTGAGAGTGACGGGTACTTTATTGTCAGTATCGGGCTCGCAGATCACGTGGGTAGGGCACTTTTTACTGTTTGTGTGGATGACCATGTCTGTCACCACTGAAGACCATTTTTGACCCAGGAAAAACCCTGCATTGATTCATTTGAATTGAAATATTTAATACTTTCACAGCAAAAATTATGTATGCGATTAATTTAGATTAATTAATCACAGAGTATGTAATTAATTAGATTAAAATTTTTAATCGATTGACAGCCCTAATTATATTGTTAATACTACTACCACTACTACTAATAATAATCATAGAAAATTATTAAGAATAGCAATATTACTAATATTATATTTTAAATGAAGCTTATTTTTCTCTACAGATATGCCTGCCAAAATGTGTTGAGCAGAAAATCGAGTTTAACTTTAGGTAGTGTTGTGTTTAGTCCCGCCTAGTGAATTGTCATTGGTCTAAAATCCTACTTTACATAATTAAAGTTGTTAAGCACACATTCTTGTACCTTTGCATTTTTGTCCAATTTTCAAATATTTTTTGCTTCAAATCAAAGTTTGTAATGTTATGTTTCATCTTGTAGCTGGTTGGCTTGGTTCATGGCTTATAATGCTTTAACGAAGATGTTTTTGAAATCCTTATGGGAGAACTGAATGAAAAAAAATAATTAAAAAAAGTACTTAATTACAGAATTTTCATTTTTGGGTGAACTAACCCTTTAAGTAACTTTGCAACTACATGTCAACTAACTCTCATTGGAGTATTAGTAGACTGTTAGGTTAAAGTTAGGGTTAGTAGAATAAGTTGACATGTAGTTGCAAAGTTACTTACAGTGCTCAGCGTAAATGAGTACACCCCCTTTGAAAAGTAACATTTTAAACAATCTCAATGAACACAAAAACCATTTCCAAAATGTTGACAAGACTAAGTTTTATACAACATCTGTTTAACTTATAACATGAAAGTAAGGTTAATAATATAACTCAAATTAGGGTGATGCAAAAATGAGTAGACCCCACTGAATGTCTCTGGAGCAAAGATACATTTTAGACTACAAATGTCAAATTTAACAAGAATTCAACCACAGGTGAGTCTGTTTATTCATTACACAGGTGTCCAGCAGACAGTTGACTATAAAAGGGTGTTAAAACCTCTTCCCATTTCATGCTGTCAGCAATGGCACCACATGGAAAAGAAATGTCACAAGACCTGAGAAAGAAAATAATTTCTTTACACCAGAAAGGTGAAGTCGACAAGAAGATCAGCAAAGCTTTACTTATCAGTCAGAATACTGTAGCAAAAGTGGTAAAAAAATGTAAAAAAGATGGAACTGCAATCATCTCACAGAGACGTCCAGGTCGTCCACGGAAGTTAACACCTCGACAGGAGTGTCTTCTGTTGAAAAGGGTTGAATAGAGTCGGCATGCAAGTTCACTGCAGTTATCTAAAGTAGAAAGCCAAACTGGGGTGACTATTTCCCGTGACACGATACGGCGTACACTGCAGAGGAATGGCATGCATGGATGCCGTCCATGAAAGAAGCCTTTCCTAAAGCCCAGGCACAAAAAAGCCCGCCTAGAGTTTGCCAGGGCCCATGCTGACAAAGATGAAGACTACTGGGACTCTATACTCTGGAGTGATGAGACCAAGATAAATGTTTTTGGAACTGATGGCTTCAAAACTGTATGGCTTTACAAATGTGAGGAATACAAAGAAAAATGCATGGTGCCTACAGTGAAACATGGTGGTGGCAGTGTCCTTATGTGGGGCTGCATGAGTGCTGCTGGTGTCAGGGAGCTGCATTGATGGCATCATGAATTCACAGATGTACTGCTCTATACTGAAAGAGAAGATGCTACCATCACTCCGTGCCCTTGGTCGTCGTGCACTTTTCCAACATGACAATGGTCCTAAACACATTTCTAAAGAAGAACAGGGTGAAAGTGATTCAGTGGCCAAGTATGTCTCCTGATCTGAACCCAATCAAACACCTTTGGGGAATTCTGAAGAGACAAGTTGAGCATCACTCTCCATCCAGCATCCAGTCTCTAAAAGAGGTCATTCTTGAAGAATGGAAAAAGATAGATGTTGCAAAATGTTGCCAACTTGTTTATTCCATGCCTAGAAGAATTGGTGCTGTCATTAAAAATCATGGAGGCCATACAAAGTACTAGATGTAGTAGTTTTTGTTGTGGGGCGTACTCATTTTTGCATCACCCTAATTTGAGTAAAACTGAAAAATGTGTAATCTAAGTTATATTATTAACATTTCATGTTATAAGTTGAACAGATGTTATATTAAACTTAGTTTTGTCAAATAGTTGGAAAATAGTGGAAATAGTTTTTGTGTTCATTGAGATATTGTTTAAAATGTTACTTTTCAAAGGGGGTGTACTCATTTACGATGAGCACAGTATAGTCCGTAGATTGTTTATTGGGGGAGCATCAAAATAAAGTGTTAGCAGATATTAAGCAGACTGTCTACTAACACTCTAATGAGAGTGGTTGACATGTAGTTGCTGTAAGTTACTTGTCTAAAGTGGAAATAAAGTGTTAATTTGGTTGCATGGTTTGATTACTTAGGAAACTGGTAACCATAAACTACACCTTTTGGAAGATTTTGAATGAATTATTTAATGATGGACTGAATAAATAAAAAATAAAGTAATAAATGAATATAAATAATAAAAATAAATTAAAAATATTATTATTAGTAATATTTTTTGGGATATTATGATTTTAATTGCAAAATTATTTTGTGTTTATTGAACAAGTGGATAAAGATGACAACCGGAAGGTTATAGGTTCAAATCCCACAAGCTGAGCTCCAGAAATTTACATTTACAGAAGTAGATGTCTCACCGATGACTATGTCAGAGCTTTGAAGGGCTGATCTGTGGTGCGTGCATCTAAGCTGCCCATGAATGAGAAGCAAAAGCAGTCTCTCAGACTCTCGCCTCAGCCAGGCTGACAGTAACATCCCTTCCCGGTTCCACGTTCGGAACTGGAAGGTCACCGACAGCGTTTCCGTGGCAGCATCCAGTGGAAGCGATAAAAAACTGCTGCTGGAACTCAGAAAGGTGGCGCAAACCAGTTGAGCATCTGAGCAGGTAAAAGTCACGTTCCCCTGAAAAGACAGGTTATGGGTTGGATGGTTAGTTGTTAAAACTGAGAAAAAAAGATCAACTTATGGTTGTGCAGCGGTATTTTTGGGTGAACTATTCCTTTAAGGACAAATGTAGAAAATATTTCAGTGTTTACACAAAAACAAACAATTTTACCCAAATCTAAACACAAAGCCATGCAGAAATATGTTCCTTTCCTTCTTTGACAGGTTTTGCCCTCAGGCAGGCAGACGGAGTGACAGGGGAATAAACAGTAAGTCAAATGTCAGGACTTCGAAGACTGCAGGTCTCCACGGAAACAGAATAGGGGTCTGTTTTTAGACCAACAGTCCAATGGCACTGGACTATATAGTGGACAATCCATTGATCCGTCTTCCTGTGTGGTCTCAGACAGCAAACCACAACAGGGCCGGCTCCAGACTGTCGGACTATTGCACGGGGAACTGTTAGAGGAAATACAACGTGTTTGGATTCTTTAAGTAAGGAAGGTGACAGAGCGCTAGCTAAACACAATCCAATAAAACCCCAAACACCACAGAAACACCCCAAGCCTGTGGTGACATACTCGGCCCCATCTCGAAGAAAATAAATTTGATTAAAGGGTTAGTTCACCCAAAAATGAAATGTCTGTCATTAATTACTCACCCTCATGTCGTTCTACACCTGTAAGACCTTTGTTCATCTTCGGAACACAAATTAAGATATTTTGATGAAATCCGAGAGGTTTTTATCCTCCATTGAAAGCAACAAAATTACCATCATTCAAGGTCCAGAAAAGTAGTAAAAACATTGTTAAAATAGTCAACGTGACTACAGTGGTTCAACCTTAATTTTATGAAGCGACAAGAATACTTTTTGTGTGCAAAAATAAAACAAAAATAAAGACTTTATTCAACAAATTCATATCTCCCCTGACATTCTCATACGCTATTCACATTGCAGACGAGAGAGACAAATTTGTTGAATAAAATCAAATGTAATTTCATTGCTTTCAGTGGAGGATAAAAAAACATCTCGGATTTCATCAAAATATCTTAAAGGGAACCCATGGTATTAAGACTTGTATGGCTTAATATAAAGTAAATGATGTTTCTTACTGAAATATATAGTAAAAAACCTCATGAAAGATTTACGTTATTTAAAAAATCCATGGCATATTTGGACAATGGGCGGCACCATTTTGTTTAGGTGCACAGTGTGTTCTATGTCGATGACGTCAAATGGTTGCACTCACTGAGCTACGGACACTGCCCTGTTGTTATTTTTACCACAACACAACTCGAAATACGATGACACATTGTGCAGCTTTTGGTTGTAATTTTCAGTCGATGGACAACAAGAGAAACGATGTAAGCCTTTACTGCTTTACAAGCGAAGAGAAGAAAAAAATGGGAAGTTGTGAAGAATGTGGATGAATAAAACTTCCTAACTGCATCTTTGTTCTCTCCACTTGATGCCTTTGATATGCCTTTTCATCTGTATGTTTTAGTGCAACGGTAATCTAGTAACACATACAAGTCTTAATATCTGCAGGGTTCCTTTTAAAACCCAGACAGCCTTTTCAATATGAGCCAGAGTGCAAAATTAGTGAGGATGAAAGCATGAAAGACGTGCAATGTCTCTGTGGCTATTCAAACTACTATTGTATGATTGACGTATGAATCGTCTGATCACCTGAATGCATACACACAGTTAAACATGCTGAGAAGATGCTACTGTTTTATGCGATCACAGATATCTCGTGCATCACAGCACACACAAGCTTTGAGGCAGTCTGTCTCAATCGAGATTATATTATATATATATATATGTTATATAAGCTGCCCTTGTCAGTCTCCACGACAGGTGCGGCATTTGGTTAAAGCATACACTTATATCCATCGGCAACTGTAAGCTCTTTCAGTTGCTGTGGTCTACTAAAAGCCTCAAAGGCATCAGGTCTAAAGTGAAGAGAACAAAGGCGCGGGTCTTTAGGAAGTTTTATTCATCCATATTCTTCACAACTTAACATTCATTTCTCCTCTTATTGCTAGTAAAGCTTTGAAGACTTGCATTGCTTCTCTTGTTGACCTTCGACTGGCAACTACAACCAAAAGCTGCACAATGTCATCGTATATTATATTTCGAGTTGTGTTACGGTAAAAATAACAACAGGGTAATGTCAGTAGCTCACTGAGTGCAACCATTTGACGTCATCATTCCCTTTAATTTGTGTTCCGAAGATGAACGAAGGCCTTACAGATTTGGAATGGCATGAGGGTGAGTAATTAAAGACAGAATTTTCATTTTTGGGTGAACGAACCCTTTAAAGCCAACAGGAAACATCTTTCGTATTTGCATTTTTCTTCTGTAATGAAGTGTGTGTGTGTGTGTGTGTGTGTGTGTGTGTGTTGTGTGTGTGTGTGTGTGTGTGTGTGTGTGTGTGTGTGTGTGTGTATACAAACTTTTATGTTAGATGTGATTAAAAAAAGAAAATAAATAAATATTTAGGAAATGAAATAATAAGAAAGTAATTAAATACTGTTATTATTTATTAATTACCACTTTAATATGAATATCAAGCAATATTTAATATTAAGTTTTCAGATATTTTAAATTATATTTATTTGCACAAACCAGAATATATTCTTATATATTTAAATATATTGAAATATTTGGAAAATGGGGTAAGAAAAATAAACATTTTTTTTTTTTTTTTAATAACTAAACAGTATAATTTCCGAAAACAAAGTGATTTTTTTATGAAATTTTGCTTCTAGAGTAAATGCCAAGAAGCTGAAATATGAAACACTTCAATACTACTAAAACTACAATAAGGTTCATTAACTAACATGAACTAACCATGAGCAATACATTTGTTACTTTATTTACTAATCTTTGTTAACGTTAGTTAATGAAAATAAAAGTTGTTCATTGTTTGTTCATGTTAGTTCACAGTGCATTAACTAATGTTAACAAGATTTTAATAATGTATTAGTAAATGCGGAAATTTTAACTAATGTTAACTAATGTTAACTAATGAACCTTATTGTAAAGTGTTACTTGAAATATTTTACTAGTAAAAAAAAAAGAAAATAAATAAGAAAATGATTTTTTTTGCAGTGTCAAAACTCAAAAACCTAGTCAAATCAAACTGATTAGGATACATCCAAACGTAATATAACAGACATAAAAACATTTTTTTAAAAAGACTTTTTGACCCTAGTAATCCCAGACAGTGCATTCCAATAAAGTCCCACTATGATTGTGCTAGTCGCTCAAGAGACACCATGCCTCATTGCCTGGCCCTAATTGGGCTCCAAAGGCCCCTTAGGAGCCTGTATATTTGCCTCACTGAAAACTTACTGCATAATTGAGAGAGAGAGCCAGAGAGAGAGCGGAGGTGTCCGCTGTGAAATTCTCAGAGGGTGGCACAGACTAAGTGGGACTCGGTCCTCTCCGTCATTAGTACCAGAGTCCCGCTGAACTCCCTCCCGGTCCATTAAAGGATGCAATATCCAGCATGTGGGCCAGATTAATGGCTGGAGTGATTAGCTGTGCTCTGGTGTAGTCCACTGCACTGATGTGACATGATATGACAGTGGACGACAAGCCATTACACATAATCACAGTGGGGAAATGGGCACTAACAATACCAGACCAGAAGAATAGGATCTTCTGAAAGTTACTTGATTTAGAGGACTGTGATTCCTTGTGGAAACTGTGAACTGGGAAAATGTGGAACAATAAAGCAGGACTGTGGATTTATATTCCGGTGCTGCATCAATCAATCAATCAATCAATCAATCAATCAATCTATCTATCTATCTATCTATCTATCTATCTATCTATCTATCTATCTATCTATCTATCTATCTATCTATCTATCTATCTATCTATCTATCTATCTATCTATCTATCTATCTATCTATCTATCTATCTATCTATCTATCTATCTATCTATCTATCTATCTATCTATCTATCTATCTATCTATCTATCTATCTATCTATCTATCTATCTATCTATCTATCTAACAATTATATATTGTACATTTACAGCAAATATCTCAATACAACCAAATGTTAAATAAGACAGACATTTGAACATCACAGTTGTAATGTAGCGAGATGAAGAAGTAGAAATGTGTTGTAACACAAAGTCATCCCTCTCATTAAAACCCCTCCTTCATTTCAAAATGACTGTAATTTAGTCCCCAGACCTTTCGCGAGGTATGATTTTATGAGGTATTTCGTCAGTGGATCATTTATGAGGCGTAATCCAAGGCCTGAGCAGCTCTTGGAGACTGATTGCCCACCTTGTAAAAGATATTTTAATGACACGGCTCTCAGCGCTGTGGGAATAATGTGGACAAAACCACAATTCATTCTCTTAAAAAGCTCCCTTGTGGTGCCATAGTATACTGGCGACGGCTCAAAAAAATCTGAACCACTCCATTTCGCTCCCTGCTGCCCAGTTCCACAGAGAACTACACCAGCGTTAAGATGCATTTCTGCAAAAATTCTGGTTAAAACTAATGAGAACGAAAATATAAATCAATCTCTCTACAAACACTGTTTGTGCCCCAACTATGAAAATTCATCACAATCCACAAACTTGGCTGCAGAATGTTCTGGCGCCTCTCCATGCTGGTGCTATTAGGGAGAAATCACTAAATACTCAGGTCAAGAACCATTCATTATGGAGTGGATGGGATTGCTAATTCATCAAGACCTGTGGTGATTTTTCCTAATTTATAGCTTTTCATGGCCTGACAACAACAATAACTATTGTATGAGATTATCAATGATAAATGTGAAAGATAAGCATCCTCACCACACTGTAGATCTGAGGTTTGCGTCGTTTGGCTAGGTCGATGATGTTGACACCGTTGTAGTAGAGGTTCTCCATACATCCATGGAAGTTTTTCCGCAGGAACGTGCCTGGTTTTCCAGGAAGAGGGATGCCTCCAAAACTGAGCTTTGTGAAATGAATAAAAAACAACAGTGATGGAGAGGTTTGACAACACAGTGAGAAATGCATCCAATCATTAGTCAAGTGATTTGGCACCTGAGTTGTTATACTCTTAACCAATCAAAATTACTTGATTATGGTCACCATGATACCAATCTTTAAACCAACATGCTACAGATTACATGTAGTCAAGCATTTATCCAGGTCCAGATGAAATCTGCAGAATTTTATGCACTGCTTTGAGGCAAATCTAAATAAAATAAAATAAAAAAAATAAAATATCGTTGTTATTATTATTTTCTTTACATGTATAGCACATTTAATGCTCTTCAAAGTGCAACAAACGATGTAAACATCAAACAAATAAACACTATTATTGTTGTTTTTATTATATTTTGCTTGCATAGCGTATTTCATAAAATGCACTTCAAAGTGCAACACATAAACAACAAACAAAAAACAGACAATACAAATTGTCTGGAGATCAAAGGAGATCAAAAGGGGGACAAAACTGACTACAATGGATCATTTTTAAAATGATTAATTATTAATAATAAATGAGTACATTTATTCTATATCTCTTAAAATAATGCATTAATAAATTTATTAAAACTAATAAGTTAAACATTCAGTTTATTAAATTGATTCTAGGTAGCATTTCATTTGACAAAAATCTGTATTTCAGGATAAAAAAAGTTACTTTTTCCATATGGATCTGCTAAGCATACTTTACAAAAATGTAATAAAACAATGCAAGTAGTCAAAAACATTCTCACCTCATAATCGACTTCCAGCGAATCATCGAGCCCACCTGTCCTCACGTGTTTGGTTAGTCTGTCCACAGTGAAATTGATCTGTTTGTTAAATCGCTCGATCAGGACGGAGTGCCAATGCTGGTCGTCCAGAAGACTACCCAGAAACACAGAAACATGGCCACTGCTGGGGTGCGTCTTAGCGTCGTCTTGAAAGAGAAGACAGAGAGAGTTTACTAGCAACACTACACAGGGGCATGCAAATGTAAACCCTTTAAACTGTCGCTCTGCAATGACAAAAGTTGTCTATTAGAAACTGTAGAGTGGTGCGTTTCCCGAAAGCATTGTTAGCCAACTATGATTGCAGTTTCCGCCGTTACAAATGTAGTTCAATGATTTGGCATTTCCCGAAACCAGTGAACATTCACAAGCTTACGTGGTTGGAACTACAGCTCCCAAGCTGTGGCTAGAAGCATTTCTTGTTAAATGACATGTGGATTTAAATGCTCTTGGACACAATTAGCAAACTAACATTTAGTACCTTCTATATATTTCATTCCATTAATATATATATAAATTAACTGTATATAAAAACTGTATATAAATGTTAATCTATATACAGTATTAGCATGTCAACAATCAGCGCGTTTTTTTGCGCATATGCATAATGTAGTATGGAGAATGACATATGAGGGAACCTGTGATGAATCAAACATCAAATAAAGCAAAATGACATGGAACAAAAACAGTGAAGTAGTCATTGGGTGCCATGTTTGTTACAGCAGCATCTGGAGATCCTGAATAGATTCATTAGAAGTTATTACTCCTCCACCTTTGTGTGACATCCATCACATTGCACAGGAAACGCACCCCTGGTCAGTGTTATTTTAGTATTATTTATATACTATATTATATTATTTATTAGTTTTTTTTTTTTTTTTTTTTCAAACTTATTTTATTTCAGTCAGGCATTTTTTTTTAAGTTTTTCATCTAATATTTAAATTTTATTTGAATTTAACTTTATTTCGATTAACAAAAAAATATTTATTAGTTTTAAGGTATGTTTACAGGACAACAATGTACCAAAAAATGTTTGTTCAATCCCTGTTCAATCCCTTCCCTGTTTACATGGATCTGTGAAAACGAGTAAAAACTCTGTATCATTCATGCCAGGCCAGTAGTTGGCGATGTCACTCTGTAAAGAAACACTACACACCTATAGATTGAATAAACTTGCAATACGTGCGCATGACGCCAGTTTTCACAAATTCACGTTTTTGTAGTTTACATAGAGACGATGTAAAAAAAATGTAAGAAAAAGTTTGCATTTTCAGGCCCCCAAAATGCTGTTGTCGTGTAAATGAAAAAAAAAAAAAGAAAGAAAAGTTAAACGCCCCTTAATCTTAGTTAACAATAACAACTCTGATACAGGTGCACACTTAACAAATAAATTTCATGCTGCCAAATGAATTGAAAAAAATATATTGATGGAAGCAAACATTTTATCAGTTGCTAATTTTATAGCAACTTTATAATGGGCAACCTTATAAAGAAAATTATCAAACAGTTTTTTTTTTTAGCACATTTTCACAAAACGAGCCATAAATAGCTTGAGAAAGGTGTGCCATGTGCCGTTTCCTCTGTTTGATCCTTCTGAACTTCCTGGAAAGAAACCTGCTGTACTGATGATAAAAGAGCAGAAAGAACAGAGTATCTTGACAAAGTGAGAGAAGACTGTCAGGAACATGTTCAGCTCATATTTCACCACAAAATCAAAAGTATTATATTTTGCATAAAGAAAATGGAGCCTATTTTTATAGCATCATTAACATTTTTTTTTTTCATCGTGATATTAATTGCATGACAATTAAGCAAATCTTCCTCCCGAAGTGACAGTGATGGAAAAAAAGGTAAGTATTTAATATGATAATAATTATTTGTTGTAATCTCTTCAAAGTTTTTGCATTCCATTCAACTGTGTAGATAGAACCTTTTTGTTTTCTAAATAAAAAGTCCCAAAATGTACACAACATAAAAAAAAAAAAAAACATGTTTTTGCCCACATTTTTCATGAGCTGAACTCAAAGACCTAAGACTTTTTCTATATAAACAAAAGGCCTATTTCTCTCAAGTATTGTTCACAAATCTGTCTAAATCTGTGTAAGTGAGCACTTCTTCTTTGCCGAGATAATCCATCCACCTCATAGGTGTGGCTGATTAGACAGCAAGATGCTGATTAGACAGCATGATTATTGCACAGGTGTGCCTTAGGCTGACCACAACAAAAGGCCAAAAATCTTTGAGTTCAGCTCATGAAAAATGGGGGCAAAAACACAACTGTTGCGTTTATAATTTTGTTCAGTGTATATATATGAAAATTGCCTCGCAAAGCAAAAGTTCTTAATGGTCCTAAATATATGATCTTTTCCAATTTTGGAGCAAAACATGAATCAGACACATTTTAGTGAGATTCACATGTGAAGGTGACAAAATGCAGCGTTTGAAATTATCTTTGAGAGCTTTCAGCCGGAGAGTGAATGCAAATGTAAAAAAAAAACAACAACAAAAAAACAAAAACATTGTCCTGATAAACAGCATCAACATAATCTTCGGCTCAGTATACTTGGCAATCAGAGCTTGCCGCCACTCTTAGTGTAATATACAGCTTATTCCGTCTGACTGCTGGTGCTAATTGAACATGAGGCTCAGAAAGCTCAGGGACTCTACACTAGACCACTCTTTGTGACAGCTCCATACACTTATATGTGATTACGCCACAGATTTGGCCTCTTAATCAAATCTTTGTTTCACAACTGCCTCTCATGTGATTACCATAAGATGCCACGATTGTGTCTGTGAACACTTCCTCTTGCTGCAATGATAGGAGAGCTCTACAGAACCGATAGATGTGGAATAACCTAAACGTCAGTGTGAATCTCTTGCAAAGATCACACTTAAATGTTGTTTTGCTTAACTTTTTTTACAGAAATGAAAACAGCTAAAGAATGATTCCCATTAATATAGGGTGCAGGAAAGCAACTGAGGGTTTTAAAACTCCAAGTAGGTTTATTCGTAAAATTAATCATGCAATACTGAAGTTTATATAACCAGAAAGAGCAAAAAGTATTCAAATAAAATAATTCAAAGTAGAAATATGCCCAATTGTTGACCCGAGAAATTTTATGTAAATGCCTGGTTTAGCGTCCCTTGATGCATCACATTGTGTTACGAATGTCTGCCACAATTCAGAACACAAAAATGCACGAAATTAGCTTTTCCGAAGCATTAGCATCCACATGCTTGTGTAGAATATGTTTCAGGCCTCCCACTTGATTTTTGAGTTTATAAGGCTAGAGACCTCTTGCTCACCCAGATTGATATGCAGGGCCAGTCGGCCCTTATGCAGCTCTAGTGTTATGTAATCGCCCCTTTGTCCCTCTCCATGCACAAGGACCCCGTCCGCACGCTGGCTCTTAAACCGCAGCGAGATGACGTCTTTCACCGTGCTGGTGGACTTCTGATTGAACCGGTACAGCAAAGAGCTTCTTCCATTGAAGTCTGCGACATCCGACTCTGAGAAATGGAAGGGGAAAAATTAATCTGCATCATGGTCATAAATACCAAGAAAGATAAATATGCAAAATTGAGCTTATTTATTATAAAAACTTTTATATTGTGCATTATTCATCAATAAATGTTTTCATAATGTTTTATAAACAAAGCAAAGAGAAAAAGCCAAAACAAAATGGCGCAAAAACAAAGTAAACCAAAGCTATGCAAAAGCAAAGGAAAGAAAAACAAACAAAACATAAGACAAAAACAAAGAAAAAAACAAAAAGCAAAACAAAACAAAACAAAAGCAAAAGCAAAAGCCAAGCCAAGCCAAGCCAAGCCAAGCCAAGCCAAGCCAAGCCAAGCAAAGCAAAGCAAAGCAAAGCAAAGCAAAGCAAAGCAAAGCAAAGCAAAGCAAAGCAAAGCAAAGCAAAGCAAAGCAAAGCAAAGCAAAGCAAAGCAAAGCAAAGCAAAGCAAAGCAAAGCAAAGCAAAGCAAAGCAAAGCAAAGCAAAGCAAAGCAAAGACACTCTTGAGCTTTGGAAAAGTGTTTTGTTTTTTTGTATATACATACAAAATAATAATAATAATGTTTCATTATTTCATAATATTTAGTATTTAATTTAACACATTAAAAGCACTGAAAAGTTTGCAATATGTCACTCATTTATTAGGTGCAAGTAAAAAAAAAAAAAAAGAACCACAATGATGAAGTCTTTGAATAAGACCCGTCTTGAGAGTTAAGGTCAGTTTATGTATCTTATTTTCTTTTTAAAAATGTTGGCCAGAATATAAAGAGAAATGAAGCCTGTCTTACAGCAACCCTTCAGAACAAATTCTACCCTTGGCAGTAAAAGGCAGAAATGTGGATTTTGACCCGGGCTTGGAGGTCAGACATTACATTTTGCTCTCTTTCCCCATCTCTCCTCATCGGACACAGGAGTGCGAGAGACTGAAGCTAACTAGCCATGACAAGCAAAGCCGTGCAAAGAGCTTGGAGCCGTCTGCTGAATATAGAACTAACACAGAGGGTCCAGGAACATCAGCAAGTGCAATGAGGCTGAGTTAGATAAAGTAAGGAGATCAGACGAGAATGTGTTTGGTTTTCACTTTTTGCATGAGTTGGCGTATCGATGGAGGTGCAATACATGTCAAGATGGAATGATAAGGAAGTGTATCTTTATCTCAAAGTCTTTAATTCTTAGATGCATTACAATAATCAAATCACCATAGAAGTTACATAAACAATGACCCTGAGAACTGAAAGGATAGAAAGAAGTTGAAAATACTGCCAGGTTTAGCAGTAAAAAAAATGCATATTGTATAATCCTTCCTGAGGGGAAAGAACAAAAACAATGAAGTTCAAACTCTCCACTGCATCTGAACTCAGCCAGACGGCTCGCTAAACACAACACACAGTGGAATCACATCATGGTTGAATGATTTATTATTTAGGATTGTGTATGGTAAAATAAAATTCTGAAATAAATATTAGATGAAATACAAACTAAATGAAAATTAGAATTGTTGCCAAAGCAAGTAACTAAAATGAGTTTATAAGTTTAGATAAACTAAAACTGAACAAAAACTGAAATAAAAATAAAAATAAATTAAACCTGTATAATTTAACCTGTCTAATAAAAACATAATTAATTAATAAAAATGAACTAAAAAATAATTTATTTAAAATATTAATAAAAACGAGTATATATAATTAAGATTAATATAACACTAGATCCAATGAATTTCTGATGGATAAAAACAAACAACAAACAAACAAACATACATACATAAAGCCCATCTACTTATTTTTCACTTTGAACATCTTATTTTGGATTAATTTAAGATTAATAAAAGACAAAAATTCTAAAATATATTGCAGGCAATTGACATTTAACATTGACTTAAAATATATTTTATATTTAATATAAATACTATTGTTTTACATTTAGCTGATGATGTAGGTCTTATTTGCTGTTTATTTATTGTTAACGATGATGACTTCAGTATAACGTTAAATTGTTAAAATAATATAGATTGCAATCACAACAACAACAACAATAATAATAATATTGAAATCAGTAATACTGGTCTTGACAGTCCTTGGTATCAGATTGAAAATAACTTCATACCATATTTACTCTTTTAAGATCTAGTTCACAAAATTTTAATGAATTTTTCCCCCATCACTTAGAACAGAAAGTATGTGGAAAAATTGTGCATATCCTGTGTGGGCCTATTTATTGCTTAAAGACACACATGCAATGTCGTCCACAAACTCAGAATTAGACCTCACTTTATCCGTGGGTCTCTTGGTGGCATCAACACAGCAGTGCTCCAGTGTGAATTAATGACTGTACAGGGACACACACACTTAGAGAACGTATCTACACACTCCCCTTTTCAGACATACACACACAAACAGTTTATACCACGAAGCCACGGCCTTAAATTGCAGTTAGCAGCAGAGGCGCTTGACAGATTTAAAACTAATTGACTTCAGGAGCATTCGGGAGTGCATGAATAAGGCCAACGCACCGCTGAGGACGTCCGGTTTATTCTCCAGAAGAGAAATATGAATGGAGGGAGACCATGCGCTATCCTGAATGCATGCCTTCTCTCTGTCTCTGTCTCTTTCTCTTTCCAAGTCTCAGACATGTTTGAATTTATTTTGCCCCGCGTTTGACGCCAAGTTTTTTGCTTCCATCCCTTTCATGTTTTTCCTCTTTATTTCTTCCCTGGAGTTCAGGTTAACAGACATGTTCATATGCAGGGGTGTGAAGTAACAAATTACAAATACTCACGTTACTGTAATTAAGCAGTTTTTAATCAGAAATTGTACTTTTTTAAGTAGTTTAAAAATGGTGTACTTTTTCTTGAGTACATTTTAAGTGATGAGTACATTTTACTCCACTATTTTCCCTCCGTTTATGGTCACTTGTTTTAATTTCATTTTTAACCATCAATGTGATTGGATAGGGGGAGAATAATCGATCTTGTGATTCCCGTACAGTCCAATCGAATCAAATCGCAAATAGAAAACTTGAACCACAACAGTAGATGGTGCCAACTGCTGTTAATCATGGCTGACTTGGAAGAACATCCTTCAATCATCAATTCAATTGAGGTATCAGCATTTAATTCATTCTCTAATTTGAAACATGTTGAAAGATTAGTTCACTTTTAAATAAACTTTTCCTGATAATTTACTCACCCCCATGTCATCCAAGATGTCCATGTCTTTCTTTCTTCAGTCGAAAAGAAATTAAAGTTTTTGATGAAAGTTTATTTAAAAGTGAACTAATCCTTTAAGGTAAATTTCTGATTTCTGTTTTTGGTGTACGCGTCAAAGGGTTAGTATACTGAAATTGGAGGGCCAAAGTATGCACCTTATTGATGACCCATAGCGTTATACTGCATCTCTGTCAGCGGGAGATGTAATAAATCTACAGTTCGTTTATAACCAACTTTTTTTTTTGTTAATTTGTTTGATTCATTTCATACAATCCACCTTCATTTAGCGAGTGAACTCACGCAAAAAAACAAAAAAACAAACAAAAAAAACCTTTTTTTTTTTAAGGTCAACATTATTAGTTCCACTCAGTTGTAAACTTGTGGACAATATAAATAAGTATATTTGCCATTTAATATAAAATAAACATAGTCTATGTAATTATTTAGGCTAATTGCGCATTTAAGTTGAAAAATGACATGCATAATAACAGACAAATCATATTAAAGAGTTGTGATATCAGTTAAAGAGATTCATCTAAGAGGTACAAAAAAATATATATATTAATTATACAGGCCAATTAATAAATATTTAGATTCCAATGTTTTATTTTAACAGATATTCTAATGACAATACTATTCATTTTAGGGCTCCCCCGCCTTAAAAACCCCAGTTAACCCCTGATTATTGGGCTACTGGGATTATTGCAATGTGAGCAATGTATACTATATGGAATTACAATGTAATTAATGTTGCCTCATCTTTGCCTATTTCAGTGCATTATTTGAGGTGAACTGTTTGATAATATTAGTGATTCTCATTTCTTTATCACAAAACGTTAACACCGACTCCATTCTGGAGAGAAATTGACTATATCTCTCTTTTTTAACCTGTCTCTTTTTCTATTGATTTTGTACCTTTTGCACTGTTCAAAAAATATTGATATTTTATGTCCAACAATAGCTTGCTCAGTGTTCATTAAAGCCTGACAACTGTTTTTAAACCTAATCTTTTTTTTATACATTATGATTTAAAATGCTGATGAGTGTAGTGAAATAACTTTTTCATTTTTCAAATATGTAATAGTCTTTCCTTATTTTTTTGGAAGTAGATACATTTTATCACTGATATGTTTTAAAAAGTCAAAATTAAAACATGCTGGAGGGCATAGATATTTGTCATTCTTTCTGATAAACAGCAAAAGACAATGTGAATTACAGTATGTACAGAGTTTAAACACAGTGTTTATTATAAGGGAGGTAGAATCCACAGCTCAGTACTCATGAGTACTTTTAAATAAGCTAAACGTTTACTCTTACTCGAGTGTTTTTTTGGACTAGTATTTTTTACTCTACTTGAGTACATTTTTCAGTACTCTTTCCATCCCTGTTTATATGCCCTTTGTACTAATATTGAGCGATGACTTGTGAAGCCATTGTATGTTCAACGTCTACTAGCGCAGGGCTAATTATAAACGTAATTACCGAGCACTAATTCACTGCTTGATTCATCCATGGCTCCTTTGGATTGCAAGAGTGCAGCCGCTGCTAATGCTAGGGCTAACCTGCCAGCGGTCTGACTTTGAGAAAGCACTACAGTCTCCGTTATCAAACCCTATTACTGAAATACTGTGTGGTCAGCATACACTTATCATGTTTGATCAACGTGGTAAACCGAGTCGCCCCCAGCGGTGTCACATTCTGCCCTATCTCACAAAATTAACGCTTAGAAAATAAACATGGCGGTGATAGGCCGCCGAGTCAAGCTTTGAATTGACAATCGGTGCAGCTAGTGCACAGACTGCAAATACAAAGCACCTGAGGAGAGACTGAGAGAAAGGAACAATGAAGGAATGAGGGATAGAGAAAAGAGAGAGAAAACGAGCACTAGCAAGACTGCGTTATAAATATTTCAAGCGCAAGACGTGTGGTGCTGGCTACCCTTGAGGTAACCGATTGATTGTTACTCTGCACTTTGATACCCAGGGAAGGCAAGTCTAAACCAACTCAACACGACTGCAGTAAAACAGTGTTACAGTGAACTAGCTACAGCTAAAAACAGACTAGCTGAACGTTTGAAACCACAGCTTGCTTGCTTTTTCATCCTTGTGTGCAAGATGGCACAAACATCACCACAATATCGAAATTTTCAGTCAGGAAACTCAGGATTTTCTTCAGATCTTTCAGAGTTCAGAGCGCGACAATTAAACAATTTCATTGCAGACATGGAAAAGCTAATTGCTACTAAAGCCGAGGACACACCTAACGATTATCTGAAACATTCTAAGACTGAACTGAACACACATACCGATTGTTTCCTTCGACTGGAGCCCATTTATATACTCACACATGGAATTTGAACACCGACCGCAATCGCAGACTGAACGCAACTGGCTCTGACTGGACGCGTTTGAGCGCGATCAGTCATAAGTATCAATTTACATTCATAATCGGCCTTACAGTCGTTAAGTGTGCGCGGCTTAAGCTAAATAAAGTTTTAATTGTGAATTTGCATTGTATGTGCTTCGATGAAAGAGCAATAAAACTAATTTAGCTGGGTTGTAATATGTTGACTTGTATGACAAAACTAAATGTCCCATAATTCTGCATGGCAGCATAAAGGGCTTTTCACAACAACATGAATGTTCAGCACGAAAATTTGGTCTGATTTTTGCATGTGATTTTTTTTCTGTTGAGACCACTCTGTAAAAAAATCTGTTGAGTTGATGGCATGCAAATGTCCATGTCAGTCTGAACAGACACATTAGCAGCCTTATATTCAAATTAAATTATTTATGGCACTGAATATTCACACCAAATGTTCATCATGATGGGTGGGGGGATGGCTGAATGAATGCTTGCAATCGATTGTAAAAAAAAAAAAAAAAAAAAAAAAAAAAAAAAAGAGGGGGTATTTTTACTGAAAGATCAAGTTATGACATTATTGAAAATTACATAGTTACAAAAAATAAAAATAATAAATAATAAAAAAGGATGGAAAATGCATCAATGAATCATTCACAATAAGATCCATAAAAAAAACATAAAGCACCAATTATACACCAAATGTACATTCAGTACTCACTGTATGCACAGCCATAGACTTCCACTCTGAGGCCCATCCATCCCCCGGGACTCCAATCCACCGGCAAGAACCGCAGAAAACGTGTTCTTATGGAGTGTGAGAGTTTGTGGTGAACAATTACATCGGAATTTGAGTTTCCAGGGAAAGTCTGCAGGAAAAAATATACGTTTGCACAACAGAAACTTTTGGTCTTGGTATGTGTACTTCATGTGTTCATGAGTTAATATACTAATATGTCGAACGAGGCGAGGTATATGAAGTATAATTTTCAGACACATTTTTGTTTGCAAAGAAATTATTTCTGTGGTGCAAAAATTGCAAATTTGTATTTTGCTAGCATGAATTAATCTCAATTAGCATGTATGTTTGACTCACAGAAACTCTTCTAGAGTTAAACCTTTTTTTCCCCTGCCAGATGGAAGGCCTTTGTAGAGGTGTAGTCAATTTTACCATTGTTCAGCTAATTATCACGAGTAATTTCAATAGGAATCTACATAGAGAATTTCAAGATGTATGCAAAATTTTCATAGAAATTTTTCCTAATGTGACCACACCTTAATACTAATGTGTTACTAGCTCTCCTACATCTATTTACAATCTTTGCTGTAGTGAAGTCTTAGTCAACATTTAGATGTTGCCAACTTAAGACATTTTTTTCAGTGATTAATGTGCAATTGTTAGCAGTGTGTACAAAGTTTGGCTAGTTAACATGTGCTGGTACATGCCATAACTTCATCATTCTATTTCTTCATTGACTGGCCTGATAGTAGCTTGTGAAGGTATAGCCTCCCAAGTGGCATGTGAAAGTCTAAAGACTTACATTGAGATGACTGGGAATGCTAACAGTTTTTAACCATCTTAATGGAAATTAGCAAATAGGTTTACCTTAAAAGAAACTCTTCCAAAGTCAGAGAGTTGATTATCTATACATAGAGCTGAACTTTTGCCAAGCTGCATTTACCTAAGATTTAAAAAACTAACACAAAAAGTTAGCGGGGAGCCTCTGGCAGCGTTAGTTTCTTTAAGCTGCACTCAAAGCGTCAATGCTAATCTAAACCTCCAGTTTTAGAATAGCTGGGGGTCCTACCTCCAGCTGTAGCGCCTTCCAGAAAAATGGCACGACCGGGAGGCACCTACCGCACTTTAAAAATGTTCCACGTCTTTTAATCTTCCACTCATTAAAATGTTTCACACCTTCAAAGACTTCCATTAAATTCCGTTCTCAAACTAATCAGCACCTTTTTTTTTTCCTCCTGCTGGGTGGAAGATAAAAGAACCGAACATTAAACCATCATTGAACAAAAAAAGTCAAATAAAAAAAGTTGTAATGAGACGAGTTAGCCATAGAAAATATATACACCACCTCCGCTTCCACCTCCTCCTCCTGCTCTCTGTTTGTTTAGTTCCAATCATTACATTAGCAGGAATCCAAGCTTTCGTAATGAGAGATGACAGAGAAGGCAAGTAAGATCTCAGTAATGTTTCGCCCCAGCTCTCTTTGAGCCGCCGCTAAATAAGAACGCCGGGGAATGATGGAGCTTTGAAATGACTACTATTGATTCAGAAGAGGAGGGTGAAGCCCATTTGTTTGCCTGTAAGTGTGGAGGCAATGCAACTGCTGTCTCTTGTGGTGCAAAGGCTGCACCAATCGATTCCAAAGTTGTCAAAATAAAACTATCAAAAAAAAAACAAAAAAAAAGCATAATTCAAGTTGGGAAGACAAGGATTTTAGCTGCACTGCCAGTGACCGGTGAGGTCAGGAGACCATGAAATAAGTTTTGGCAGGGATATAAAGTCACGTCACTCAAGATAGGTGGTGTATTTAATCTTAGTTTGGGCGTTTAAGTGAAATTCAAGTCGGTAATTAAAATTTGAACATTTCGTGGGTGGCTGGTTTTGGATGGGAAGTGTGTGCCGACAGTGTCTGACAGTGCAGGGAAGGATGTGTTCATTTATCCTAGTAAATTATTATGACTTAGTTAAAGACATAGATGCTTAATGATTATGGGTGTGAATGCATTTTATTCCGGTCATAAAAGCCCCCCTGATCCACATTATCCGGAAAGCTTTTACAATGCTTATTGCCCTGACTGAAGTACTAATGCATTATAAATATAATAAAAGTCTGGATTATTTATAAGAGTACTTGGATAACTCACCCCTATGTTGTCCTCTTGTCTGAACTGCTTCCAAGCTCTTCCTGTGTCACTGTACAGCAACATGTAACTCGTAACCCAATCTGGGCTCCCGAAACGACCCTGGGTTGCCACAGCTGTGACCTCGACCCTTTCTCGCAGGTCCACCTGTAGCCATCGTAGCCTGTCTGTTCGTTCTGGAGCCCAGCCGCCACCTCCTAACACAAGAACAGAAGGGTTGTAATGTAACTAAGTTGAGGTACAACCCACAAAAAAATTTATTTAAAAAATTTTAGCTGTCAAACTGTGTTGAAAGTTCAAAAAAAGTGTAATTTCTGTGCTATGGCGATGTCACATCAGTAACATCCTAAAAACAAAAAACAAGTACTTTCAAACTAAGCAGCTTTCTGTTGCTCAACATGGTGAATCCTCATGACCAACTCGAATGAAATTCCTGATTATGTAGATTACTAATACTAAACTTGAAATTAATGGATTTTGCCCACAAAGCTTCGCTGAACAACTGTGTGGCCACAGACTTTAACTAAACATTTATTTCGCTACACAAAAAAGCTAAATTGTGACTACTAAGTGACTACTGGTGAATATATTTGAATTGGTTTGCTTGAAGTGAACTCTTAAAGGACTATTAAAAAAAAAAAAAAAAACAGTTTGAAACCTATTGATGGCTCATATCAACTGCCAAAAGGTATATTTACAGTAGAATTTATGCATGTTGAGTTATTTCAAACCACCCCACGAATATGGCCAAAAGGAAATTGTCATAGAAGTGACTGAAACACAAAGTCTATTATGAACAGACCTTTAATGAACTGACTCATTAAAGAAACCTATCGTTCTAATTGAAATGATTCCCTAAAATTATTCAGAATTCCCAACACGTCTTGAGAGAGAATAGCATATTTTATTTTTATATCAGCTTACTCGCACAACACAATATTACTAAGTAATGCAACATTCTGTCACGCTACAGTGCTGTTTACAGTATATAAGCTAGCATGCTACTGATAGAATGACTCTACAGCTACTGCCATGCTAGTGAAAAATGCTAAATTCGCAGCATTGCTTCTTTTGGCTAATTTCTCAACACTGTAGTTAATTAAGAAACATTCCTTCATTAACAAAAGATAAACTTTTAATTAAAGGCAGAAATGGTATTTGAAGCACTTAGCATCCAGCCAAGCCTCAACTTCAGACAAGCCTGCCAAGCGAGCTTCTTTTAAGCCTGTCTGTTCACACTAATTAGCTCAGTAAATCTAACTTACATTGGCACTGCATCTATTAAAAGGCTAAGCAAATAGGCAACAAACTCAGCGCTAGTCTTAGCACAGGGAACCACTCTAATAACACGACCACACCAAGCGACAGAGGTAGGTGTCACATGGGGGTCCCTGTCGCTGTCAGGCAGTAATTCACTGTTTGGTCTGCTTTTGACCCGTAAGTAAACTGAATTACAATCCAATTGACTCTAAAAGGCCAGGTCATGCTTGCTAATACTCTGTCACAAGTCGTACTGGATATGTGTCCCTGCAGTGGCATATCAAATGACAGAATTTCATTTTCTGAATACAATGGATTACTGAACGGACTCCAGCATTAGCTAGACTTAAAGGGTTAGTTCACCCAAAAATGAAAATTCTGTCATTTATTACTCACCCTCATGCCGTTCCACACCTGTAAGACCTTCGTTAATCTTCGGAACACAAATTAAGATATTTTAGTTGAAATCCAATGGCTCTGTGAGGCCTTCATAGGGAGCAATGACACTTCCTCTCTAAAAACATATTTAAATCAGTTCATGTGAGTACAGTGGTTCAATATTAATATTATAAAGCGACGAGAATATTTTTGGAGCGCAAAAAAACGAACAAAATAACGACTTATTTAGTGATGGCCGATTTCAAAACACTGCTTCAGGAAGCATCGGATCATAAATGAATCAGTGTATCGAATCTGCTGTTCGGAGCGCCAAAGTCACATGATTTCAGCCGTTGGCAGTTTGACACGCGATCTGAATCATGATTCAATACACTGATTCATTTGTGCTCCGATGCTTCATGAAGTAGTGTTTTGAAATCAGCCATCACTAAATAAGTCATTATTTTGTTTTGTTTTTGGCGCACCAAACATATTCTCGTTGCTTTATAATATTAATATTGAACCACTGTACTCACATGAACTGATTTAAATATGTTTTTAGTACCTCTATGGATCTTGAGAGAGGAAGTGTCATTGCTCCCTATGAAGGCCTCACGGAGCCATCGGATTTCAACTAAAATATCTTAATTTGTGTTCCGAAGATGAACGGAGGTCTTACGGGTGTGGAACGGCATGAGGGTAAGTAATAAATTACAGAATTTTCATTTTTGGGTGAACTAACCCTTTAAGTTCGTAAAATGTATGGTCTGACCATGGTTTTTGACATGCAAATAGCTTTCTTTGAAATACCTTAAAGTCTTAAAGTACCATGTAAATATCATGGTATATCATTGTTCTTGATGTAGTACTGTCTAAATTAATGGTTTGTATTTAAATAATGTTGTTGTGAATGTTTCCACCAAATTATTAAATAAATATAATCTCATATAAAACAGTATATGACAATCAAAACTTCCCATTTTATATAATAATTTAACATTACCAAAAAAAAAAAAAAAAAAAAAAACATTGGGTTACGTTAATGAAAGTAATTTTATAGAAATACCTCTGTAAGGTAACAACAACACATTTTATAGTGGGATTACTCACCATCTCTTCTGTTGAGTTTGGCAAAATATGGTGACTGACTGTCGGAGGAAGATGAGGAGCTTTGGAACGATGTGGGAGGAAGAGCAGAGACCAGTGGCCCATTGCAGTGATCTAGAACAGCAGGAAACACCGATTAGCAAATCAAATTTGACATTCATGGTTTGTGAATGATTCCAATTTGGCATGGAATGCCCACTTTTCATAAACCAATGAGCTCCCAATAGATAATGGATCAAGTTCCGTCCTTCATTATTTTCCCCATTGTGTATTCAGTTTCTCTCAAAAATACATCACCCTACAGTAATAAAACGGCTTGTGAATGTTGCAAAACTAGTGAGCGTGATTGTTAACACCCTCAACCTTGGCTGAAGATACCAGTTAATGAACCAGAAGAAAGCAGTCTGCGGTACTCACAGGGGTAAACTTCATTCATCCAGTCAAAAAAGGGACTTTCAGCATCCATTCCCCAGCTTAACGTGCCGAGCAAGATAATGACGAGAAAGAACGAGCAGAAAGGAGAGAGAGTGAGAAATCTGACAACGGCTCTCATTTCAATGTTTGAGAAAGCCGCACCGATTTCTCAGCTAATTAACCTTTCAAACGCTTCCTGAATGAGCCTGACATCAAATAGCATCACTCACAGAATTGCAAATGTATTTCAGACCGGGCAAAAGGTGAGATGGGGAGATGAGAGGGAGAAAGAGAGAGATAAAGAGATGGAAAGACATGAAATAGACAGTATCCGGGTAAGGTCGTAGGAAGGAGAGAGGCCGTTAGCTAGATGTGGCCCCATCTCCTCTCTTACAACGGCTTTGAGAGTCAGAGATACCTGAGCAAATGATTCAAAAAGAAACATCCTCTTCTGGCTCAACGGTATATATAGCTTGGGGAAAAAAAAAATCCCTAATAAACAGGGAACCTCTGAAGCAGATGAAGCCATTTAAAAACCCGCCCCATGATGCATTTTTCAACAGGGGGTCTCTCTTGCTGGCTATCTCTCTATCTTTTCCACTGTACGTGTGTAAAGTGAGCAAATTGAGCATGTGATCTTTCTGAAACTCATAAATATGAATGATAGGAATGACTGACAGGGGCTTTCTCTTCTCCTTGTGGTGACGGTTGTGTGGAGGATATCAGTAGCATTGCCTCCACCGCCGGAAAGAGATCAGATTAGATTTTTCCTTGAGCAAAAGGAAAGTGAGATGGACCTAGTGGCTGCCTAGCACCTGATCCTCTTCTGGTACAAGAGACAGGAATTGATTCAGCACAACCATAAGCCTTGAGATGTTTGTGCTTGCAAATGACGCAAAGCTCTGTTGTGGCATTTTATGGATAGGAATGTGTATAACCCTTTTGAGGGGGTGGAAAAAAGCCATGCATTTGAAATCAAGCGGGATTTCAGAAGACACAACTGGATCCTACAATGGTCGATGTTGCGGCAAACTTAAAAATGTTCTTAACTTTCGGTTAGATGCCAGGATGCAATTTTCAAAAGGTTTCTCCTTCTACAACCTTGTGATACGCTATCCCCTTTAAAACAAACCGATTCGCTGCTCTTAAGAAACTACAAATCTATTTCTTAATGGTGTCTATGTTAGAGCTGCAGCAACTTTTGGTTGCATGACTGAGCACCCGTTGACCCTTGAACTACTACTTTTACTATATTCTTGCAATGCACATTGCCATTTAAAGCCAATGAGTCCACAGCATTCACTTATTCAAACTCTGGTAAGTGTACTGACTCTATGGATATCCACAATTTTTATTCAAAACTGCATTGTTTCAACCTTTTAGGTTTCTCATTAGGTTGAAGAGGTCGAGGTTAATGAATGAAAAAGGGTTTAATGAAATATGTGGATACCAGGAGTCTGTCGGAGATTGCTGTGGATCAGTTAGTTCCAAATGGAATTGTGCACTGCAAATAAGAGGAAGGTTCTGAGAAAGTGAACAAAAGTTGCTGCAACATACTTAGCACTGAGTGTCCTGTAATTAACTTGGGTTGGATATGCACTCTTTTTTTACAATTTATTCATGAAAACAATCAAGAAACCACACGGGCTTGATTGAAACCAATACTGTATCTCTCATATGAGCATAATTTAATCTGTCTTGAGCATATATACAAACTGCTCCATCATGGCTCCATGGCTTTTTAGTACAGATTTCTTTATCCTTCGAATGTCTCCCAGAGGGGGGAAAAAAAAAATGTATATATGTATATATATATATATATATATATATATATATATATATATATATATATATATATATATATATATATATATATATATATATTATTTTTATTTTTTTTTTCTACCTCTGGGAGACATTCGAAGGATAAAGAAATCTGTGCTAAAAAGCTGCTCACTTTTTGGACTTTTTGGACTCATTTGGAGCCATGATGGAGCAGTTGGTACTGGAGCAGTTGGAACTGCATACATACATATGGAGAAGAGTTATATAACAAAACTGTTCTCAGTCATGGGTCAACGTTTTTCCTAGAGGATCTTTATCTTGGAAGTAGGGGCAAGAGATTTAAACAAAAGTCTCTTTTGCTCTCCATTTACAGAAACGTTTGAGAAATTGAGAGATTTTTCTTTCCTATGTCTACAAAAAGCTAATCAAGTAACCAAAATCTACAGCTCATTTTTATAAAATCATGCCTATTTTGACTCTTTAATGTTTGAATTTATGCATTCATCAGAATGCCAAAAAAGAATTTATTCTAATCAAATACAATGACCTGATTGCTGCATACATAATTGGTTAATCATGCTAATATTAATCTCAGTTTAGCTTAGTAATTAGTGTAAATGAAGTGTACTCATGTATGCATGTAATTAATAAAATTGTTTAACGAATCAAGAACAGTGCTCACTTTTTTTATATAGCAATTCATAACAAGAACGAAAGCCAAGGGATGTTAGCGCACACCCAGGGCTGCTTGTTGAACTGTAGAAAACATTGTTTTTCCTATATTTGACAAACACAATACACATAATTGTTTCTACTGGGATCAGACGGATGCTCGGTATGAATGCGAAGACAGGGTTGGAAGGGTGGGGGAGATTAAATTTTTATGTTTACCTTGGAAATTCTCCTAGTCAGCACTGCCAGTTCTACTGACATATGCATGCTGCGAAATTAATGTTTATGGGAGGAAAACAACTCAGCAGCACTGGTATTAGCTTGAGGATAGGTCGCCTAATTTGCCGTTTTGCTTGCTAGACAGTCGAACGGTGTAAAATATTATTATTGTAAGAAAGACGTGGTTGTTGTTTAGAAATGTTTACAGAGACAAGCTCTCAGAATCATAAAAACATCCTTTAGATATTACTAACTCAGTTCTCTCCTGTTTTCTGTTTAAGAGTCAAAGCTTTTAAGCAAATGCAGTTTGGAAAGACACGTATGAGGCTATTAACAGAGCCAAGAATCCATCCAAGAAATAGCAGAGAGCCGTTTTGAGCTGTACCTTCCCTCCCCCCATCCCCCCGTGCAGTATTCATACGCTTTATTAGACGTAAAAGCAGCCTGGTGCAAACCCAGCACGACAGTCCATTTTTCCTGACCCCAGCTGCGCTTTTAAGAGTCCGCACCTTTAATGGAATCCCTGGATGTCCCAGTGCATCTGCGCTGTGACAGAACATGTGATTTCTAATGCAGTTTTAAAGAAGCTTTTCCCACATTGAATTGAGTCTGGTTCCTCTAACAAACTTTTCCATTGGAGGCATTAAGAGGGAGAGGAGGGGTGGAGAAAATGCTGAATGCCTGGACATCTGTGAATGGACACCTACATCCTGTAGAAAGTGTGAAACACTCATTTAAATCCTGTTGGAGAGTTTGCACGCTCTCGAAGTGTCCCAGATTTCTTTGTACACAGAACACAATCCATCCTCTGTGGATTAAAGCTTTCTTCTTTTTTTACCAAAACATGTTTTTTTTTTTAACCAAACACTAGTTAGTAAGCCAAAGTCTTTGACATTCAAAAGAAGACAACTGCACAACGTTATGAGAATTTTTGTGTTTACAAATAGTGTCATTGAACTTTTTAGAAGTACACACAAAAATAAAGGCTCTAGATAGAACGAAAAAGGCCAGCGATGTTAGGCAGTAAATTTGTTAAATGACACAATAAAATAAAGAAATAAAAGATTGCTAAACCATAAAAAAATGAACATTTAATCTATATCGATATTCGTTACACGTTTTAATTAGCTAAACTCGGACCCACTTTATATTAAGTGGCCTTAACTACTATGTACTTACATTTAAATTAATCATTTGATACAATGCACTTATTGTGTACATACATGTTTTTACATTGTACTTATAGTTTAAAAATACCTGCATGTAATTAAAGTTGTAATTAATTTCATATTACATTTATAATTACACTGTTGACCCATCCCTTAACCCTTACCCCTACCCATATCACCAAAGCTTCCCCTAACCTTACCCATATCCCATCCCAATAGCAGCAAAAGTGTTTTGCAATTCAATATGAACCCAATAAGTACATTGTACTTATTTTTGATGTAAGTACATAGTCGTTAAGGCCACTTAATATAAAGTGGGACCCTAAACTCTTTCAAATTTAATTAAAATAAAAACCATATTAAAATTAAAACAAAAGGAGGTTACTAAACAGTATAATAAGTAAAACAAAATAAACATTTAATCCAGCTCCATATTTGTGTAGAATATTACCCAAGGGATGTTAGAATAAAAAATAATAATAATAAATGTTGCATAAATTACACACTTTAGCTTTAAACAATCCTAAACCTAATATACTGATCTCAAGAACCTATAAAAACGTTTTAAATTTCCAAAGCACCATATAGCCAACCCAAAACTCCTATCCAGTAAAAAAAAAAAACTCTCTAAAATTATCATTCTATGCCCCTCTTCTTGCTATCTGATGCTGAATTACCATTCTCAACACATTTAAGTAGTTTAAAAATTGCCGGATCATTCCTGAGCCTTGTGAGAGGAGTTTAATCTTGCATGTGAAGATAAAACCGAGACCAACATCTGTGTAGATTAAGCAACAAAAGGATTCGGTCTTGTTTGTGCCATTTTTGATTGTCCTAAAGGTGCCATGGCCATTCAAACCACACGCACACACACACACACACACACACACACACACACACTATAAATATAGAAATATAGAAATCTTTTGTAACATTATAAATGTCTTTACTGACATTTGACAGAAAGTAACACGGTTATATCTATAATCTATTATTATTTAGCAGATATATATATATATATATATATATATATATATATATATATATATATATATATATATATATATATATATATATATATATATATATATATAAATACAACATAGACAAGTTGCTCAAGTTAAGGAATAGGAATGGATAGGAATAGGAATAGGAATAGGAATAGGAACTTGATTTGTCTGACCACAGAACAGTTTTCCGCTTTGCCACAGTCCATTTTAAATGAGCCTTGGCCCAGAGAAAACGCCTGCGCTTCTGGATCATGTTTAGATATGGCTTCTTTTTTGACCTATAGAGTTTTAGCCGGCAACAGCGAATGGCATGGTGGATTGTGTTCACCGACAATATTTTCTGGAAGTATTCCTGAGCCCATGTTGTGATTTCCATTACAGTATCATTCCTGTATGTGATGCAGTGCCGTCTAAGGGCCCAAAGATCACGGGCATCCAGTATGGTTTTCCGGCCTTGACCCTTACGCATAGAGATTGTTCCAGATTCTCTGAATCTTTGGATGATATTATGCACTGTAGATGACGATAACTTCAAACTCTTTGCAATTTTTCTCTGAGAAACTCCTTTATGATATTGCTACACTATGTTTCGCCGCAGCATTGGGGGAATTGGTGATCCTCTGCCCATCTTGACTTCTGAGAGACACTGCCACTCTGAGAGGCTCTTTTTATACCCAATCATGTTGCCAATTGACCTAATAAGTTGCAAATTGGTCCTCCAGCTGTTCCTTATATGTATATTTAACTTTTCCGGCCTCTTATTGCTACCTGTCCCAACTTTTTTGGAATGTGTAGCTCTCATGAAATCCAAAATGAGCCAATATTTGGCATGACATTTCAAAATGTCTCACTTTCAACATTTGATATGTTATCTATATTCTATTGTGAATAAAATATAAGTTTATGAGATTTGTAAATTATTGCATTCCTTTTTTATTCACAATTTGTACAGTGTCCCAACTTTGTTGAAATCGGGTTTGTATTTATATATATATATATATATATATATATATATATATATATATATATATATATATATATATATATATATATATATATATATATATATATATATATATATATATATATAAAATCTGCTAAATAATAGATTATAGATACTCGCCAAGTGCCAAATCACCATTTGGCCAATGTTGTGAGAACATGAACGTGGACAAACATCAATAGTGCTTGGAACAATTGACGGAACAGTGCTGCATGGTCACGAAAGTTTAAGCCTTGCCAATTTCAATATTCAAGCGCAAGAAGACGTAAAAGGGAACTCTATTAGTTTTTCATGCGCTGTGGGAAGTTTTTTGTGTGCAAACATCCAAAGCACATGCCCAGAAAGCAGCGTCTGACAGCACACGAATACTGCATTGAGCTCTCTTCCAGCTCTTCCTCCGCTTGAAAGGACAAATTCACACAAAGTGTCCTAGTAAACATAGTCGGATATGTCTTACTGTAAGTGCATGTAAATATTTGAGAAAGAAAACGCATGTGTACAGTGTCAGTAGCCCAGGTATAGGCAACTTTCTAAATAGGAAGACGGTGCACTCCTATTACTAATGAATGGGAGAAAGTGAAAGAGCCAATCGATGATTAGTAAAGTCATTGCGTCTCTGCAGCTGCCGTTAGAAGCTCTGGTTGCTATAGAAACAGGCAGCGTTCTCAGACTCACGCTCATGACTGCGCATGCGCATTGGCTGGTCTAGCAAGAAAAACAAGCTTTTTAAATGCTATCTGAACATAAGAAACAAGCTTTATGAGACTGTTGTTGTCAGATTTCATTGGTGTTTTTAAAATCATAAGCTAATCATAAGCTTAGTGAAGAGTTTTGGAGAATTTGATGTTTCCCCATTCAGAAAGATAAGAGCTGCACTTGGATGCCCGAGAGGCATTTCAAAGATGGCCACCGAGTTAAATGACTTTGATGTCGTTCTTGGAGTGCTGCTGTCCTGCAGAGTTTAGCTCGAAGCCTAATCAAACACACCTGAACAAGCTAATCAAAGTCTTCAGGATAATTAAGACTACAGACAGTTTTTTTTTTTTTTTCAGGGTTGGAGCTAAACTCTGCAGGACAGCGGCCCTCCAGGACTGATGTTGCCTATCCCTGCAGTAGCCTATATTGGATCCATGCAGGTCTTAAAGTGACAGCAACCTAATAGTCCTGCTGATGTCTGTGTCATTAATGCTAATCAAACAACAAAAGACAAAGAGAAAATCACTCACTGCTCATCCAAATAACTTTTTAAAAACTTTAATAAGGATTAATCTATGTTTCACGAGTTCACACTTACAAATTAAATTAATTGGTAAATGTATTTGGCGTGCTGTCCGGAAAGAGGGCCCCGAGCTCGGTATTTGGCCTGAACACAGAGTATATATGGGGCATCCAAAGGGAGACTTCCTTCCTTCATTCCTTTCTTTCCATCCATCTATCCATTCATCCATCCATCCATCCATCCAAATTATATATGGGGCATCCAAAGGGAGACTTCCTTCCTTCCTTCCCTCCTTCCATCCATTCATCCAAAGAGAAAACACTAATAGTAATAATATTTACAAAAATAATTAAATAAATAAATAAAATGATAAAAAATATTTACAAAACCATTTATCATCCTTTTACAACAGCATTATACATTCAGACATGCCCCATTTACAGCACCACCTCAGACCTCTGTGCCCTATCGCACAGCATTTTGGGTAATTAAAAAGACTCGGGCCACGTTTCTGCCCCCCTCTTCAAGCTTGGCATTTAGCGCTGACCTGATTTTACAAGCGGTTGCCCATGGCAGCGAGGGCTGATGTAATAGAGGAAAATGAAAGAGAGGCTATTATTTAAACCTGACAGAGACACAGAGAGACTCTTCACTTCCATTGTAACACTCCACGCTCACTTCGGCAGGTGGAACACAACGAAAAGAGCATGACAAAGCCTGGGTAATTTACCGTCACCTATTTAACTGCACATTCGATAGCAAGATGAGGCCATTACATCGTGGTATTTGGGAGTTTTAAACAAGAAATGTCAATAAAGTCATTATTTATATTCCCTCATGTTGTTCTAAACCTGTATGCCAATCTATGTAATTTCTGAGTAAATAATGACAGAATTACACAGTGTACAACATTTTTTTAAATAGAAAACAAGCCTGAAGTCCGCCTACTGTCATACACTGTTTTTAAGAGTTTATGCTGAGAATTGAATCGGATCTTGATTGATTTGGAGTCAACTCAGAGATGTTTGAATGCAGTTCATGCTGAGAGTATGTACAGTACATGTATCAACTGACTCTTCAATGCAAGAAAAAGTAACACTTTCCTTGAATAACAGCTTAGGCTTGGTCTGTACATCACCCAAACCTATTTGATGACCTCGGATGTGCACCTAAATCATAAGGATGGGCCACTTTTATGATGTTTTTTGGAGCTTGAGTGTGATAAATGAGTGATAATAATAATAATAATAATAATAATAATAATAATAATAATAAATATGAGTGATAAATGAGTGATGACAATAATAATGATAATAATAATAA
The DNA here is from genome assembly GCF_018812025.1 of Megalobrama amblycephala. Lineage (NCBI taxonomy): Eukaryota > Metazoa > Chordata > Actinopteri > Cypriniformes > Xenocyprididae > Megalobrama > Megalobrama amblycephala. The sequence continues at coordinate 26,517,078 of NC_063045.1, forward strand.
TTATTGTTGTTGTCATAAATACACAAAAAATAAATGAAATATAAATAAAATAATAAAATAAATTACAATCTATATGTACATAATTTATACAATTATAGAATTAAAAAACTAATATATATTTATATGTGTGTGTGTGATATTTTTATATTTTATCTATATCAAATAATAATGATGTTAATGATAAATATGGTTATATACATTAATATACAACACTCGTTTTCATTTAAAAAAAAAAAAAAAAAAAAATATATATATATATATATATATATATATATATATATATATATATATATATATATATATAATTTTTTACATTAGATTTATTTATAATAATAATAATAATAATAATAATAATAATAATAATTAGTTATAAATCATAAATAGTCATATACATGAACAGGAAATTTATTAAATAATAAATAAAATACATTTCTATCTGTATGGAAACAAATGATACATTACTCATTTTAATTTCAAAATGAAAAAATATGTATATTGTATTTTCTTTTTTATATTACCTGTACTTTTTATATCGCATCTATTTTTAATACTAATAATGATGATGATGTTTTTATACACATTAACAAAAAAATAAAATTATAAAATACTATTAAATTACAATCTATTTACAGAAATTAAACAATTAATGTTACAAAATACTCATTTTAAAATTATTTTAAAAGTATGATTTATAAATGATTTTTTATTTTTACTTATTTGTTTTTGGTAACACTTTATTTTAGTGTTTAGTGTTAAAGTATGCATAACTACATGCAACTAACCCTAAACCAAACCAACCAACCCTAACCCTATATTAAGATCATGTTGTTAATTAATATAACTCAGCACTTAAATGTATAATTACACTGTAACTGGAAAATAAAGTGGATTCTTATTTTCATATTAAAACTGGAATATGTTAAAGCAACTTCAACGCCCTGGACATTAGAATGTCATAAACTGGTTTACACAAGGATCTGGAAGTATGACAAGGTTTAAGCATTAATATTTTAACAGCTGAAACTGCTTAGTATGTATGCAGCCAGATATAGTTCAGTGTTTTTCATTGTTACTATTTTACCTCTTCAGTTGCAGACTTGGAAAAACAAACTTATCATGGCCTCCGATTGGCCATTGACTTAAATAAACAACAATACACAACCTTGACCAGGATGCCATTAAAGCTATGGAGATGTGTTTACAAAACCTTTTCTCTACACTGATCAGAGCAGGGAATGTCTCCGGCGCTGTTCCACAAAGAGTGTGTTATGCCGGCAGAACTTTCTGGGATATTTGTGAAACACCATTAGCGGCTTGTTAAGAGTTTGTTTTGCTTTGGATGATATTTATGAAGTTGGGGAGCATATGTTTGGTAGACTAAACGCCCACTAACACAGACCGAAAAGCATCTCATTAAGGGAAGATACATTAAAGGAGCATGTTTTTCAAGGTACTGTCAGCAGTGAACATCCGTGGAGTTCAAATTTTTTTATTTTATGTTGATGGATTAGATCTGTCAGTCATCTTCTCATGGTTCTCTAAAGTTAAATAAATTCGATACACCTGGAAGGATTTTTTTTAGTTTGTGTATATATATATATATATATATATATATATATATATATATATATATATATATATATATATATATATATATAATATATTCTACTGGCAAAAACTTTAGTCTTATTCTGGCCATGAACCGCCCACTTAGACAGGAAATACCATCTGACTGACATATAAAGTGACCAATCACAGTTCATTTTGTTTTTATGTGCAATCAACCTTTATGTGAAAGAGATTTCCCAAAGTACACAAAAAAAAAAAAAAAAAAAAAAAAAGGTGTAGGATTTACTTTGAAGCAATTTTAATTCAGAAATTGCTGGTAAGTTCCACAAATAATTACAAAGAACGGGAAATATTTAATTTAATGTGAAATTATGTGAAAGACGAAAATAATATTTTATTTTTTTTAGTAAAACGTACTCCCATAATCTTTTCTTCATTTACAACTTTTGTTGTAAATAAAAAAAAAATAAAAAATAAATATTTTTTACAGTGTCGATTTTACCATAATAATGGAAGAAATTAATTCAAATATTTGCACAATACTCTTCATGAACGATTAGAAAAACAGACGAACAGAAAAAATGTGTAGAAACTTTGGGACTGTGTGCAAGTTAGGTATTGTGTATTGTGTGCTAACTTGCACACAAAACATTCTCCTGCAAAATATCCATCCGAATTTTTTGTGTACTTTTTTCTAATTTTTACTTTTAAGTTCTGTTAATTGCGAAATTTTAAATACAAAATTATAAAACAACATTCACACACAATTTTACATGCAAATTCGTGCAAACAGACAATTAGCAAATGAAGCTTAATTTGATCAGAATGTTGCGTACTCCAGGAAGTCACACTGCACTAACCAATCAGATTTTAACTTCAGTTGCATACAAATTACGTATTTGCGCACAAAATGTTCTCCAGAAAAATATCCATCCAAAATTTGTGCTTAATTTTTTCTTTTTTCTTTTTTTAGTTTTCAGTTAGTCAGTTCTGTAAATTGTGAAATTTTAAATACAACTTTCAAGCAAGATTCACACACAATTTTGCATGCAAATTTGTGCAAATGGACGATTTGTGAATTAATGTGATCAGAATTTTGCATACTCTAGGACGTCACACTCTGCCAACCAATCGGGTGCGAACTTACATCGCAAGTTCTGTCGTTACTAACATAGTTCAACAATATGGTGTTTCCTGAAACCATTGTTTTAACTACATCACAAACTACATCGCAAACTTGTGTGGTTGGAATGGCAGCTCTCGAGTTGTGGTTAGAAGCATAGTTTCATGTTTTTATGACGTGGACTTATTAAATCATTATCTTAAGCAAAATAAGCAAACTGACTTTTAAGTGCATTGCATATCTTTTATTTCAAATATATACAAATGTCATTTACATACTTTAGTTTGTCAAGAGGTTTTAAGTAACGTTTTTGAAGAGTGTGCATATGCGTACGTGCTCTAGTAAGTAAGAATGAGCCTATAATTGAATCTGGAAATAAAGCAGAATAACTGAGAAAAACGAGGAGTAGTCATCAGATGGCATGTCTGTAATTTTATAGCAAAAAAATCTAGCATTAATTCAATCTGAAACTGATTAATTTATATAAGTTATCACTCTACCATCTGTGTGACTTCATTAACCAATGTGGCTGAACGATAGCATGGGAAACAGTTGTGACTAGATAGTTGATTTGCTCAAACATGCATTGTACTATGGTAGTGATGCAGCGAGTTACATTGTTGCACAGGAAACGCACCCCAGATTTTTCAATTTATTTGCGCACAAAACATTCTCCTGCAAAATATGCATCAGGAATTTTTGTGTACTTTTTTTTTTTTAATTTTTAGTTTTAAGATCTGTAAATTGAGAATTTTTAAATAAAATAAAAAAAGACATTCTCACAATTTTACACGCAAATTTGTGCAAACAGATGATTAGCGATTAATGAAGCTTAATGTGATCAGAATTTTGCGTACTCCAGGAAGTCACACTCTGCCAACCAATCAGATTTCAATTTAAAACTGCAAAATTGAGATTGCAAAAATGGCAATTCCAGCCAGAAATTCCTATGCAATATGCATTAGTGAATGGATTTTGGGCAGTTAGTGGAAAGACACCTTGGACCCTTGACGCCGATACTCTGGTTGTACTGAAACAGAATTTTCACAAACATTTAAAACAACTGTTTGTCAATATGAGGTTTGTACCATTGGAATTTGAAACAGAACTTGTTTATATACTGTATATCTTGTTATTTCACTAGTACCCACAATCTTCATGTACTGCACCAAACCTTTGGGGGCCCCTGAAGATGAATTCAAACTTGATTACTTATCTTTTGATTACTGGTTTGGAATTTCCTATGGAATTTTCTGCTTATTAAAAACCAAGATGTTCCCCGGATCTCACAGACCGGCTAAGAATCTTTTCCCTTTTTCCTTCATCTTCTTCTCATTTTCTGGCTTTTTTTCCCAGCCCACGCATCTTTCAGAATAGATTTTCTGGCATTTATAAAACTTCTTAAAATACCCAGTGGGGCTGTCGTGATAAACACTCGTCGGCAGTGAAAATCAGACAGAGGTACACAGGGTAAAGGCCATTTACGAGTTTGTAGGTAGGCTGGGGTGGGGGGGGGGGGTTGTTTGTCTTTAACTTCTAAGGTCAGGCTTTCACAACGGCTATGGATCCGCCTCTTGTTTGGGGCCGAAATTACAGCTGACACATGTGCTGACAAGATCGAGGCAATTATTGAGTTAGACAATGATCTACTGTACAGTGCAAGCGCTGCGGTTTTCTTTCCTAGACAAGGAGAGAGAGACGTTTGAGAGTTAGAAGGCCAGAAGAGATGCCCTATCCGTCCGTGAACCTGCTAGTTTTCATTCTTTAAACCATCCAAGTGAATTTGTCCATCAAAGTGGTTCTCAACTGGTGGGTCACAAACCAAAGAAAATATAGTATTCTAAAGAATAAAACAGAACAATCATGCATATACTGTAAAACATCTCAACTCATATTTTGTTTAGATTTTGAATGGGCTTTTTTGTGTTTTACGTATTCCCAATAGTAAAGAGAAAACTTGGCTACACTTTTATTCCGACTTTATTCTTTTATTCCACTTTAGACATTCTACTAAGTAAGTAACTTTGCAACTACATGTCAACTAACTCTCATTAGAGTATTTGTAGACTGTTAGGTTAGGGTTAGTAGAAGAAGTTGACAGATACTTGCAAAGTTTCTTATAGTCAGTAAAAAGTCTGATGGCGGACCATCAAAGTGTTAGCAGATATTAAGCAGACAGTCCACTAATACTCAAATGAGAGTTAATTGTAGTTGCAAAGTTACTTTTAATAGAATGTCTAAAATGGAGCACCAAAAAAGTGTTAGCGAAAACTTTTTATTGTTATTTACAACCAGTGCTTGACAAATTAATCTAAAAAAGTAATTAATTACTAGCTACTAATTAAATCTTCAACTGTAATTAGATTACTGCTATTAAAGTATTAGTTCACTTCTGAGTGAAATTTTCATGATAATTTACTCACCCCCATGTCATCCAAGATGCTCATGTCTTTCTTTCTTCAGTTGAAAAGAAATTAAGGTTTTTGAGGAAAACATTCCAGGATTTTTCTCCATATAGTGGACTTCAGTGGGGAACAAGGGGTTGAAGGTCCAAAATACAGTTTCAAAGCAGCTTCAAAGGGCTCTACATGATCCCAGACGAGGAATGAGGGTCTTATCTAGCGAAACGATCAGTCATTTTCTAAAAAAATAAAAATGTATATACATTTTAACAACAAATGCTTGTCTTGCACTAGCTCTGCAATCCGGACATATGACATAATCATAATCGTTACAAAGGTCATGCGTGACGTAGGCGGAAGTACTGAACCAGTGTCTACAAAGCGAACAAAGATTAAGCTAAATGCCCTTTGCAAAAAAAAGAAAAGGTAAAACAACGATGTCAGACAATTTTGAAGTTGGAGAAGAAAATTAGTTAAAGCTTTTCACCGTACTGCGGTACTTCCGCCTACATAATGTGCAGCACAGAGCAGTGCAAGACAAGCATTTGTGGATAAAAAGTATATACATTTTTTTGTTTTTTTTGGAAAATGACTGATCATTTCGCAAGACAAGACCCTTATTCCTCATCTGGGATCGTGTAGAGCCTTTTGAAGCTGCACTGAAACTGCAATTTGGACCTTCCACCTGGTGAACCCCACTGAAGTCCACTATTTAGAAGAATCCTGGAATGTTTTCCTAAAAACCTTAATTTCTTTTCAACTGAGGAAAGAAAGACATGAACATCCTGGATGACATGGGGGTGAGTAAATTATCAGGAAATTTTCATTCAGAAGTGAACTAATCCTTTAATTACATTTTCTAAAAAGTATTGCATTACTTATTACTAATCACTTTCTAAATTCCATATAAAACTCTGCCAGTTGAACAATACAAGGAGAAGGTTACATTACAAACATACATTTTAACACTAGATTCTCAATTTTGATAAATTTATTGTTTTATATAGTCTATTGTTTTATATAGTATTGTATAGTCTATACAGTAATGCAATTACATAAGAAGTAATTACATTGCATAAAAACTGAGTAATCCCTTACTTTACTTTTTCAAGGGAAAAGTATATAAATTACAGTAATACCCAACACCATTGACATCAAATATAGGGAATCAAAATTTTAACATAATTTTGGCACAAATTCATCAAGGAAAGACAGGATTAAACAAGAATAAAAATAGTTTAAGCACAATGGTTTTCATCCAAAACGTTAATATTTGATTTCAGTCAGCATGTCGAACACAACATATTGGGTCCTGTGGGTCCTGAAGCACCAACCACAACACTACGACCTCTTTATTTTAACGATTTAAGAGCAGAATAAGGTCCCTGCTGATTTTTCAGAGTCTGGACCTTCTAGATCAGGTAATTAAAAGGAGTAATTGACTTTTTCGGCTGAATGCTGTCAGGCATGTTCGATCAAAGTGGAGAGGAAATCTAGGCCACCAACTACAGACTCTCTCAAAGACACTTTCCCCTCATTACATTTAATAGACTGTAATGTTTCCACCTCACAAGAATACATATCTCCAAATCTTACTCACAAACAACACTGTAAATAAAATATACGGAGGCGTTGTTATTTTGGTGCCGGTTTCTAGGCCCTGTTCCAGTTCTGCATTTCATTACGAGACTCACTTTTATCCATTTGCAATCTGTTGTATGAAGAGTTTGTTAATTATATTTTGTGCAACCTAATGGGTTATGAGAACGGGACGGTTAGTGCAGTTATTAATATCAGCAAACTGCTCGCGCTTATCCACAGATGGTTTCGTGCCTGCAACGTCCTGCGGCCTTCTGTTATATCTCTAATCTATAATTATTATCTAACACTAATATTTATTTGGCCAGAAAGGCACTACTAATTATGCTGCAAACATTAAGCCATTTCCAGTCAAGGGTGATGAGCTTTTGAGTTTATAGTTACTACGAATCAGACAGTCAATCAAGCCAATCAATGTTGATGTTAAGAAATAAAGAGCAGTTTGATTCACCATTTCAAGGTTCGCAATTCTCCTGAATCATCCTGAATAACACAGATAAAATGGTTTTGCACAAACTTGTAGAGTCGACTGCTGTACAAAAAGGGGGATTTTTTAAAATAAACATTAAATATAGTCAATGTGTGTCCATAATATATAATTTATTATAATTTTTTATTTATATAAGAAACATTAAAATGGGATCATAATGCACATACTCTAACATTAAATTGGCTGTCAAGGCACCAGTCGCTATCCACATGGCCTGGATTCCAACCTGCCAAGTTCTTTATGGATGTTATGTTTAGACACATATGCAAATGAACCATAAGGGATTTGCATATTCATGTTGGACAACCAGTGCTACACCAGAGTCTGAGGTAACAAATCTTCCTCAGAGAGTAATTTAATTCTAATTTCAACGGATATATGACTCATTTTTACAAGCATAGAAAGAAGTTTTGCCAAGTGTCGCTCTGCCTGCTATATTTTTACTTCGTTGGTTGGTTTGCCAGCTTTTCTTAAATCAAACCATTTAAATCAATCCATCAAATATGAATCAACCAAGAGAACATACTTCTAAAATAATCTGCAATGTGCACTTGGTTTTAAATTTGTGAAAATTGTAGGCTATTCAAATTACGACTACATAGAGTTACTATACTTAGAGCTAAACTTTTCTTTCAAGTATTGTCCTCCTACGAATTACATAAATCTTCATAAGTGCCACTGATGGTATGTGTAAGGCCCTTGAATACGGCGCTATGATTCATTTAGATGTCAATGGCCTTACAGGTTTGATCTATACGGGAAAACAGCGCCACCTAGAGGTCGCATCTCACTCTAAAGTGGACCACAGAAGTCTGTCTTTAGGTTTTACTCATCAATATATAATTGATTTATTGAATAACTTATTTATAGCTCTTTTTTTCATCTAAATCACCTTTATGCACGCATTTGCTTCCTGGATTTCTGAAGTCAAATCCAAAAAGTGGAACAAGTCTTGACTGTTGCTGTTTCTCCCTGACTGCTCTCATTAGTACAGTGGCAGCACCTTAAACATGCATTTAATTAAACTCGTTGCCAACAGAAATGCATAAATAACAAATTCATACTGGTATATATATATATATATATATATATATATATATATATATATATATATATATATATATATATATATATCCTTATGACAGCTACTGTATAAAAAGCTTCCAAAATTAGAACCTATAGAGTTTTGTGCCTCCAACGTGGAAAAGAAAAGAAGAAAGCTATTAATTATTATCACTACTAACAGTACTATTACTAATAAGCTGTAAAGTAATTGTTCCAAATGATAAATATAGTAGTTTTGTAACACACATCAGAGCCCGAAAACAACAGATATGCACACATAAAATATAAAATCGAGCATGTAATACTATTCATTTATTATTAAACATTTACATAGTTGACATTTTATTCAAATTTTCACGTTTTAGATATTCTAAAATATATGAAATGTAAAAAATAATACATACATACATATAGCCTAATACATTATTTTTGGGGGATATGTTCTAATATTTTAAATATATTTTATTTCTAAACTTTAATATATATATATATATATATATATATATATATATATATATATATATATATATATATATATATATATATATATATATATTTATTTATTTATTTATTTATTTTATTTTTTATTTTTTTTTACAAAGATAATGTATGTAAATATACTCACAGTTATTCGCTCCCAGCGTGGTTCGTAGCGAGCAGAGGAGCGCGAACGCGTGGAGACTCAGCGCGTGCATCACCACCACCGTCATCGTCGTCTCTCCAAAAACTAAATAACGCTTATCCAAGTTGCACTATATTCCCAGCCAGTGAAAAAATAGCTCCAAAAAGCCAGTTCGGGTCCGGTTCGGGATCGGGTCCAGCAGCTGTTCGGCTAATCTGTCCAGTGATGAATCGAATGAGACACTCCCCCCATAGTTCCTCTTAAAGACATTCGTTAGGCTCTTCCCACGAGACTCTACGTACACTAAGTTTTTTTGCGGGTTTGCCTTGATGTCTTCAGATCTGAGTCATATTCCGAATTGTACATGTCCAGCTGAAGTCAAGAAGACAGTGAGGTCAGAGTGAGACTTGGTGCGTTTTGAAGCGCAAGACACAGCGTGGAGAGGTTGTGCGCTGTAAGCCGAATGATACGATCTGTGGAAAGCAGTTGAGTTTTGAGAGAGAGAGAGAGAGAGAGAGAGAGAGAGAGAGAGAGGGAGAGGTAAGCTGTAGAGCAGATTTCAGCACCACATATGTGGACAGCGCTCGCTGACGCGCTCCAGTTCTACACACGACGCGTTCTATCGCATTTCACGTTTAAACGCTTATAACGTCTGTTTTTTTTTCGCCGAATGCGTCTCAAATATTTGGGCTATATAATACTCTCATATTTGTCTGCTACAAATTAAAAAAAAAAAATAAAAAATTGAAAATTTACATCTGATCCTCAAGTAGAAAGAATGCTGAATAACCTACTCCCGATGATTGATTTTCCTCTTTGGAGACATAAAAATACGCACAAATGTCAATAGCTAAATATAGCATTATAAAGAATGCGGACAGATTTCTTTGGTCTTTAATGACTTTTGGAAACTTGGTTTAAAACACTGTTTGCCTTCTGAGACTCTTTGTGAGATTGTTTTTTTTTCCCCTTTAAGATCAATCTGAGTCTGAGAAATCTGTCTAGGCGAAACAATCGTGATATTACAAGGACAAGCTTTCCAGTGACCAAATAGATTGCTCACTGTAAACCTAAAAATCAAGTCTAAAGTCCCTTTTACATCAAGAATGATAACTATAATAATGACTAGAGTCCACACCAGCGGACGATATTGTGCTGGTTCTGTTGTCTGCCGCTTTAAACGCTAGAGGATGGATTCTGATTGGCAGTCAAGTTCATCATCAGCTGAAAAAAAAAAAAAAAAAAAAAAAAAACGTTCTGAAAGTGATTCCAATATCGTTTCTCTGTGTTGTTATCCTTACAGTTGTGGTGTGGACACATGCTTTCTTTTATATTTAGAACGATTTTTAGAACTGTATCTTTATAGTTTTCATTATAGTTTTCATCCTTGGTGTGAACGGGCCTTAAAATTCTAAAAATCAAGTGAAAGTTTATAGAATTTGTTTACTACACTCTTAAAAATGAAGGTTCTTTATTGGCATTTATGGTGTCATGAATAACCTTTAACATCCATGGAAACTTTCTATTGGACAAAAAGTTATTTAAAGTAGAAAAAGGTTCTTCCAGTTATTAAAATGTTAATAATAGTTCTAAGAATAGTTCTTTTAAGAACTGTTCACAGAAAGGTTCTCTGGGGAACCAAAAATGGCATCACTATTTTTATTTTTAAGATTGTAATATTAAAGCTTGAACAAACCCAAGGCTTTCTACCTTTATATCTGAGAAAAAAAAAAAAAAAAAAAAAAAAAAAAAAAAAGTTGTCTGAAAACAAGATTAATATCATTATAAAGTCCATTTTCTCCAGAATGCTAATGTGATGCATTCCCTTTGAGACTGGATAACTGAGGTAATTATTCTCTCTGTTATCTAAAACACAAAGGTGCTTGGTGATCCATCATGATACACTAAGGAGAAAATCAAGTTGAAGACATCATAATGTGACAGTTTTATGAACCCAGTCCAGCTGAGCACAAAGAAAGCTCAAGTTATATACGCATTAGTGTTAATGCATTTTACAGATGCGATGTTAATCTCTCAGCAGGTTAAAGGGCACAATGGCATGTGTTTGAGAGTGGATTATAGGAATCCAGACTCCAGGGATTAGAGAATTAATCCCAGAGGTCATTTGGACAGAGAATGATATTGTCCTCTATTCAAAAAGCAAAGATCCTCTTTGGTACAGTCTGCACACAGAGATGGTGGTCAACCATGGCACACTGTGTATCTACATCTTTTTCTATGTTTTTGTTCACAGATTAGCTTTGAACATCTCTTTCCAGATATTTCAAATGTTGCCACAATGGAATTGCAGTGATTTTGTCATTGAGAATTTTATAGTGCAGTGCAGCTATTTGAATGTGTTTATAGAAAGATAATTGTATTCATGCATACATACAACTGATGATTAATTAATATTTCATGTGTTCAGAAACATTAACAGTATTCTCTACAAAGCAGCCTAGAAGAATACTAAGCTTTTATGGACAACATTGAAAGGACAAATGTTAATAATAAACTCAGACTGTGATTTAATTGTATAAATATATCAAATGAGAAATAGATAAATTATTTTTTAATATGACATGACATACATATATACAGAAGCAGACCTAGGCAGGTGGAGCTGGGGGAGGTGGAGGGTTTTAGAGAAATATGATAGCATGTTGCAGGATCAGTTTACATTAAACAATAAACTATATGTTAGGGGTGTAACAGTACACAGAAGTCAGGGTTCGGTATGTACCTCGTTTCTGGGGTCACAGTTCTATACAAGTAATCCCCAGTGCTAGGTTTCATTTATTTTGAGTAGACAGTAGTGCAAATTACAGTTTGGCATTTAGTCCCCCCTGAGGTAGTTGGTAGAGTACAGCCTTGTTTAGTGTCATTAAAGGGTTAGTTCACCCAAAAATGAAAATTATCCCATAATTTCCTCAGCCTCAAGCCATCCTAAGTTTATATTACTTTCTTTTTTCAGCCAAACACAATCAGAGTTATATTAAAAAAAATATCCTGGCATTTCCAAGCTTTAAAAAAAAGGATGAATAGTAACTGAGATTTTGAAGCCCAAAAAAGCGCATCCATCCATCATAAAAAGTAATCCATATGGCTCCAGGGGGTTAATAAAAGCCTTCTTAAGTGAACTGATGTGGTTTTGTAAGAAAAAATATCCATGTTTATAACTTTATAAATTCGAATCACTGGCTTCTGTACGCGAGTCGAGCACCCGACATGTAATGTTTTGATGAACGGCAAAGTGCGGAGGATAGAGCAAAACAAAACACCGGTCACGAATTAGAAGTCTACAATGAGAATTTTTAAAGAGAAATGTCGGAGGAGCTTAAGTTTGTTGCCCAGACCTATTTGTTTGAACCACGAGAGGCATCTATTCTCGCCTAAGCTTACGCTACGCCTACGTCCTACATCCTTACATCATACGCCAGAACTCGACTATCTCATGAACACACGGATGGACGTTACCGGAAGCTAGTGATAACAGTTTATAAAGTTATAATTATGGACATTTTTCTCATAAAAACACATCATTTCGCTTCAGAAGGCCTTTCTGAATTGTGTAAGTATGTTGTGTTGGGTGCACAATGTCCACGACACAAATCGACACAATGCCAAATGATTTTGTCTCACTATAACATGGAAACAATTCATTTATGGTCATTTTTGGTTATACAGATAAGAGTAAGACATCAATCAAAACTATTTTTATAAACATGATGCTGCTTTCTGCTGTCCAGGTTTCCTTTCCATCTCTTCCTCTTCTGCTCTTTTTCCTGTTGTGGCAGTTAGCAAACAACGTTGCATTACTGTGCGCGACCCCTTCTGGACTGGAGTGTGGTCACATCGTCGTCTGGCTGTGAAGTCCCAAATAAATGTATATTTTATCATTTGCCTTCAAGGTACATTCCCCTATTTATTTTTTCCAAAAATATATAAATAAATAAAAAATTGTTATTTCAGACATTTTATTTCAATAAAGTCAAATAGAAAACATTATATATATGATGTGTGTATTATATATATATATATATATATATATATATATATATATATATATAACATAAAGTGATAAAATTGTTTTTTTAGTTAAAGGTGCCCTAGATTCAAAAATTGAATTTACCTTGGCATAGTTAAATAACAAGAGTTCAATACATGGAAAAGACATACAGTGAGTCTCAAACCCCATTGTTTCCTCCTTCTTATATAAATCTCATTTGTTTAAACGACCTCCGAAGAACAGGCGAATCTCAACATAACACAGACTGTTACGTAACAGTCGGGGTGTACGCCCCAATATTGCATAATGCAAGCCCACGTTTCCAACATTATGAAAGGGATTACACAAGGGCAGCCAGTTAACGTCTGGAGCTGCACACAGCCGAATCATCAGACTAGGTAAGCAAGAACAACAGTGAAAAATGGCAGATGTAGCAATAATAACTGACATAATCCATGATAGCATGATATTTTTACTGATATTTGTAAATTGTCTTTCTAAATGTTTCGTTAGCATGTTGCTAATGTACTGTTAAATGTGGTTAAAGTTACCATCGTTTCTTACTGTATTCACGGAGACAAGAGCCGTCGCTATTTTCATTTTTTAAACACTTGCAGTCTGTATAATGCATAAACACAACTTCATTCTTTATAAATCTCTCCAACAGTGTAGCATTAGCTGTTAGCCACTGAGGACAGCCTCAAATTCACTCAGAATAAAACTTTAACATCCAAATAAATACTCACATAATTCGAAGCATGCATACAGCATGCATGACGAACATCTTGTAAAGATCCATTTGAGGGTTATATTAGCTGTGTGAACTTTGTAAATGCGCTGTAATATAGTCAACAGCTCATGTGGCAGGGAGCACGCGATTTAAGGGGGCGGCACCGAGTGTAAATCAGTGCATTGTTAATGATGCCCCAAAATAGACAGTTAAAAAAATTAATTAAAAATTTTTGAGCTGAAACTTCACAGACACATTCAGGAGACACCTTAGACTTATATTACATCTTGTGAAAAAGCATTCTTGGGCACCTTTAAGTAATTTAGGTTTAAGATGGTTTTCTATGCCACATAATTCCAAAGTACATCTAGGATTTTACGACATACCTTCAGGAGTTCTCTTTCTCAGTCTCCTCATTGGGAATTCTTGATCTGCTCTCGCTGGAGATCCATTTCCTGTCTCATCGTTTTTTAACGTCCCAGCATGCTGTGCTATGATCATACTATTAGACTTACAGATTAGCAGCTTTTAATTTACTCTCCCAGCTCTCTCTTCCTGTCGGCTCCTCATGTCTCATGTCTTCCATCCGCGGTCAAGGTTCTCGCCTTCCACCTGCGGTTGAGAACGTTTGGATTTCATTTGGTTAACCTCACTTTAATAAGCTGGGTAATGATAGACTGGATGGGTGTCAGCAGTTGCATGAGGGTGAGATAAGAATGGTGTTGGGTAAGTGATTTCAGAACTGCATCTTGCTAAGATACAAGCTACTCATGGTTTAAAAAAGTTAACAGTCAACAGTCAAAAAGCTGCTACAGTAACTTGAAAGAAATGTGTAATTCATATACAGTAACTGAAAACATAGTTATGAGCACCAGTCTTTAATATTTTACATCATAAAAAAAGACAATGTTGGGCTGGTTATCAATAAATACATTTTTTCCTGAATGAATCTGACTTAAACACTACCTGTATGATTGAAGATTATATCAATTCACAGAGTAAAGTAATTATAGCAGAGAATGAAGTGTTTAGGATGAAGTAATTCGCTAAAATGAATCAAACATTTGAACAGACATGTGAACAAGGGAACGGTTTAGGATGAACCAGTTCAATCGAATTAAGCAGAGAATGAAGGATTTAGGATGAAGTGATTTACTAAAATGATTCAGACATTTAAACAAGAGGATAGTTTAAAATGAACCAATTCGCTAGAATCAGACACTGAAAAAGCATTTGGCTGTGTTACACTGCTACTTGTTGTAAAATTCAGCTTATCTCTTATATAAAAGCTATATATAACTATTTTGAACACAGCTGATCTATTGTCGTACTACTGAAAAATGCGTCACTACTTTAGTTAGTAACTCCTCAATGCTAGATGAGAAACATGCTAAGAAGGAGAGAAAGTGAGTCTTTCTCCAAAAAGGACACCGTGTTCATCTCCAGGAGCAAAGCTTTGGGAAGAAAGAGTGAGTGAGGAAAAAAAGATAAAAGATGGGAAGAGAAAGAAACGGGAGAAACAGACGGGGTAAAAAAAAGCACCTTCAGTTCCAGCAAAGGTGAAGCCACACACAGACAAAAGAGTAGAGCAAGATCAACCATTAATAAATAATGACATTATTTATTAATTACATATTGTGGATGATGTTTCCACTTTTTATGTTCTTCATTTTTTCCCTATATTTCAGTCCTTTGTCCTTTTGTGTGTGTGTGTGTGTGTGTGTGTGTGGGGTTATGAACCCTCTCTGTTCTTGGTTTTCCTCTGTCATTAAAAATTAAGAGGTTCAATATACATGTCCAGGATTTCATTATCGTTGAACTTGATGAAGGTTCATGCATCGATTTTAATACACTGGCCTGTTTGTCTCCTGTATATCTTATATCTAAAAAGTGACTAGTTACAACAATGAAAACAAATAGTCACTGGAAGTCATCAGAGACTCAGAAACACTTATTTTACAGCTGATAAAGGTCTTGTCTTCCTGATTCATTCTTATCTCAAATACCCAAAAAGCACCTCGGCTGCTCTGCAGAATCTTCAAGAGTTACTACCCTTTTAAAGTGTTTGTCTTTCATTTAAATTACTTGCCCCACTTCTGACTTTCCTGTTTGGTTGACGTCAAAGTGTTTTAGCTAATGCAACCTTTCTATGATCTTGTGAAAAGTTCAATGCTGGGTAGGGCTAATAATAAATAATAGTAGGTTAGAAAAAGCAGCATTACCTTTGGAATATGTCAAGATGCTCTCAAGGGTGAGCTTGATTTTCAGGCTTAACATCCTGGTCGAAAAGCCTCCACAATCCACTGCAAACTCACATTTAGGTATAGTCCCATTCTGGTATGAAACTCCTTCTTTTCACCAATGAATGCATGAGGAATAAAAGCCAGTTCTTGCACACTGAGAACCCTTTTGTCAAGTTCTGTTACGTAACAGTCGGGGTGTACGCCCCCAATATTTGCATATGCCAGCCCATGTTCAAGCATTAGACAAGGGCAGGACGTCTGTATGTGCACAGCTGAATCATCAGACTAGGTAAGCTAGCAAGGACAACAGCGAAAAATGGCAGATGGAGCGATAATAACTGACATGATCCATGATATCATGATATTTTTAGTGATATTTGTAAATTGTCTTTCTAAATGTTTCGTTAGCATGTTGCTAATGTACTGTTAAATGTGGTTAAAGTTACAATCGTTTCTTACTGTATTCACAGAGACAAGACTGTCGTTATTTTCATTTTTTAAACTCTTGCAGTCTGTATAATTCATAAACACAACTTCTCTACAACAGTGTGTAATGTTAGCTTTAGCCACGGAGCACCATCAAACTCATTCAGAATCAAATGTAAACATCCAAATAAATACCATACTTTAGACATGCTGCATGACGAACACTTTGTAAAGATCCATTTTGAGGGTTATATTAGCTATGTGAACTTTTTATGCTGTTTAAGGCAAGCGCGAGCTCCGTGGGCGGAGCCTAAATCGGCTCATATTTATGGATGCCCCAAAATAGGCAGTTAAAAAAATTAATGAAACAAAATCTATGGGGTATTTTGAGCTGAAACTTCACAGACACATTCAGGGGACACCTTAGACTAATATTACATCTTTTAAAAAGATGTTCTACGGCACCTGTAAATGTTCTTCAGATCAGCATATTGGTTTCAGGCACCAGTACAAACAGTACACTCTTACAAACAAAGATTCTTTATTGCCATCTATGGTTCCATGAAGATGGAAATTATTGTTGTATGGCAGGGGTGTCCAAACTCGGCCCTGGAGGGCCACCATCCTGCAGAGTTTGGCCCTATCCCAAATGGCACACTCCGGACTTGTGGACTTCCTCAGAGTCCACACTTTGGTGACGTCATGTAGTGCAGACCTATAGGGCCCTTGGCGCGAGTCCACGAGGGCGCATTGAGAGGTATTTTTGGGACAGACTTGATCGTCACGCCGGAAATAACGGTCTGGTTGTTTTTTGACAGGAGCTGCAGGTTCGGGGATAATATTTAGCATCGAGAACAGGTTTCTTTTCTTTTGCAAAATATTATCTCCATGCCAACTACACAGCCTGCTTTTGCTTATGCCACCTGGGCATTAGACAATATATACATGCTTATTTAAATAATGTATACAGTTGTAATAATACATAATGTTCCATTTGAACTAAGACTGCAATTTTAACACATAATAAACATGTGCGTGAGTTTCAGATGAATTTACAGGTTTAAATATAAATACTAGGTTTACATATGACTCAGTAAAGCCCTGACATTCGGTTCTATTTATTTAATGAATCATAATGCGATTGTATTATTCAACGCGCTATTATTATGTTTGAGATATCAACCACTGGATGATGATCATAATGTTTGTATAAACTGTAGGTAACAACTGGTAAAATGTACACCTAGGTCATAAAAACCGTAATGATACCTACACTTAAATATTTTCTTCTCAGCCATGTCATCAATTGCTCTTGAGCGAAATCTCCTCCCATCCGTTGTCTGATTGGCATTTCTGTGAGCCTGCATCTTTGCGGGCTTTGCGGAAGACCGCTTCAAGGGTACAAAGGGGGCGCTGCTGAGCACACTTCAGAGCGTTAAAATGCTGAATGGAATGGCCTACGGACTCGTAGACCCGGCGAGCATGTGCAATTTAAGTCCACAAGACCGAAAGTCCACATGAAGTGCGCCATTTGGGACAGGGCCCGTATCTCCAACTTACCTCAACACACCTGCCGGAAAGTTTCTAGTATGCCTAATTAGACCTTGATTAGCTGGTTCAGGTGTGTTTAATTGGGGTTAGAGATAAACTCTGCAGGACAGTGGCCCTCCAGGACCGAGTTTGGACACCCCTGTTCTATGGCCCACCCCCAAAGGTTCTTTATTGGCATCTACAGTTCCACGAAGAACCCCCTTTTAGAACCTTTATTTTTCACAACAAGGTACAAATTCACTTTTTCCAAAAACTTCTCTGTTTCTCTTTGGTGGAACAACCTTCGAGAAACAGCAAGAACATATTTTCTTTTACAGCTTTAGATTGAGTACCACTCTAGCTTACACCTGAAACTTTTGTACTTGGAACACCATTGACACCTATGATAAATGTATTGTGCTGTTCATCATTTGTAGGTTGGTTGGATAAGAGCATCTGCTAAACTTTATGTAGTCATTTTTTTTAGCCTCTTTTTGACAACATCAAAGAAGCAAAGTAAACATTGTCAACCAAATTAACCCACTTCAAAGTATAGGAGCTGGAACTGTTCTTCAACTCTGAAACCTGATAGACTCTCCTCATTCATCTGTATAGTCCAGCAGCAGATGGGTATTGACAGCTGGCTGACATCCAGTCAGGGAGAGCAGTGTGTGTTCACTCTCCTGGTGATTTCTGTCTGTCTGCATGGGTTCTTTACATCCGTGCGGAAGTGTATTGGACTTTAATTTGGGCTTCTGTTTGCTCTGGATAAGCGGTACAATCCCAGCTGTGAGAGCTACTGCAAAACGACAAAAGCAACTCTTCAAACTAGTTGTTTACATTTTTGGAAGATGGTGGTGATTGCTGGAGCAAAACTCACTACTGAAGGCTGTGCTGTGATGTTTGAAACAAATATGGGGCCACAAATGTGTGCATATTGTGCTATATTTAATAACAGCTTTGAATAAGCCTAATTAGATGTTAGAGCCAGAACTATCCATACTACATTTTAATGCTATATTAGAAATATTATAGCTCAGTGTTGTATTTATTTTCTATATCTAAACTTAATTTAAATTTACACTTAAAGCAACATACAATCTTTTGACATTTCAAGCCCTAGAGTTCTAGTCCCAGGAAACCCAAAGTCCAGAGTTTACTGTAGGGAAATCAGGGCTGTGCTGAAAATGGCAAGGAACCATCCTATCCGTCATGGATCATTGGCTTCTACAGAGAGCTCCGTGTGGGGGTTTGAAATCATCAGTACACTAATAGAGTGAACTTACCCAATGGGGTTTATGGCAGCCCATCAGACCAATGCTTATAGATTGCATTAGTGCCCGCCCACTTTTTCAGTGGCGCTGGTTTCAGAATTTTTTTTTTCCATTCATTTGTCCCATAAGGATTTCAAAAAAGTCTTTGTTAAAGTAGTATATGCCATGAACCAAGTCAACCAGATATAAGGTGGATCATAACAAGGACTTAAAAACAGAAAAAAATAAAAAAATAAATCTGTTCACTCCAAACAGAATCAGTATTTTAATGTTTCCGTTCTGCATTCCTTTTTTAACAGTACAGTTCGGTTTGTTTAGAAAGAGTAAAGGCTAATGTTTTATGTATTTGAGGAGCCGAGAAGTGTTTCAGTCTGGTGTTTGCCCTCTAATCATAGCCAATGCAGCTCTTGTACAGAAGATTTTGGCCAAATGTATTAAATGACAAGAAAAACTGCCAAATTAAAATATTAAACAGAACAATAAAATAACGTTATTAACCAGTTAATGGTCATTTCAAATAAGTGTTTCTATTAAGAATGACTGTTAAAAAAAATTGTTTTCGTTCCTTGAACTGGTTTGGAGCCCTGATCATAACATTACAAACTTTGATTTGAAGTAAAAAAGTATTCAGAAGTCAGACAAAAATACAAAGGTACAAAGACTGTTTACTTAATGACTTTGGTTAGGGAAAGAACTACAGTGCTCAAAAAAATTAAAGGAACACTTTGAAAAAACATCAGATCTCAATGGGGAAAAATACCATGCTGATATCTATATTGATATGGACTGGGTAATGTGTTAGGAATAAAAGGATGCCACATCGTTTGATGGAAATAGAGGACTGAATTCAAAGACACCCTGAAAATCAAAGTGAAAAAATTATGCAGCAGGCTAGTCCATTTTGCTGAAATTTCATTGCAGCAACTAAAAATGGTATTCAGTAGCTTGTATGGCCCCCAAATGCTTGTATTCATGCCTGACAACATCGTGGCATTCTCCTAATGAGACAACAGATGGTTTCCTTGCGTATTTCCCCCAAGATTGGGACAAGGGCATCACTGAGGTCCTATACAGTCTGAGGTGCAACCTGGTGGTGTCGGATGGACCGAAACATAATGTCCCAGAGGTGTTCTATTGGATTTAGGTCAGGCGAGCGTGGGGGCCATTCAATGGTATCAATTCCTTCATCCTCCAGGAACTTCCTGCATACTCTCGCCACATGAGGTTGGGCATTGTCGTGCACCAGGAGGAACCCAGGATCCACTGCACCAGCATAGGGTCTGACAATGGGTCCAAGGATTTCATCACGATAACTAATGGCAGTCAGGGTGCGATTGTCTAACCTGTAGAGGTCTGTGTGTCCCTCCATGGATATGCCTCCCCAGACCATCACTGACCCACCATCAATCCGGTTATGCTGAACGATGTTACAGGCAGCATAACATTCTCCACGGCTTCTCCAGACCCTTTCACCTCAGTCACATGTGCTCAGGATGAACCTGCTCTCATCTGTGAAAAGCACACGGCACCAGTGGCGGACCTGCCAATTCTGGTGTTCAATGGCAAATGCCAATCGAGCTCCACGGTGCCAGGCAGTGAGCACAGGGCCTGCTAGAGGACGTCGGGGAAGTCTGTTTCTCATTGTTTGGTCAGAGACATTCACACAGGTCATTTTGTAGGGCACTGGCAGTGCTCTGTTCCTCCTTGCACAAATGAGCAGATACCGGTCCTGCTGATGGGTTAAGGACCTTCTACGGCCCTGTCCAGCTCTTCTAGAGTAACTGCCTGTCACCTGGAATCTCCTCCATGCTCTTAAGACTGTGCTGGGAGACACAGCAAACCTTCTGGCAATGGCACGTATTGATGTGCCATCTTGGTGGAGTTGGACTGCCTGTGCAACCTCTGTAGGGTCCAGGTATTGCCTCATGCTACTGACCCTAGCCAAATGCAAAACTAGTGAAAAACAGTCAGAAAAGATGAATAGGGAAAAAATGTCAGTGGCCTCCATCTGTAAAACCATTCCTGTTTTGGAAGTCATCTCATTTTTGCACATCTAGTGCACCTGTTGTTTATTTCAATAACACCAAAGCAGTTGAAACTGATAAACAACCCCCTCTGCAGATCATTATCCCAGGAGTTTAACTGACTTGATGCTATTCTCTGATTAAAAAGTGTTCCTAATTTTTTTGAGCAGTGTATATAAAATTATGTTTCTCCAATTTGTTGTTGAAATATAATCATCAACACAGTGGCTGTCATAACTTGTTTTCATGATGGATTAATTTAAACATACATTAAATAATTGAGACATCACTAACAGGTTAAGTAAAATAATTAATATATAGGCTAATATAGTGCATATATTTAGCGAAAGAGTAATTTCTCTAGCGAACTAACAAGCTGTGGACATTGAATGACTTTACTGAGGTAATTCTATGCGACATTGTTTACAAGCTGTATTCGCCTGTGACTGACTGCGTTCGTCTGACTGTATGCACCGAACAGTGATGTCCATACTGTGGCGGGCCATCAAATGTTTTGAAGGGGCACTTCAGGTCACATGGAAGAATCCCTCCTGCACGCCTGTGCTGGAAAATAGCTGGCTAGGTGAGGGAACATCTGTTTTCAATGGATTCTGTCCCACCTCGCTGGGAAGCCAGATGGAAAGAAAGGGAGATAAAAAGGGAAGGAGAGGATGTGTTGAAAAAGGCATCTATAGAGAGAAAAGGCATTCAGAAAAGTGACTAATTACGCTACTGATGTCTGAATTCAGACTGTGAAAGTGAATTACACATCTAACAGGCTGTGACTCTAGAGAACCGGTGTTTGGCTCCTTTGATTGCTCAAGGTATTACAAATATTTCACAGGTTTTATTTCCCCTGAAAGAAGAGCCGGACGTGCTTCCCATAGATCTAAATTCACTTAATCTCGTTAAGCAAGATGCAATACAGTTCGGCTGACAAAGCACTTCAGCCTTAATGGAGATTCTCCTCAGCCTGACGACCGTTGGCTTGTGATTCCGAGAAATCGACACTCATTATCTGGATCTGGTTATGGTGCGACAGCCTGACATTCCAGTATTGCGGTTTTGTGGGTAAATTTACGGAACGCTCCACCCGTTCCCGAAGAAACGCCATTAACCTCCTACATTAGCTAACCCTGAGCATATGCTGGAATTTATTAACTTTTACGACCAATGATTACGACGATAATTTCCATTATAAAGCCATTATGAGGCGCTTCAGTAAATGCCTGAGATTTGTCACATAATGGAGGAATTACCCAACAGTTCAGTCATATTGAATAGCTGCGGGCCTTTGTATGGTTAACATCATTTTGAAACGAAGTACAGAGAGTATCTGAAGAAGGTGAGCAGGTCAGCAATGAGCTGATTTTTTTGCATTGGGTAAAGCTGAATGATCCATTTCTCCATTTAACTACAGCATGTTCATGTACATCAGCTATTAAAACATGAATGTGCAGATAAAACTAAATAAACAGAGCATTATGTTCAGCTCATACCATTTGGATTGTCCTTCATCCCCTAGAAAAGAAAAAAAAAATCACATGACAGGTCTTTAATATTTCATTTTATTCTCATAGACTGCAATGCAAAATCATTAGAGAGCAAATGGAAATTTCTGGTTATGTTTCCATCTACTTAGATTGCTCACCTGAACAGATTCCATTAATCTCAAATGTACCTCCTCAGAAGTTTCAGAATAGATCTAAATAATGTCTTTGCTCAGGATATTTCTGCAATCAAAAATCATATATATTTCAGTACTCAACTTCTACAGTTATCCACAACTAAGGAAATCATAAATGGAAATCTCTTTACTAACTTAGTAATTTCTCTTCGAAAGCAATGAGATTAAACGGCAAAAGTCTTAAGCATCTGAGATTTTCTCCCATGAATTCTCTAGATTTCCCAAAATCTGCAAAATCAAAAATCAGATCTCAGTATGAAAATTTCTCTTCAAAATCTTTCATGAGAAAGTGATCTGTGCTACACTATCCACATTCATTTGTATATTCTTATTTTGTCAACAATTGTCTAGTCTGGCATAGCCAGACCTTCAGACTGATGGCAGAAGATTTGGACTCTATCGCAGCTTTCATTGGCCAAGAACCGCCCAAGAGAACGTTTGACTGACATGTAACGCAACCAATCACAGTTCATTTTGTTCCACGTCATGTTTAGGGGCGTGAAAACGTAACGTTGGCATACCTACAATAACAGACCGGCGTGCATCTAATAGATTATTCATTCAAGAACGTTGTGCAAGTTTAATGCAACAATGGAGCCACGAACTTCACATACTTTTGAAAAAGTATGTTTAGTTGATCCTGGAAAGCTCTCATTGTTACAGCTGTAAACATGACACCATTCTCCCATGAGGGGGTTTTGCGTCATGGCATTTGTTTCCAGGGTGACCGTTAAAGAACGCAACACACACGTCTCCCAGACATCCTGTAGAATTCAACCAACCAGATGACGACTTCGAAAATCCTGAAGTGTTTCCAGTTAAAGGGATAGTTCACCCAAAAATGAAAATTTGATGTTTATCTGCTTACCCCCAGTGCATCCAAGATGTAGGTGACTTTGTTTCTTCAGTAGAACACAAATGATGATTTTTAACTCCAACCGTTGCCAAGTGCAAATGAAACCCTGCGGACTGTGACGACACATTGATGTCCTAAGACACGAAACGATCGGTTTGTGCGATAAATCGAACAGTATTTATATAATTTTTTAACTCTAATACACCACTATGTCCAACCGCGTTCAGCATTCGCTTAGTGATGTCTGATCGCGCTCTGACAGCGGCAGTGATGTCTCGCGCATATACTTCAATGAGAGCGAGACATCACTGCCGTTGTCAGAGCGTGATCAGACCTTACTAACGAGTGCTGAACGCGGTTGGACATAGTGGTGTATAAGAGTTAAAAAAATGATATAAATACTGTTTGGTTTATCGCACAAACCGATCGTTTCGTGTCTTAGGACATCAATGTGTCGTCACGATCCGCAGGGTTTAATTTGGACTTGTCTATGCAAGTTTTATTTACTCTTATAGTAGAAGTTCCCATCCACTAGCATTATTTGACTGACAGACGGCAACAGTTGGAGTTAAAAATCATCATTTGTGTTCTCCTAAAGAAACAAAGTCACCTACATCTTGGATGCGCTAGGGGTAAGCAGATAAACATAAAATTTTCATTTTTGGGTGAACTATCCCTTTAAGTGAGCCATATGCATCAGACGTTCAGCCAACGGTCCGTGGGCGTGACGTCTGAGGCTGAGGCTAACAATTGTCTAATGTGTTTTCATTTATCCAAGTAATATCACATAGTTTTTGAAGACATCTCAATCTAAAAATTCAGATCTCAATATAAACTCTTAAATTATCAAAACCAAATGATTATAATGATAGTTTCTCCTTCACGTCCATGAGATAAAATATATACGGCAAATTGGGACATAATTCACCCTTTTTCCAAACAATAAAACCCCCTAGTAATCTTATAGCTTTTGATGAAGTCTCAATATGTCTCAGATATGTCTCAAACAGTGCCTAGTTAGCAAAGTCTAAAAACAAATGTCAGAAATTTAAATATGAATGTCATATTTTCAGTATGCCATGCTACTCTTTGCAATACCTTCTGTTCTATATTACCATTCCACATAAGACTACAGGTGTCAGAGTTACTTTCCTCTGGAGATCTAGGTCCATCAAAATGGAAAGGCAGGAATTCTACGGTTCTTTATACCAGCTTCCTCTAATACGTTGTCTCCTTCTTTTTAATTTCCCCTCTTGTTAAATTGAAAGAGGCTTTTTTTTTCCTGTCTCTGCAGCTGTCACCATGGCATTTATGTCTATGTTGGACTTCAATAGGTCGAAGCACTGTTTATCAGACGCTTCTTTTCCTAAAAGAGTTTCAGACTCACCACCACTCATGTGTCGTCCGCCCAAGGGAAGCTCAGGCAGTTTGTCAATAGGCCCATTATGCGACCTGTCAAGGAATATGACAAGAGCCCATGGCTCTCTCAGTTACTGTCTGGGTATTGAGAACCTCACAAGAAAATGCCACACGTTCCTACAAGAATTAAACCTTGTAGCGGTGAGCTATTTTTCTTATTATGATAGCAAAAAGAGAGATACGGTATCTCTTCAGAATAACCTCACTGGAGGTGCCTTGGAGTGCTATTTCAACAAGGTTTTCCTGTGCTTTACCATAATGTCTCTAAAAATGTAGCCCTTTTTAAGATTGTTTCAGATAATTTCTTAAAGCCTTGGTTATTTCCAAACAGTATTCGGCTTTGGGAACATCACAATATATTAGCATGTAAAAACTCAAATGTGACAATTAAACAACAAACTAATGTACATGCATACCCTTGTGAAAAAGAAGTACAGATGTATCAGCCAATTGGTATCGGCCGATAAAAGCAATTATATTCACTATCAGAAGATTGTTTAAAAACAGCTGATGATAAGGGCCGATTACATCCTGTCAATCAAAAGGGGGCAGAAAGACATGTCAGACTGGAACTCCTACTATGTGAATTTTCCTAAAGTATACTTAACCACATGAACTTAAAGTATACTTATTTTCGTAAGGGCGGTCCAGTGCTAAAGACAAATCTCTCTCTTCTTCTGGCCTCCTGGGCTTCCCGGAGTTGGTACAGTTGTGCAGGGAGGACAGTGTTGTTCATTAGCTAAACAGGGTCAATGCTGTTTCTTTCCCTCCCACATCCACCAAATCAGCTACACTGCCGGTTCCCCAGCAGCGGCCCACACAGCAGGTGTTTATGGGTAATTGCTGTGTTTGGCGCTTTAGATTGTTTGTGCTGATGGTGGCGGTTCCTTCCCAGGCATGACTATAATTTTAGGATAAACACTTTGCTACTACGCATACATTTTATACGCATACAACAGCAGAACAGCACTAGTTGGTGGTGGTCCAAGACAACGGTTTCAAACCACTGTTCAGGTGAAGGTCACAATTTGCAGGGGAAAAAATGTAAAATTAAATGCCTTTTCCTATAAAAATAAATAAATATTTGGATCTACTTGAATCCACTTGCTTCATGAATTTTCTCTGAAAGTTTACTTAAAAATCTCCCAAATGTAACCTTCATGAACATAAAAACCCATGAGCTTTTGTTTCTCCATTCCGGTCAACTCTTCTGGGGTATTTGGAGGGCTTCATCTCATCTAATGACCTCCATCCGACTGAAATCTACATTTCGTGGATAGCGTATGCCAAAATACTGAGGGTTAGAGTTGCATTAGACCGGCTCTCTACACAATACTGAACAAATAAAGAATGGATATAAGAGATCTCAAAACCATCCATCCAGCTGTACCTGAATTAGTCTTCCAGCTGGGCCAATCTGGCGAACGTGTGAGAGAGAGGCGAACGCCTGAATGTATTAGTGGAGTTGTAAAGACACCTGGAATGAAACAAAAATAACTGTTCTACTTCCACCCTGGTATTTTTGATGTATTTTCACTGAATCCACAGGTGGGAACTGTTGCATGTGACAAGTGTGGTATTTTAAATTCTTCTCAGTGCTGCCGTTCCTGTTGCTGCAGCCAACGACCTTAAAAAGCACAAGAAAGACTTAATCAGAGAGTAAAAGTTTGAAAATCTCATCTCATTAAGTTGTGTACCAATAAAAGCTATTTGGAGCACCTAAGATAAGACCAAAATGCATCTTCTTTTGTTGGTTATAGGTTATTCATGTAACATTTTTGTTTCTGCAAATTATTGTACTGGTTGTGCTATAGGTATCCCCATTAAAGGGATAGTTCACCCAAAAATGAAAATTCTGTCATAATTTATTCCCCTTCAAGTTGTTCCAAACCTGTATACATTTCTTTGGTCTGCTGTACACAAAGAAAGATATTTGGAAGGATATTTGTAACCAAACAGATCTTGCCCACCATTGACTGCCATAGTATTTATTTATTTTTTTCCCTACTATGGTAGTCAATGCTGGGCGAAATCTGCTTGGTTACAAACATGCTTCCAAATATCTTTCTTTGTGTACAGCAGAACAAAGAAATGTATACAGGTTCGGAACAACTTGAGGGGAAGTAAATGATGACAGAATTTTAATTTTTGGGTGAACTATCCCTTTAAGAAAGTAAAATCTATAAATAAATTAAAGGGATAGTTCACTCAAAAATTACAATTCTGTCATCATTTACTCACCCTCAAATTGTTCCAAACCTGTATGAATTTCTTTCTTCTGCTGAACACAAAAGAAGATATTTTGAAGAATATGGGTTGATGGGCCCCAATGACACTATGGAAAAATACTATGGAAGTCAATAGGGCCCATCATCTGCTTGTTTACAGACACTCTTCAAAATTCAGACATTTATTTTTAGATTTGCTGTAGTGAGAATACATGATTACAAAGTTTTGATATACTTTAGGCCAGTGTCACAGAATATTATGTATTACAATTAAATATAATTTACCATTCAGTCCACGGGAAAAGGCACCTTCTTTCCCTGCTCCATTTTTATTTGCAACTCAGAACAGACCATCCATAAATGCCCCACCTGTGAAGGAAGTTTCATTAGATTATTTATTTGTTTGTCTGTTAGAGGAAATGAGAAGAAATGGAACTGACCTTGCCAGCCAAAATGTTTCTCTTAATAGATAAGGCTGGCTGGATATGCTGTCCCTGGGCTATTGTATTTAATGAAAATGAAGACCCTCTGTACCCCGCAGAGGACTCTGCAGGTGCCAAGCTCTGATCTATTATTCTCAGAAAATGGCACAGAGAGTGAGGCAGACCACCGTTTTTCAGTTGTCGTATGAAATTTTCATCTGCTCTCTTCTTGAATTCCGTTTCCTGACGTACAATCATACTTGCATCGCTCTGAATGAAGCATTCCAGCATCAGACACTTACATTAATCTTCGTCTTGGATTGAATTTCACCAGCACTGATTCATTATCGAAGGTCCCGGTCAGGCCAGAGCCAGGGCTGACATGCCTGCACGAAACCAGCCCATAATGCTTAGGTTGCAACTGCATCGATCTGAAACAGCCAAGGAAAGATCATCACATACCCGGCCAGCGATTGTGGCTGATAATCAACCCGCAAGAGTGCCGCCCCCAGAAATTGAGAAACTGCAAAACGACCGAACAGCAAAGAACCACATGGCTATGGGTGGCACGTGAGTTCATGGAGTCAGACATGCTACATTTCATACTTAATACTGTAAGTATGCAAATGCATGTGCAAATATGGCTCGTGCACTGGAATAGTGCAGTTAACGTACATTTTTAGTTGTAAACATGTCAACATAACTAAAGTAACTAAAAGCTTTTGTTTTCACTTTTGCGTAAAGTTTGTTACAGGTGTAAAAATTAAACATTAGGTTTTTTGTTTGTTTGTTTGTTTGTTTTTCTTGTTAAAAATAGCAGTTTTTAAATAACAAAATATGCCAGATTTGCTTTTTTTGTTGTCTTATTGTAAATAATATGAATTTTTATGCCTGAATCAAATTTCATGCAATGACTTTATGTAAACACTAACATATTTTTTCTTGCCTGGAAAATCCAGCCTCATAACTGTACCAGCGGATGAGTCTGGTCGGCCATTGAATCAATAGAGGGTATGCACGTGACGTCACTGTCGACCGTTACGACTGCGGTCACGGCCACTGAGTGGCAAAAGACTGAAGGGTCTCGCACACCGAACGCGAAGCTCAGCGCCTCGCCACGTCTTTAAAATTCGAACGCATTGTTTTCTATGAGTGTACGCACACCGGCGGCGACATTCGGCGCCTGTCCGCGGCGCCCAGCTACGACTCAGAAAAAAATTTAAAACAATGTGTTCGAATTTGAAAGAGGTGTCGCGGCGCTGAGCTTCGCGTCCGGTGTGCGAGCCCAGTGAGCAGCAGCATTGGTTTTCAGCGTGAATGAACGAAAACGAAAAACACACAAAACATCCAAAAGGGGAAAGAGCTTTGTGACTGACTGTACAAATAGCTTTGACACAAACCCTGAGGTATATATTTAAAAACTGCAGAAAGCAACAGGGAAACAAGCAAATGGATCACTGCATTCTCAGAAACAGCTCGACTCCAGGCAGAGAAACATGTTTTAATTATCATTTTGTGTCAAATTGTTGGATTTTGAGGTAAAATCATACCGTATATATTGTATTGTTATATATTAGTTTGACAAGTCATCTATTAATTATTTTCCATCTTATATTCTGCATAATTGGGTGTTTTTCAATAATCAACACTGACAAAAACTATACTATAAAACTATATATGTTTTAGGGCTGGACAATATGACGACATAACATTGATATAAGTGATTAGGCTACGCGGATTTAAACCTACCGATATTGTAGTTATATAAAATATTCACAGGCAGATTTGCTTTATGTGTCTCCCCGCCGTCGAAATCAGGCACATATAAATGTCAGGAAACACGACTTATGCTGCATGTCAATATCCATGGATTAGGTTTATTTGACAAGTTGTAAGGAACACATTCAATTCCAACCTTTAGTGTAATTCGTTAGTTTTACTCGCGTTTTCGCAGTTTCCCCTGTTAAATTCAGTCACGCAGCAGGTTCTTTTTGCCACTCAGTCCAGGGAGTGACGTCGATGCATACCCTCTATTCGATTTCTAGGGCGGAGCAAATCCGAGCAAACAGGAAGTGGAGTAAACCAATCAGAGAAGGGCGGATATGACGTTAGCAAAGCGACAAGAGAGTCAACAGCGAAAAGTAAATAATTAATGTGTTTTTGGTCATTTAAAACAGAATTCACGGCTGAATAGAATAAACTCTCGGGTCTCCCGTGCACAATCTTTGTTGATATTGAAGGGACTTTCGCCGCACTAGAGTGACGCTGTTTGCGTCACTGAAATAAACGGATCTGATTGCACTGTACGGTTTGGAGTT
The DNA here is from genome assembly GCF_018812025.1 of Megalobrama amblycephala. Taxonomy (NCBI): domain Eukaryota; kingdom Metazoa; phylum Chordata; class Actinopteri; order Cypriniformes; family Xenocyprididae; genus Megalobrama; species Megalobrama amblycephala. Next base: position 26,547,114 of record NC_063045.1, read on the forward strand.
GACTCGAATCGCGACGGAGGGCGGATTGACCAGGGGTGCGTTTCCCGAAAGCATCGTTGGTGAACCATGGTCGTAAGTCCCATTGAACTCTATTGGTAAGGACGGAACTTGCGACCATAGTTCGCTTTGGGAAACGCACCTCAGACTGATATATCTTGTAGAAGATATATCAGTCTGGCCTTGCCAGGCAATATTCACACTTCACAGTTCAAGTAAAACTTAAAATAATGCTAAAAAACTGTCAAATGAATTTTAGTAAAAACGCATAAGCCTCAATTGATTAACTGATGCGTGAGACTAAGCTTATGCAGTTTGTAGACATAAGACTTGTCAAAAAGTCGAACCACTGATTCAAAATAAAAGATTTGTAACGCTTTGAAGCTTCATGTGGCAGTGTTTTTAAATCACCCATCACTAGATATTGTTGAACAAGAAGTCGCTTTTTTTTTGGCACACTAAAAGTATTCTCGTCACTTTATAATATTAAGGTTAAACCACTGTACTCACATGAACTGTTTTAAATATGTTTTTAGTACCTTTCTGGGCATTGAAAAAGGAAATGATCTCGCTGGCAATACAGGCCTCACTGAGTCATCGGATTTTATCCACAATAACTTAATTTGTGTTCCAAAGATGAACAAAGGTCTTATGGGTGTGGAACAACATGAGGGTGAGTAATTAATGACATAATTGTCATTTTATGGTGAACTAACCCTTTAAGACTTCTATATGTAAATGACCTCTTAAGATTGACTAACGTCAGCAGCATGGTTCACATTAGTCTCACTCTTATTTCAAAAGAGCAAGACAAAATGTACAGTTCCCATGATACATAGATAAACAAACAAGCCACCAATGCTGGAAGAAATAAGTAATGGTTTTGGGACAGATGGGACAGTATCACCTCAATCCATGTCTGACTCTACATGCTTTGTTTTCTGTATGAGAGAACAGAGTAATGCGGTTATATGGCTGTTTTCAGACTCATGCAGGATCCATTCGAAAGAAACACATTACAAAAATGAAGAAAGAGAGTCCCATTATCGCTAAAATGAATATAGAGTCAGCAGCACTTGTGAAATATTTGTTTTTCTTCTCTATATCTGTTCTTTGTCTACATTATTCTGCAACATCTCACTGGAAATCTCAGTGCAGTTCAGAAGTGTGCTTCATAAACGAAACCTTGACAGCCGCAGCATCTTCCTCTGTGGTAGAGCCAATATTTGTTCTGAGACGTTCCTGCATGTCTCTGGGCTGTGCATGAAGATATCCAGGAATAATGGCTGAGGAATGTTTCCCTCTCTTAGGACTGACCTGAATTTTATTACAAAACCTTGCTGCAAAGAACCTGATGATGAACATCCAATAGGGCAGCACAGTTCGCTATTTATGACACAGCGCTTCCCTGCCACTGATGGAATTAAATGGTTTAAATTTGTTCAATAAATAAGAATCAATAAATGTACATCAAATTAAATCATTTAGACTGAAAAACTACAAAAGCATTAAATAATGTTATTCTTTAAATATTTTTGGAATTAAACTGCCAGTAGGTGGTGGCAAATGACCGTCTAATGAGTGTGTCATTGATTCATTCTATAAAATGATTCATTCAAACAGCTGATTCATTCAAGAATGTTGTTTATGAATGGGCCATTGAATGTTTGACTCAACCGAATCTTTCAAAATGCTGAATCATTCAGTAATTGCTGTAAGACATGATATGGTTCTGATGTGATCTTTGTTTGAAACTATATTTTTGCTGCTGAAATAGAACAAAAACAGTCAATATTGATCCTAAAATGTAAGTGACCTTATTTTAACTACTGTTTATTGATGTGTTGTATGATATCATTCAGTGTCACATTTTCAATCGTGATTGAAATCATATGTATAAATCATATGTTTATCATACTGTATGTATCATATGTTATAAATAAAAAAAACTCCATATTTTGAATTTTTACAGCATTATTTTAATTCAGTTTCTTTGTGTGTGCTTCTCTCATTCTCTTTCACTTGCCCCTTCAAATAAATCCACTTGTCCCGACAAGCATTAATGCCGAGTCCTGGTAAACCTAAGTGCCGGGGCTCAGCCCTGGACGGCCCTGGCCCAATTTCAACCCTGTTTATGACACAACGCTTGCCACACCATTGATGGAATTTTCCATAATTTATAACCACACTTCCCCACCATTGATTGAATATTCTATCATTTGTGACACAACATTTCCATGCCATTGATGTAATTTTCCATAATTTCTAACAACGTTTCCCCGCCATTGATGGAATTTTCCTTAAGATTCTTGTTCTTAAAGGTGCCCTAGAACCAGTTTTTACAAGATGCAATATAAGTCTAAGGTGTCCCCTGAATGTGTCAGTTAAGTTTCAGCTCAAAATACCCCATAGATTTTTTTTAATTAATTTTTTTAACTGTCTATTTTGAAGCATCATTAACTATGCACCGATTAAGCGTGTGCGGCCCCTTTAAATCTTGCGCTCCCTGCCCCTCGAGCTCTCGACTATTATACAGTGCATTTACAAAGTTCACACAGCTAATATAACCCTCAAATGGATCTTTACAAGATGTTCGTCATGCATACTGCATGCATGCGTCGGATCATGTGAGTATAGTATTTATTTGGATGTTTACATTTGATTCTGAATGAGTTTGATAGTGCTCCGTGGCTAACGGCTAATGCTACACTGTTGGAGAGATTAATAAAGAATGAAGTTGTGTTTGTGCATTATATAGACTGCAAGTGTTTAAAAATGAAAATAGCGACGACTCTCTGTGTCTCCGTGAATACAGTAAGAAACGATGGTAACTTTAACCACAATTAACAGTACATTAGCAACATGCTAACGAAACATTTATAAAGACAATTTACAAATATCACTAAAAATATCATGATATCATGGATCATGTCAGTTATTATTGCTCCATCTGCCATTTTTTGCTATTGTCCTTGCTTGCTTACCTAGTCTGATGATTCAGCTGTGCACAGATCCAGACGTTAATACTGGCTGCCCTTGTGTAATGCCTTGAACATGGGCTGGCATATGCAAATATTGGGGTCATACATATTAATGATCCTGACTGTTACGTAACAGTCGGTGTTATGTTGAGATTCGCCTCTTCTTCGGAGGTCTTTTAAACAAATGAGATTTATATAAGAAGGAGGAAACAATGGTGTTTGAGGCTCACTGTATGTCATTTCCATGTACTGAACTCTTATTATTCAACTATGCCAAGGTAAATTCAATTTTTCATTCGATGGCACCTTTAAGATTATCTTAAGAAGTACTAAAGAAGAATTTTTAGTATATTAAGTACAAAATTAGTACACCAAAATGGAGCACATTCAGTACATTATAGAAATGTACTTTTTTTTTTTTTTTACCTGGGTTTCCCCACCATTGATGGAATTTTCCATCACTTATGACAACACTTCCCTGCCATTGAAGGCATTTTCCGTCATTTAAGCCACAACGCTTCCCCGCCATTGACAGAATTTTCCTTAATTTATGACACAACGCTTCCCAGCCTTTGACGGAATTTTCCGTCATTTATGACACAATGCTTCCCCACCGTAAAGAGACCGTAAAAGTAATCCATAAAACGAATCCATATGAATTGAGTGGTTTAGTCCCAATTTTCTGAAGAGACTCCATCACTTTATATGATGAACAGATTTAATTTAGGCTTTTATTCACATTTAAACATTGATTCTGCTTGCAACATTAAGTCTATAGCGACCCTAAAACAGAATAAAAGTGTGTGTGTGTATGTGAAGACAGAACTGATCTTATATTGCAATAGAGAATTTTTTTTTTTTTCCACAAACTAGCCAGATTCCAACAGAAGAACAAACTGTACGGTTTGTTTGGAGACTATGCTTTTTGAAGAGGGCATAAATCTCTTTCGAAGGTCTTTTTCAAGTAGATAATGCTATAATGCAATATCCTCACACTTTCTCTCACACACACAAACATTATTCTCACAAATTTTTACTGTGAAGTTCCCAAGCACTAGAAATTCTAAAATTTATGAGGGCCACACACTTAATCAGCAGAATTATACACATACTGATAATATTGTGTGATAAATCACATTTCCTGAAGAACATGTGAGTGCACTACCCTGTGGAAAACTCAACACCATGATGTGCTGTGTCTGAAATAGAATTGCTTACATATTGTATGCACACAAAAAAAAGAAAGAAAAAAAAAAAAAAAGTACAAGCTTTGAATATTGGCTAGACAAAGCTTTGTTTAAAGTTTAAAAGTTTAAAGGGGGGTCTTAAATTACTTCAAGATTGTTTTACAGCAAGCTTCAGTTGGTAGGAGGTTCTCAAAAACATGAACTGCCAAATCTAAAGCTAAAGAGAAAAATCATGGGTCGGATTTAAGATCACGTCTAGGAGTTTATCTACAGCGAATACAGATCTGACAACTGACACGTCTAACAGGAGTTTCAAAATGCTGAGCACACAAGAGTTTATCATCTTATGCCATGTAAGTGTAGAATAACTGCCCAAATTATCCCCATGTTATTCATTTACACTACATGAACTGCACTGCGATGGCCTCCTGGCTAGGTTCTGCATGTTTAAAGGATGAATTTGAATTTTAGTCATCTTTTCATTTTTTTCCTGTACTGTTTTGCCGAGGGGTACAGATGGCCTCCGCTATACCTCCTGCTAGGTGCATAATGTAGCTTATTTTGTGTTTTTGCACCACTGTGATGCTAAAATAAACAATGGATGAAAAAAAATTGCATAATTAGTTTTATTTACACCATCTGATCGATGCGGCTTGAACTCCCAAGATCCATGGAGACTCTTCAGTCTGCCTCAAATTGACGAAACTGTCCTGTTTACTGATTAATTGAGATCCTTCGATTAGATGTCTACTCTTCTTTGGACTGAGATGCAGAACAGATTTGATGCTTGATTTAAGCATGATGTTTTGCATTATTGTAGACACAGATGTGGCGTTAAAAAAAATATTTAATGTAAAAATGAAAATGCTACATTTTCATGCTACTCTTCTACTGGTCGCCAGGGCCAGTCAAGCACCAAAAATGACAAAATAGCACCATATATGTAAAAACAATTGTAAAAACAATCCAAAAAAATTCCAAAATGTAAGCTAAAAATCTTTACCTAATTAGCCATAGTTCAAGTCAAAATAGTGACATTGGGCCCTATTTTAACGATCTAAGCGCATGGTCCAAAGCGCATGCCACAAGTGCACTTAGGGCTTGTCCGAATCCACTTTTGCTAGACTAAGGCCCAATCCCAATTCTACCCCTTACCCCTTTCCCCTTCCCCTTTGTTTCGCGCGTTCACGTGAAGGGGTAGGGGTGTCCCAATTCTCATTTGGTTGGAGGGGAAGGGGTAGGGGGAAAGGCCAGGTAGTCCTTCAAACGAAGATTTTTCGGGACCACACTTCAGACGAAGGGGTATGATAAATTTCCAACATGGCCGACCGAGCGAGCAGAGAGACCCATAAATGTAAGTATTTTTTTATGGTAAACAGTATATTAGTAATAAATAATCACATGTTTTATGTTGCCTTTAATCTTGTGTTCATGTTTACGGTTATGTTCTCCGAAAAAAGATTTGTTAAAATCGCTATGAAAAAAGTTTGCTAATGTTTTTTACTTTATGATAGTTCCACAACATATTTTATTTATATTTTATTGAAACCCGCGTTGATTTGACAACATAAATTCAAATCCGGTGGCAGCTAACTTGTCTTTTTGTCATGCCTGATTAATGTATTGTTTTGTTGTGGTTACGTCCATAAATACGTGTACGTTACATGATATAAAGCTATCGATGGCATCTTAGAAGTGTGTGATAAACATCGGCGCGTCTATGACGTAGGAGCTAGCGACGACTTATGATGACGTGTAACGGTCTAGTAGTGGTGTCCCATTTCTTAGGGGAATATTTTCAGCCCTACCCCTTGACACTCTGTTTCAAGGGGCAAGGGGAAGGGGAAGGGGTATAAAATAGAATTGGGATTGGGCCTAATTTAACGATGGGAAAAATGGTCGTCGCGCCTGGCGCATGGTCTAAAAGGGTTGTCCCTATTCTCTTAATGAGTAATTGGTGTGTTTTGGGAAATAAACCAATCAGAGTCTCATCTCCCATTCGCTTTGAAAGCCAGTTGCGCTCGTGCCATGGCGGATTCGCTATTTACCTGGCTGAATTTGCAAGCGGAAAAACTGAACGCTTCTCTAGTGAGGAAACGGATCCGATTGTGCGCACGGTTAAAGCGCGTGAGCATACCATCAATGGGAAAAGCCAAATTCCACCAAAGCATTTTTATCTTTATGCACACAATAATAATCTTTTACATTTTAATCCTTTTATTTTTAATATTTGTGTTGCTGCGCATCTCTGTGTGTGTAATAAGCAGAGTGCACATGAGTTGTGCACCCGCATATAGGCGCATATTACTAACGCACTCTTTAAATAACAAAACAAATATTGTCTATTTCAGTTGCCTCATAATAGCAACATGGCAATAATGCGCCTGCACACACCTCGTTGTCAGACCAACACACCAATGGGCGCACAAATGAGTGAAAATGCATTTGCTATTTAAACAATGTGGCGCAGTATGAGAAAATGATAACTGTGTTGTGCTGAAACTAGCAAAAAACACTTGCGTTGCACTTAGCGCCGTGTTGCACTAGTTGTATGATAGGGCTCTAGGTCTTTGATTACAAAACTCCAGTGTCTGGAATCATTGTCAAGGAAATGCAAAAGAGATTTTCTGTTAATAACGACTTCAATTTCATTTGTTTGTAATACAAAATCATTGTGGAATACTTTTTATAGTATTTTTAGGCATGGCCATAACTACCATATTGAGATATAAACATTGATTACGTTACATTAGATTATAACGTTTTATTAGCCTTTCAACCTTTCAAACAGGATGCTCTCATGTCCATCTACAATTGTTTTTATATGTAAATATGTGCTAGATGGTCATCTTGCTGGTCTTTCAGTGTCTCCGCTATCAAAGTGATGTATTTAAAACATTGTGTCAAGTTAAAACAGTTGTCAATCTATTAAAAAAATATTTAGCATTTTGTGATACCATTGCCCTCTGTTTAGCTTTTTAGAAATGTATGAAAGCATTGTTTGTTTGTTTGTTTGTTTGGGGTTTTTTTTGCTCTTTTTGGGAACAAAAATCATCAATCATCAGTCTCAGTATTCAGGATGACATGGCATTTTCCTTTAAGCAATTAGACAATGATTTGTGCCTTCCAATAACGAATCTCTTATTAATCTTCACAACATGCAGTAGATGCTGAAGAAACTCAACTGAAGCTAAAGCATTCCAGTTTAAACTGCTTCCATTGTTACGCCTGGGAATGAAACCATTTGTAATGATGACACAAGTAATTTATGGGAAAGTAATTTTTAATGCATTTATAGCTTATGAGCTCTCAGTATATAATTTTCTCCTTTTAAAGGCCCTCTCAGCATATGAAGTCGGCATTCATTTTCTAAACTGCAGCGGTAATTGCAGCAGCGGGTTCTATGAAGAAAAAATACATCTACTGTACGTTTTCCACACCTTTCCTGAGCAAATGGTGATTGGTGGATATGTGACGTACAGCAATTTGTGGGACACTCTGAGGAATCAGACTCCAGTCTCTGTTCTATAGGACTATTCAAAGGAGACGTGCAGGTGTTGAGCTTTATTTTGAGGGTTATTGCGTCTTGCTAACCCGTGGTTCTCAGTGGGACCATCGTCTTTTCTGATTACTCTGCTTCTGACAATGAGAGCCTTAGTATCCTCACGCTGAGAAAATACATATCAATCCAAACTATCCAAACAAAACCAGACAGGCCTTCTCAAGGCTGCCAGCCGTTCCACTTTTCCTCTCAAATTAGCGCCGCAAAAGCCATCCCGATCATCTCAGTGTGGGCCTTTCTGTCAAAATAAATAAATAAAAACATGTTTAATGTGCTTTTACATGCCTCATTGTTACATTGTAGGCCTATACTAAATCTACAACAAATAATTTTTTGTTCACTGAAACAAAATAACAAAATGAAATGAAACAAACCAAATGGGTGGAAAAAATAAAACAATGGAAAAAATAATAATAAACAAATAGATCACTTTTGTCTTCCCTAAACATCCCTAAATTAATAATAATAATATTTTTGAAGAATCATTCTTAAAAAAAAAAAAAAAAGAAAAAAAGTTAAGCATCAAACAACAACAAATTTTTTATTTTTTAGACATACGTCTTATTTATGTATTTATATAAAATATGTGTGTAATATAAACCACTAAAACAATAAAAAAAGACCCTTTATCAAGAGTGTCTTTAGATTACACATCTTTCTTTTTTTTTTTTTTGATATGTGACCCTGGACCACAAAACCAGTCATAAGTCGCACGGGTATATTTGTAGCAATACATTGTACATTTTTGTGAGTGATATGCATTATTAAGGACTTCATTTGGACAAGGCGATTTTCTCAATATTTTGATTGTTTTGCACCCTCAGATTCCAGATTTTCAAATAGTTGTATCTCGGCCAAATATTGTCCTCTCCTAACAAACCATACAATTAACAAAATTGACTCTTATGACTGGTTTTGTGGTTCAGGGTCACATATATAATGAATGTATAAAACATATTTTGATATAATCAAAATTGAGAAGTTGGAAGAATATCCTATTTTTTTTTTTTTTTTTTTTATTAATTTAGTGGCATTCGTGACAAATTCTTATAAAAGTGTCAAGGTTAAAGAGTTCCAAAAGATGCAGGTCAATTAAAAGTGCAGTAAGTGATTTCTGAAAATCACATCTGAAAAACATGATATTTGAAATCAACCCAAACAAACCTGTCCTGTTACTATAGCTAGAAGTACAACAACAGCATATTTTGGTTTTCGCAAAAAACAATGTTACTTGCGCCTGGAGCAGAAACAATGCAACCTCCGACCGTTTTCAGGCCTTCCCTCCTATTCTCTCCAGCGCTGGAAATCTGGAAATCAGTGTTGCCAACTGCTTTCAATTGAAAGTAGCTTAAACTTGTAGCTAAATGTCACTGTAAATGTTACATCATAATGGCAAATTCATTGATCTATGTAAATATGAATATAGGTTTGTCCAAGAAGTTGCTAGATTTGTCTCTAAACTTTTGAAAAAAGTCTCAAAAGGGGCGGGGAAGTCACTAAATCTAGTGACAAAATCGCTAAATTGGCAACACTGCTCTTGCTCATTGTCTCCTCCCCCATCATGAGTAGGAAACGCCCCCTACTGCTGATTGGCTACAAGTGTGTTGTGGCGCTCGTTCTGATCCACTTTCAGCAGTGTTTCTCAGAAATAACTTACTGCACCTTTAATCAATATTGGTCGCCACATGCAACCATTTCTACCAGAAAGGGGGCAAGGAAACATTTGAATTAGATTTATTTAAGTTTGTATGCAAATATCGAATAGATGGAATGATAAAGTTCTTTGGGGTAGGCCCCGTCCATAGTACAGTCCGGAGGGTAGCAGACGATTGCAGATCCTGCCTGAAAATGAAGGCAGGGGCGGAACCTACCCCCAATGTATGGACAGGGGCCGAGTTAATGGTGGGGAGGGTGGGGGTGAACGCCGGCGTCGGTATCTGCGAACACAATAGTGGGTGGGAACAGAACTTATATACTCAGGTGACGTGTAATGATTGGTTAGATAATGAGCAATGACATGCATTAGAGTCTTCCGGGTAGAACTTCTGTTAAAGCTCCCATTTCTGACATCATCTGACAACAATCGGATGAGGTATATTTATATATATATAAAAAGTGATGTATAGATTTAGAAAAATCAAAATGGCAGAAGAAAAATAGCCATGTGACCATTCAATGCAAATTAGGGTTTCAGTGAAAAAGTTAATTCAAACCAAATGGTTCTGAATATACAGTGGTGTGAAAAAGTGCTTGCCCCCTTCCTGATTGTTTTTTATTTTTTTGCATATTTGTTACACTTTAATGTTTCAGATCATCAAACAAATTTAAATATGAATCAAAGATAACACAAGTAAACACAAAATGCAGTTTTTAAATGAAGGTTTTTATTATGAAGGGAAAACAAAATCCAAACCCACATGGCCCTGTGTGAAAAAGTGCTTGCCCCCTAAACCTAATAACTGGTTGGGCCACCCTTAGCAGAAACAACTGCAATCAAGCGTTTGCGATAACTGTTACAGTGCTGTGGAGGAATTTTGGCCCGCTCGTCTTTGCAGAATTGTTGTAATTCAGCCACACTGGAGGGTTTTCGAGCATGAACCACCTGTTTAAGGTCATGCCACAGCATCTCAATAGGGTTGCGGTCAGGACTTTGACTAGGCCACTCCAAAGTCTTCATTTTGTTTTTCTTCAGCCATTCAGAGGTGGACTTACTGGTGTGTTTTGGATCATTCTCCTGCTGCAGAACTCAAGTTCACTTCAGCTTGAGGTAACAAACAGATGGTTCATGGTTCCATTTATTACAGCAAATCTTCCAGGTCCTGAAGCAGCAAAACAGCCCCAGACCATCACACTACCACCACCATATTTGCTGTGTTACGTTTATGCCAGATGTAATGGGACACACACCTTCCAAAAAGTTAAACTTTTGTCTCATCAGTCCACAGAGTATTTTCCCAAAAGTCTTGGGGATCATCAAGATGTTTTCTGACAAAACTGAAACGAGCCTTTATGTTCTTTTTGCTCAGCAGCGGTTTTCGTCATGCAGGCCATTTTTGCCCAGTCTCTTTCTTATGGTGGAGTCATGAACATTGACCTTAACTGAGGCAAGTGAGGCCTGCAGTTCTTTGAATGTTGTTGTGGGGTCTTTAGTGACCTCTTGGATGAGTCGTTGCTGTGCTCTTGGGGTAATTTTGGTCGGCCGGCCACTCCTGGGAAGGTTCACCACTGTTCCATGTTTTCGCCATTTGTGGATAATGGCTCTCACTGTGGTTTGCTGGAGTCCTAAAGCTTTAGAAATGGCTTTATAACCTTTTCCAGACTGATAGATCTCAGTTACTTTCTTTCTCATTTGTTCCTGAATTTCTTTGGATCTCAACATGATGTGTAGCTTTTGAGGAACTTTTGGTCTACTTCACTTTGTTAGGCAGGTCCCATTTAAGTGATTTCTTGATTGTGAACAGGTGTGGCAGTAATCAGGCCTAGGTTTGGCTAGAGAAACTGAACTCAGGTGTGATAAACCACAGTTAAGTTATGTTTTAACAGTGGGGGGAAGCACTTTTTCACACAGGGCTATGTTGTTTTGGATTTTGTTTTCCCTTCATAATAAAAAACCTTAATTTAAAAACTGCATGTTGTGTTTACTTGTGTTATCTTTGATTCATATTTAAATTTGTTTGATGATCTGAAACATTAAAGTGTGACAAACATGCAAAAAAAAAATAAAAAAAAAAATAATAATAAATAAATCAGGAAGGGGGCAAGCAGTTTTTCACACCACTGTATTTGTGTAAGTGTAAATTAGCAAATTGGAGCACTACCTAATGCTTACCTGAATAATGGATGGGATTTGGGAGCATCCAAATCCATCAATTTTGGCATCTCTGTGTTTTACAGTTTCTGGTTCCAAGACACTTCTAGGCCAGGTAAAACAATTGTTCTTGGTCTTTGGTGCTAAAAATGCAAAACTATATTAACATTGGCTCTTCTTACAGACACTGACATGTCAACATTGACACCATTATCTTTTAGGTCTGCCTAGGTCATGTTTGATATGGTGTACATAAGGAACGATACCCAAACGCGACCCACATAACATCAGAGGACTGCAACACTTGCACGCCCAGTTCATAGCACCACTTGTTTACAAAATGGAAGGAAGATGACATAGTTTTGTAATGACATCATCCTTCAAGCTGGTAGCCAAGAGCAGGGTGTACAACTGGAGCAGTCTGGGGTCCACCGTGAATGATGCCTACCCCAAACAGGACACTTTGGGGGAGTCTGCGTATTGATCTAAAACAGAGCTTAAAATAGATAGGCTACAGCATGGGAAACACGTTAAGCTGGTTTAGAGTCACACGTGTTGACAGTTTTGTGATCCGCAGCTCTATGAATCTCCAATTTCGTGGCTTGGTACTTTGAAACCAATTAGTCTCAACTGCTATTTAATTAGTAATTGATCTGCAACCTATTTTGCTCAGTTGAAAACCAGCAGCTCATATACTCCTACAGGCCTACGCTAAAAATGTGCCTTTATGTAGAAAGAGCTGCTATTTCCTTAGGCGGCTGAATTTACGGTAATTACCTCAGAATAATGTAATTGCCCACGTATTTAGCAGACGTGAATGTGTGACGAACAAAGAGCGCAGTCTTCAATTCAGAGCGGTTTTATGTAGAGTGGCTCTGACGGGTTGCCTTCCAGCTGTATTGCACAACCTATAAATCTTCCTGCAACGTTTCTTTTCCCTCTAGAACCAGTTAATTAGAATCTTTTCAATAAATTAACGAACTTGAGGCACCTGGCATAAAAAAAATTAAAAAAAAAGAAATCCAGAGAAATGGAGCTCAAAGCGTTAAAAGCTCCTGGGAAATTGGATTCGTTCACAACAATTAGTCACCGATTGACATTCCGACCACCAGTCAGACCAACAGCGATGTGGCGCTCACTATATGGCTGTGTTTTTTAAACATTTTGACCCAGATCCAAAAAAAAAAAGAAAGTAAAAAAGAGAGCATTGCTCTATGTATTTGGGTACAAAGTGAAACTTTCTGCTTTGACTATATTTCATAATGCATAATTAATCACGCAGCGCTCAATTATTTACCACAATGCAGAGGTTCTGTGCTTTTCCCCAGCGTTGAGGGATCAGCTGTGTATACATTTGTCTTGTCTATGGATCCCTTTTTGGCTTCTGCCGATGCAGTTATAATCACCCGTTTATCTGAGAGAGAGAAAGGCCTGGAAGTCAAACAGATGATAAAATTGTGTTTTCCATATTGTGATAACGGAATTGTTTTTTTTTTTTTTTCCTCGTGGAATCTGTGGCTCTCTTTATATCCCCTTTGATTTGTTGATATCAATGACTAAATTGATTCGCTAAAATGCTTTGATAGCAGGTTGAAATATCCAGTAGATGTAGTTGTCTTCATATAATTGTCACATGTTGTTGAGGAATAAGGAATACAAACAACAATAAACACTTTATTATATTATATTTATTACATATTGTTTTTACAGTAAATCCACAGGAGTAGCCCGACACATAATCTGAGACAATAACTGACAAAGGAAATGAACAGAACAGGGAGTATACTCCTGTATGTATGTATATTGTATATATATATATATATATATATATATATATATATATATATATATATATATATATATATATATATATATATAATATAAGTAAATTAAGAAACAGGAACTGTAGGACAATGGTTGACAGGTGTAAGCTGTGCTTAATCATATAAAAACCAGGAGATATTCAGTAAACAATGACACCAGAATTAGGTGAAACCTAGATAGATAAAAGTAGGTAAAACAGGAAAACAAAACAATAATGTGACAATAATATTATATTAATATCAGCTAATAATAATAATAATAATAGTACTAACTATAATTATCATTAACATTATGAATGTATTAAGTATATTATATTGTCATTTATAATAGAATAGCTTTTAAAGAAGACATGAAAAATTGAATTTACCTCGGCATAGATGAACAACAAGAGTTCAGTACATGGAAATGACATACAGTGAGCCTCAAACTCCATTGTTTTCTCCTTCTTATGTAAATCTCATTTGTTTAAAAGACCTCCGAAAAACAGGCGAATCTCATCATAACACCGACTGTTACGTAACAGTCGGGATCATTAATATGTACGCCCCCAATATTTGCATATGCTAGCCCATGTTCAAGGCATTACACAAGGGCAGCCAGTATTAACATCTGGATCTGCACAGCTGAATCATCAGACTAGGTAAGCAAACAAGGACAATAGCGAAAAATGGCAGATGGAGCAATAATATAACTGACATGATCCATGATTACATGATATTTTTAGTGATATTTTTAAATTGTCTTTCTAAAAGTTTCGTTAGCATGTTGCTAATGTACTGTTAAATGTGGATAAAGTTACCATCGTTTCTTACTGTATTCACAGAGACAAGAGAGCCGTAGCTATTTTCATTATTAAAAACTTGCAGTCTGTAGATTTAAAGGGGTCGCGCACTGAATCGGTGCATATTTAATTATGGCTCAAAATAGGCAGTTAAAAAAATCTAAAACATCTATGGGGTATTTTGAGCTGAAACTTCACAGACACGTTCAGGGGACACCTTAGACTTATATTACATCTTATTAAAACTGGTTCTAGGGCACCTTTAAGGATATTTTTAGCAAAAGACCAACAAAACAAAACAAAACAAAAAACAAAACAGGAAAAACTAAAACAAAATAGAGTGGTTAAAAAATAAAATACATAAATTTGAATGTGTCAAGTACTGCTCCAAAACAGGGTAATCCAGAATCGTAAATCCAAAACGGGCAAAAGGTCAGACAATCCAAACAATAACAACAAAGCAGAAAACACAGGCAAATAAGATGATCCAAGAAACCAGGCAAAAGATCCCAAAAAAAAAAAAAAAAAAAAAAAAAAACATGACACAAGAAAAACAACAGTGAGTGCTCAGAGATGCAGCTTTGAAACATACAAAACTTCACAATGAATGAGTGAAAATACAGGGTTTATATAGGCTAAGTTTAACCAGATAATGAGACACAGGTGGAAGTGATCCAGCAATAATGTGACAGGCAGTGGGTTATGGCAATGGGTTATGGGAGATGTAGTGGTGGAATGGTCTGGGGATGAGTGCCCTCTAGTGTATATCCTGGGCACATCAGCCCAGATAACAACAACTAAATTTAAAGGAACATTTTTGGATTTTTTTTTTTGTTTGTTTGTTTTTCACTAAAAAATAAAACAAAAGGAAAAACTAAATCAAATTGGGGAATTGGTGGGAAATTTTAAAGGTTAGTTCAGTTACGTGTTAGTTACGCTTGTTTCATAAGTTGAAAATGGAAGGCGTAGGACGTAGCGTAAGTATTTTGAACTGTGAGAGGCATTACACTTTCTTTGTAAGTTGAATATGGAAGGTGGTCTGGTGAAAGCTAGATATTTTACTTTATGACTTGTTAAATATGGATATTTTTCTCACACAAATGCATCACTTCACTTCAGAAGGCCTTTATTAACCCCCCGGAGCTGTATGGAGTACGTTTATAATGGATGGATGCACTTTCTTCAGCTCATACTCATTGGTCCCGTTCACTGCCATTATAAAGCTTGGATGCGTCAGGATATTTATTAATATAACTCTGATTGTGTTCATCAGAAAGAAGAAAGTCATATACACCTAGAATGGCTTGAAGGTGAATAAAGCTTAGGGTAATTTTCACTTTAAAGTGAACTAATCCTTTACAGAAGAAATGGAAATCCTTGTGACCTCTAAAGGATTAACAGGCCAGAGAAATTTAGAATTTAGCTCACACACTTCATGAGATATAAAGAAACTAAAACTATTATGGAAGAGTGTTTTTTTCTTCTTGTTCACTCTCAAACTCTAGCTATCACACACTTCTTCTAAAATTCAAGGCTGTCATCGGAGAGAAGGTGACTTACTGTAAGAAGCCAACATCTTCAAGTTGATTTACTTTTATCTCACTTGACCTTTCAGTGTCCGGCTTTGTATTAAAACCACTCTGTGTTCACTGAACCCAAGGGATCTTGAGATAGTTCACACAAAAAAAGAAAATGCTGTCATCCTTTAATCACCCTCATGTCATTCCAAACCTGCATGACTCCAAATCCTGTGGGACACAAAAGGAGCATTTTGAGGAATGTGCTGGTAGCTTTTTTTTCATTAAGTTATAATGCATAAAAAACAGAGCTTTCAAGTTTAAAACAACAACAACAACAACACTTTTCCAAGAAACTTCACAATTTAATGCAACAATTTAACAGTCTTGTTGCAGCATTATTAAGGTCTCAACACGGGTCTTGGAAACGGGAGTGCCAATGTTCATTTACTCGCCATTTAGCAGATGCTTTTCATCCAAAGTGACTCGCAGTTCACTAATTGCTGGGAGAATCAGTCTCGCAGGAGCAACCTTGGGTTAAGTGCCTTGCTCAAGAGCCCAATGGTGATGGAGCACAGCAATGATCTCACTGACTCTTGGGTTTCAGGGTCCCCTGCTATGTGGAACTGAACCTACAACCTTCGCATCATGATGTTTGAAAAGGCAACTAGTGGAGATTACTTACAACATAGAATAAAATAGGAGCGCCAAATATGATGAGACAATTATCATCTTCATCAAGTTTTGAAGAATATGGGTAACCACCAAAGTTGATGGACCCCATTGACTTCCATAATATGGGGAAAAAAGAAAAAAAAAATATTATGGAAGTGAATGGTGCCCATCAACTGTTTGGTTACAGACATTCTCCAAAATATCTTCTTTTGTGTTCAGCAAAAGAAATAAATTCATACAGGTTTAGAACAACTTGTGGGTGAGTAAATGATGACAGAGTTTCAACTTTTGGGTGAACTATGTCTTTATGTTATAAATAAGTTATAATAAAAAAATTTATATTAAATAAAGTTCTACTAACTAGAGGAGATTACTTTAAAACTCATAGCAAAATAATTTAATGGATTGGTTGCACACAGATAAATAGCATAATTAAATGTTATAAACAAATAAATAAATAAGAAAATTTGTAATATATCAATTAAATTATTAATAAAAGTCATAAATTATAAATAAAAACTCATAGTCACTCAAAGTCAATTACAAAATAAAAATAAATAATCATAAATAAGCTATAATAAATCAATAAAGTATTAAACAAGTCAAAGTAAAAAAAAATAGTCATAATAACAAACGAATAAGTTAGACTTAACCCACGGTTTTGTACTGACATATCTTAAAGGTCCCGTTTTTCGTGGTTTTTTTGAAGCTTTGATTGTGTTTATAGTGTGCAATATAACATGTGTTCACGTTTTGCGTGTAAAAAAACACAGTATTTTTCACATAATTTACTTATCTGTATACCGCTGTTTCCACTGTCATAAAAACGGGCTGATGACTTCCTTGTTCTATGAAGTCCCTCCTTCAGAAATACGTAACGAGTTCTGATTGTGCCAGCGGTTCCTGTGTTGTGATTCGACAGCAGCTTAGCGCTCCTTGCCTGGAAAAGTCACGCCTCTTACCATAACGTGGAGATGCGTGTGCTCATTGTTATTGTAAACATGTCTTTAATTTTACCCTATCAATTTGAGCCGGAATCAGACCCGGTGATTGGACTGCGGGATGAAAATAACAGCGTTTCGACGACATGGCGACAAACACACTCTACAAACGCAACTCTTGTGTATTCCTGTGGGCGGAGGTTAGTCAAAAAACTGTTTTAGTGACGTCATTAAAGAAGGAAGTAGAGGGATGTAGTCCAAACTGGCCGTTCGATGTAGGCGACTTCTGTTAAATAAAATATCTCACTTGGCATTGAACTTTGAGCTTTAAAATTTTACAGATTTTATTTATACTCTTACAACAACATTACACACTAACTAAAGTTTGAAACATGGGATCACGAAGAACGGGACCTTTAAAATATTTCAGTGCCTTTTTGTTTTAATTTTGTCTCAAGATTCACACCAGGAGTGTTTTTTTTTTCTTTTCTTTTTTTCTCTAGGGTACATTTATAAAAGCTACTTAAATGTCGTAAATGAACAAAGGCCTAATTCTGGCTTAAGCTATAAGCCCTGTCTGTGAAACCGGGCTAATAAGTCATAAACAAGTCATAAAAGAAATAAAAGTCAAAGTTATAAATAAATAAAATACATTTTTACATTGAGCAAATGTTGATATCCATTGGATAAGAAGCTCAAAACAATTGTGGGTCCTGTCTGGCTGCTTTGTTTCTTTATATGTGTAACAATCAATTTCAAAGATGACGAAGAAGATACAAACTGAAGTGTCTTTATTAAAGTAAACTCAGGTAAAATACAAACAACATGAAACAGAGTGCTAAAACACGAACAAGGTGAAACATGTAGAGTGAACAAGGACGAACTTAAATACACAGTGGTAATAAGATGATGACAAACAGCTGCGATGATAATCAGTGTCCATAGGAACTAACATTAGGCGGGAAACTAAGACAAAGGAAACTGATGAATGCAAACGAAAAGTCCAAAACACAACAGAAACGTGACAGTACGATTATTGGACAAGCTCTAAAATAGGCAGGACTTGACTGACAGCAGATGAAATAAAACCATACAGTACTTGGAGACATTTTATCTTACCTACTGCCATTTAAATATAATATTACATAATTATAATATAA